>NC_090237.1:18660000-19012500 GCF_024489055.1 Chanodichthys erythropterus
TCCCCAAATGCAGGTGTGAAAAACTTGTTGCATCTTTCCCAAAAAGACTCATGGCTGTATTAGATCAAAAGGGTGCTTCTGCTAAATACTGAGCAAAGGGTCTGAATACTTAGGACCATGTGATATTTCAGTTTTTCTTTTTTCATAAATCTGCAAAAATGTCAACAATTCTGTGTTTTCTGTCAATATGGGGTGCTGTGTGTACATTAATGAGGAAAAAAATTAACTTAAATGATTTTAAGCAAATGGCTGCAATATAACAAAGAGTGAAAAATTTAAGGGGGTCTGAATACTTTCCGTACCCACTGTATTTAACCGGCACCCTATAGCGTCTACCTGAAGGGAGTAGTTCATATTCAGGGTACAGGACATGGGAGGGGTCTGCTAGAATTTTATTTGCATGTTTAACTATGGCCTTCTCAAAGAGAATTTGGAGGAAAGGAATCTCCCTCACCCCTATCACTTTCATTGCTGTATAAACCAATCTGTTTTTGTGATTTTAACTTAACTGATATGTTACCAAACCAAGCTACAATTCCATAACGTAACACACTCTCAATCACAGCATGATAAAATAACATCAGTACTCTCTGTCCAACCCCAAACTGACTGAATCTTCGCAAGAAGTACAGTCTCTGTTGGATCTTAGTACATATATAACTGGATATTCCAAGACAGATTACAGTCAATATGTACACCCAAGTATTTGTATGAATAAATCTGGGCAATACAAGTGTTCTGGACCATCAATGGAGAATGTTCCCCCACATGTCCCGGGTCAAAAATCATTTCTTCTGTTTTCTTAGTATTTCTTAGTAAGCAGAGCTGAAGTCTACAAATAACAGTCTAGCGTAGGCCTTGGGGTTTTCAAAATGTTGCAGAATAAAATGTAATATGGTTAGTATAGCATCATCAGTACCCCGATTGTTTTTATGGGCAAATTGATATAGGTCTAACTGTCCCTTAATGTTTGACTTCAGTTTCCATACCATAAGCTTTCCCAAACACTTCATTACAACAAAATTCAAGGCTACTGGTCTATAATCATTGCTTTCTTGAGGAACAGGGTTTTTTTTTTTTGGAATCAATGTAATGATTGCCTTCTTCCAAAGAGATGGAACTGTATAAGAGTCAACTGACTGGGACCCAAAAGACAGGGACCCAAGCTCTGCACATATCTTCAAAAGAAATGCTGAGACATCATCAGGGCCTGTTGCCTTATTAAGTATTTATTTTTTTAAAAAGTCCTATGACCTCCCTTGAACACAATCATCAGTGAGAGAGAGGTCAAAAGCCTTGTACCATAATATTACTGGGATATTAATGGGACACTTTATTGATGTTAATACCATGGTATTGATTAATGTACGTTGAAACTCCATTTAAAGATAATATGAAGAATATTCAAAGAATAAAAGCTGGAAAGATATAGAAAAAAAGATTAGGTTAGTGTTTATTTCTTCAGTTTTGTTTTTCATTTTTTGTCAATTTAATGAAAATGTCTTTTAAATGTAGTCCGTATTTCATTAGGTTATATAATCATCTTAGTCAAAATTAAATTTTAGTCGATGAAAATATAATTTCTGTTATACCAAATAATTAAAATATTTTATATATTCATTTAAACATACAGGTGCTGGTCATATAATTAGAATATCATCAAAAAGTTCATTTTTTTATTGTAAATTATTTTTAAAAATGAAACTTTCATATATTCTAGATTCCCTACATGTAAACTAAAAACTTTTTTTTTTTTTTTTTTTTTAAATTTTGATAATTAAAGCTTACAGCTCATGAAAGTCCAAAATCCAGTATCTCAAAATGTTAGAATATTTCCTAAGATCAATCAAAAAATGGATTTGCAAAACAGAAAAGTTCAAGTTCTTCAAAGTATGTTCATTTGTGCGCTCAATACTTGGTTGGCAGCACATATTACAGCAAATGACTTGCTCCTAGCACAAATTACAGCATCAGTGAAGTGTGGCATGGAAGTGATCAGCCTGTGGCACTGCTGAGGCACTATTGAGCCTTCAGATCATCTGTATATTGTTGGATCGACTGTTTTTCATCTTTCTCTTGTAAATATCCCATAGATTCAGGGGTCAGGCATGTTGGCTGTCCAATAAAGCACAGTAATATCATGGTCAGCAAACCACTTGGAAGTGGTTTTTGCACTGTGGGCAGGTGCTAAAGTTCTGCTGGAAAAGGAAATCGGCATCTCCATAAAGTTTGTCAGCAGATGGAAGCATAAAGTGCTCCAAAATCTCCTGGAAGATGGCTGCATTGACTTTGCACTTGATAAAACACAATGGACCAACACCAGCAGACGTCACCGCCCCCCAAATCATTACTAACTTCAGAAACTTCCCACTAGACTTCAAGCAGCTTGGATTCTGTGCCTCTCCAGTCTTCCTTCAGACTCTGGGACCATGATTTCAACATGAAATGCAAAATTTACTTTTATCTGAAAAGAGGACTTTCGACCACTGTTCACTGTCCAGTTCTTTTTCTCCTTAGCCCAGGTAAGATGCTTCTGATGTTGTTTCTGTTTCAGAAGTGGCTTGGTAGTCCTCTTCCTGAAGATGTCTGAGTGTGGTGACTCTTGATGCACTGACTCCGGCTTCATTCGACTTATTGTGAAGCTCTCCCAAGTGTTTGAATCAGCTTTACTTGACAGTATTCTCAAGCTTGTGGTCATCCCTGTTGCTTGTGCACCTTTGCCAACCCAATTTCTTACTTCCAGTCAACGTTGCATTTAATATGCTTTGATATTTCACTCTGTAAACAGCCACCCCATTCAGTAATGACCTTCTGTGACTTACTCTCTTTGTGGAGGGTGTCAATGATTGTCTCCTGGACCATTGCCAAGTCAGCGGTCTTCCCCATTAGTGTGGTTTCAAAGAACAAGACATACCCGGAATTTATACTGTACGCTCTAATCAACAAATTAAAAAAAAAAAAAAAAAAAAAACTTTTGAAATGTTTTACTTTACATGTAGGGAATCTAGTATAAATGAAAGTTTCATTTTTTAAAAATAATTTACAATAAAAAAAAATTAACTTTTTCACGATATTCTAATTATATGACCAGCACCTGTTCCGTTCAAAAATTGGGGGTCAGTAAGTCTTTTTTTTTTTTTTTTAAATGTAATACTTTTGTTCTCCACTAACACTTTAAACTGAACAAGAGATATAGTAAAGATATTTATAATGTCATAGAAGATATCCATTTCAAATATTGTTTGAACTTTCTTTTATCACAGGAATAAAGTACATTTTAAAATATTTTAAAAAAGAAAAGTTATTTTAAATTGTAGTAATATTTCACAATATTCCTGAGAGCATTTTCTCTGCAGCCGGCCTTATTGTTATCAGACTGACAACTGCCAACTTTCACCCGAGCATGTGGCTATTCTTGTTTTTCTCAACATGAACATGTGAAACAATATAAGCGTGATAATCATATGCAGACTCAAGTGTATACGTTCTGTACGATAATTGCCACAGTCTGCTTCATTAGTGTTTTTTTCATTCACTCTGCTTGAGCTTAAATGCTTTTGTTCTGTATATTTTTTGTTTACACAGTTTAATTGTATTCAACCGAAAGGAAACCTCAAGATATAAATGTAAATGATTAAAAAAAAAAACATCTTCCTAATTAAACTTAATTTATATGAACAATTGAATATTATTTTTTTTATGAGCCCAAATATTCAAATACACTATTTTTGAAAAAATGTTCATCCATATCAAAAACATTTAAAAAAAAATGTCTTCTTACAAACCCCAAACTTTAACAAAAGTGCATTTAAAAGAGATTCTTGCAGTTTTATTTATTCATTTTTCATTAACAGTTTTAATTAAAATAGTTTATCACACATTTCCCCCATCTCGTCATCATTATTTTTGACAGGAACCCTCAAAAAACCTTGTTAAAGTGATAGTTGACCCAATGATTTACTCACCCTCAAGCCATAGGTGTATATGACTATCTTCTTTTAGACAAACACAATCGGAGATATATTAAATAATTATCCTGGCTCATCCAAGCTTTATAATGGTAGTGAATGGCGCTCAGGATTTTGAAGCCCAAAAAAAGTGCATCCATCCATCATAAAAGTAATCCATGCAACTCCAGGGGCTTAATTAAGGCCTTCTGAAGTGAAGCGATGTGTTTTTGTAAGAAAAATATCCATATTTAAAACTTATAAACTATACTAAGCAGCTTCCGACAAACATCCGTATACAAGTCGACTTACGGCAGAAGCATAACCGCTGACTCTTCTCCTCCTCTACTCTTATATCAAAATCCTCCGACATTTCTATTTAAAAATTCTCATTTTTTACTTCAAGTTCGTGACCAGTGTTTTGTTTTGCTCTATCCTCTGTGCTTCCGGGTTTGTCAATAACATCATAAGTTGTGTCAGAGGTTATGCTTCCGCATACACTTCGACTTGCGTACGGTTGTTCGCTGGGGGCTGGTTATTTTAGTTAGATTCAGAAGGCCTTTATTAAACTCCTGGATCCGTGTTGAATACTTTTATGATGGAAGGACGCACTTTCTTGGGCTTTAAAATCATGAGTGCCAATCACTACCATTATAAAGCTTGAAAGAGCCAGGATTTGTTTTTTATTTTTTTATAACTCCAATTGTGTTAGTCTGAGAAGTTAGTCATATGCACCTAGGATGGCTTGAGGGTGAGT
Source organism: Chanodichthys erythropterus (assembly GCF_024489055.1). Lineage (NCBI taxonomy): Eukaryota > Metazoa > Chordata > Actinopteri > Cypriniformes > Xenocyprididae > Chanodichthys > Chanodichthys erythropterus. The sequence continues at coordinate 18,664,705 of NC_090237.1, forward strand.
AAATCATGGGTGAACCCACCCTTTAACAATAATTTTCATTGAGAATAGCACTGGAACAAGAGCAAAAAGTATATGGTAATATAAACAGGAAGTTGATGAATCCAGGATGTGATTTCAGAAGGGCTAACAGAAGAACTACCTCAAAATGAGAGATTTGTGTTAACCAGGAAGAGTCATCAGACACCAAGACTTTCACAAGACCCAATCAAAATATCCAAAGCCTTTCGCTTCAACTCACTGACTCTATGCTCACCTCCAAATCGAACCAGCGGCCCTGAGTAAGATGGAACCATTTCAGTCCCATAATGTTTTTGTAATACAGATGAATCCTCTGGGAATGTGACACTTTGAATGTGGCTCCTGGGGCTAAACATATCTCTCAATGGAAATGCTCACCCATCTCTCCACAGCTGAGAATGTCCCTCATTATTATTGAGCAGACATCCAGAATAGGACTGCTTATTCTGAAGAAAGTGGGAACATACTTTAAAGAAACAGGTGGAACATCCATCCCAAGAGATGAAATGTTTAGTATAAATAGAAATACCTGAGCCAAGAATGAAATTTCTGTCTTTATTTACTCATCCTCACGTTGTTCCAAACCTGGATGTAGCTGGTCTCCTAGCCTGATCTAGCTGATTTTAGCTGGTTGGTCAGCTAGTCTCCCAGCCTCCCACCTCCCAAATGTGGCCAAAACCCCTCTAAAACCAGCCTGCTAAACTAGCTATGACCAGGCTGGAAAACAAGCTAAGACAAGCCAACATCTTCATTTGTTGTCACGGCACATTGTTTGTCATTAAATGGAGCTGCTTATGCTCATTAGCATTAACATTATACCCAATCGAAGTGGGAGATTTGGCCAGACTCGTTCTTAACCTACACTGGACCACGATTTGTACTTTTGTATGCTGCACGGTCTCCGCGGACTATAACAAGATGTAATTGAGAAGAATAATGGTTTTGTCCACTTCATGTCATTAACTAGCGAGACCGTGATAGCTAGCTTGTGTCTGCAATTGTGTCTAATTTTCTGCTGAGCACCAGATACGGGCTATGGTGGGGAATGATGATAAGTTTTTTTAATGAGCACAGAGGTCTTTTGCAGACTCAAACACTCTGCCTTTTTTCTAAACCAAGGACGTCTACCCAATCCAATCCACAGTCCTTAGGTGTGCTGCATGAGGGAGACTTTGTGTGTGTGGTACTCACCTCTCAATGATGTCAGCGATCACACAGGCAAACATCTGCAGACCCTCGGGCAACTGCAAGGCCACTGCAGGTCAAAGACAGAGAGTTCAGTCAGTGCAATATAATACAATATGAAAGCCCTGGTGTCCTGCATGTCAGTCTGGTGACGCAATAAATAAAATAAAACTTAAATAAACTAATAAATACATTTTATTAAGTTAAACATTATTTGTGTGGCCAACTAAATAATTTGGGGTCCCATGAGCAGTTGTATTTGACTTAAACACTATTTTGCTTATCGGACTGATACAAGAATATGTAGTTACATTTACCAATACGGCCACCGATATAACAAGCATCCCTATTATAATCTGTATTCTATCAAATTTACTCTAAAAAAGGGTGTCATTCACTCAACAAATGAGTATGAGACTTCAAAACTATTTGTCGAGATAAAAACACAAAATCGTAACTTCTGTTTAGCAGTTATTAATGAATTTGTGTAAATGAGCTATATCACAGGAACATCTGAGCACAACTACAACAGCTAATTATTTAAGGAAACCACAGTACAATACTTTAGACAGGGTTGTCAGCTCTCACGCATTTGGTGTGAGACATGCTATTGGCTTCGTCTCGCGCTTTCACAATGCCAAAACACAAAAGTCATGCCTCATTATGAGCAACCGGATTTAATCATGAAATGCAGCCAACAAATTGCACAGAGAAATTAATTGGTTCAAAGAAACAGAGCACTGGCTATTTCGATCTGGCACATTGCGGACGTTGAACACAAACCTAAAAACTTCCATTGTCTCTGTGGAAAAAACAATGTTCTTCTTATTGCAGCAGCGGTACATAACGAAATTCTGGAACATTTGCATCATTACTGTGTTGTTTATTTTTTATTTTAATGATTTCAGACAAGCAATACACTCTTTTCTATCCACTGCCAGCTTGACAATCTCAAACTAAAAGGGCAGAAAAAATAACTTAATCTAAACTGATATGCCACTGTAAACAAGAAGGTCTGTAACAAATAACATAATATAACATAATGTAATGTAATGTAATAATTAGGTGCATGTTCAAAGATAAGTGGTGGACAAATTTATATGCACATATTTAAGATATTCTGCATATAAATCACATAAGCATCTGGCAAAGTTGGCATGAACCATAAATGCAAAGATGGCACCATTTCAGACAAGCTAACCATTTTAATGGCTGCAATAACTTGCTTGTCACACTAAATTTACACAATGACAAAAAACCGAGACAAAGATACACTTTCTATTTCTCGAGAAAACTCAAAACAGTGCAAAACAAAAAGCCGTCACTTAGGGTGAAAATACATGTGCGTTTAAATGCTGTGAAGGAGGAATGCATTAAATCAGTGTGAAATTAATGTGGATGAAACAAAAGAGATGATAATAGGTATGTGGACGTTATCAAAGCTGAGTGATATACCATTGTTGGAACCATTACAATGTCTTAAAACTAAGAAAAATCAATACATTATCCCTTATTGAGGACACTGACCCGTCATACAAACCATATCTGCACTGTTAAATTCAATTAAATGATAATAATTCAATAAGTGACTACATATTACTAAAACATGTAATGCGGTTAACTTCAACATATTAACAGTGATGGAAATCGAAACATATTACTTCACAAAATGACAATACTCCATATGCCCAGTTTTGGAGATATTTATCTTATCTTGCATACTTTTCTAAGAAGGTGACAAATTAACTTTACCTGGATATCTAATATTGAAAAACCGCTAAAAGATCAGCTAAAGAGAGATCATCTTATTCTATTACCAGTCTAATGAGATCATGTTCCTGCGTTGTTTTTTTCCCCTGAAATCATTGTATCATTGAATCTTTAAATTATGTGGTTGATGAACTTCATAACATTAGACATGTCTGAGTTTTTTTTTTCTTCCTCGCTGGATGCCAACGTCATGCTTAGAAATGTTGCGCTGTTGTCTTGGAAACAGACTCATGCCATAAAACTGGATCCGTTACATGTACCATACAGACTAACATATGAACAATGAAAAAAAGGGAGAAAGAAATTTCCAGTTATCACTTTTGTACACGTCTATCAGGTCATAATGATGTTATACAAGTGTGACCAATCCAGGGAGAAGCCTTTTCTAAAAGTCAATAGGCGAAAATGAAACATACCACAGTTTCTATTACATCTCACCTCATCGAATTCAACTTCTGACTCTGCTACACTAATTATAAGATATTATAAATCAAGCCAATATTTGAATATTTTCATAATTTTACATTACAAGTGCCATATTTCTGGCCTCTCGTCAGTACTGAAATACATAGTGGCCTACTGTCAGTGGTGTAGTCTGCTGTATGAATTATTAAAATATGCTGGATCACTGCAGTAAAATCAATTACAACCATAATCATTCCATCAAAACATGGCATGGCCTCCAGCGTGAGAGAGTTTCTGGACAGTTTCTAACACATCTGACCAGTGATGCATTCTCCAGTTTTGAAAACATTTGGTTTTCTGTGAGGTATTGAACGCTGTTGCATGTTCTACTTATATATATATATATATATATATATATATATATATATATATATATATACACACATATATATATATATACACACACACACACACACACACACACAGGTAGCGCTGTGCAAATTGCAAAAATGACTGTGAAAGTCATGGAAGCATCAGTTAAATTGGTTTTAACTGAAGTTGTTTTTGTGGTGTAATGTGTTTGCACCGTATGTCATCATTTTCCAGCAAAACGGTGCTTATGAATTTATAGCAGACATGGAGTTACACAGATATATAGCTTTCAGCTATTATTAGTGGTGCTTGTCAAGCAAAGCATCACTATTGTTATCTCTCACACTACTAAATCTTTTTTAGACAAAACTTTGGCGTGTAACTCATCCCACACCATTTGTCATAGACACATGAGTTGTCAAATTGTGCAGCTTATTGAGGAGAGGTGGGCTCTGACTTTTAAGGCCCGTTCACACCAAGAATGATAACTATAAAGATTACAATTAAGATAACAATAAAGATATAGTTCTAAATATCATTCTAAATATACAAGAATAGCAGTGTCCACATTACAGCTACAATGATATAGAAAAACGATATCCTTCGGATCACTTTCAGGATGATTTTTTTTTTTTTTTTCAGCTGTTGAATGATAAAACACTGGACAGCCAATCAGTATCCATTCTAATTTAAGAGCTCGTGCATTTAGAATGGAAGACGACATTGCAGAGAAGTTAATCGCCAAGGTCCATAAAATGCCACCACTGTTTGACAATTCAAAACCCCTTTTCAAAGATAATTTAAAGAAAATGGATATCAGACATATGCTCGGAGAATACATGCCGGACTAGCAAATGGTGTAAAATAAAATGACCTCAGGTCAGGTAGGCTATCCAGCGCTAGTTTTGACAATAATGTCTAGCTTTATTTGAAGTTGCAATGAAAAAGACTTGGCATTGTTTTTATTCCACTATATTCACTTCATCTAAATTCACTGTTATATTAGATTGATTACGCTAGCTATTCACTCGAAACATAGCATGCTGAGGACATCTGCTTGTTAAAGCCATGTAAAAGAACAGCAAAAACATGTTGTACAAAGCTTAGAATAGAATGAGCTTAAACAGAAACAGACCGTTATTGTTTGTTGGTGTAAACGCAAATATAGTTATTGTTATAGTTATCTTTACAGCTATCGTTCTTGGTGTGAACGGGCCTTTAGAAGCGATCAGGCATACAATGTTCGCCCGGTGGGTGGAACGAAATTTTTTGAGATCATATCTCAGAATCAGAACGTTATAGACATTTGGGGATGAGCTCATTTGACTCAGCCCAGCAAGCAGCCAATAAGTAGTGACATAATGTCATGTGAGATGGATATCTGGATCAGAACATCTTAAGGCAGGAACACACCAAGCCGATGGTCGGCCGACTAAGTTTTCGCAGTGTGTTCGCAACGTCTGCTTAAGTTGGTCCTCGTTGGCTTTTTTCCCGGCCGATTCGAAATGTTGAATCTGCGAGAGAGCCAAACCCACAGTCTGCTTCGATGCCACTACTTCATCAGAACAGCGTTTGCTGTTCCAAAATTCAACTCTAGGTGGCAGCATACTACCCAAACTGACGCGAAACCGGCAAATGTGACAACATAGCAGAACAAAATGGATAAAGCAGCTGAATCTTATTCAACACGCCCAAAACTAATTAATGATGAGAGCAGTGGACGTATAATTTGGAATTGCTTTGCTTAGAAAAACAATGAAGAACCATCAAACCTTGCCAAGCATCTGTCACTTGCTCATCCTGACTTACAAGACAAAATTGACAGGTCAGTGCGTCATTCAAACTATCTAATTTAGACATTTATATCAACGTACATAAAATCATATCGTTTAGATAACACGAAAGCTCCAGCTTGCGTTTGAACCAATGATGTTTATCTCATATATTTGCACTTAAGTTTAGGTAGTTCTTACAGTAGTATTCAGGTACAGAGATGCTAGTTACAGAAATTAAAGTAATCAAATGTAAAACAACACTGAATAGTCACTGTTAATACATTAAATAACAGACAGCAGCATGTATTTTAGGCTTCACAGATTCGATATTGGCTACTATTACACATGCAATGGCGCATACTATTAAACTATTTAAATTCACATAAGAAATAACAGACTGTGTTTGAGTTTATGTAAATACTCTCTAAGATAGACATTTTGACAATTTTGTGTGTATACTATTTGAACGTTTAAGGTAAAACAACTCAATTTGGAATGCACAAGCTCTATACAGGCGTCCTGTGTGTGTGTTGTTTGTTGTATAAGCGCAAAGAAACCATCTCTCAAAGAGCTCCCAAGTACATTACTACTGAATGATAAAATCGCTTGGATGTTTAAAATGGGCAAGGTTTAAAAAGATGTAGGTACGTGATTTCCGTCAGTTGTCCGAAACGCGCACGAGAGTGTTGTATCGCAGGGCGCGTATGTACGCGTATGTATGTGCTCTATTTTCGTGCACTAATTTTGAACTTAATATACTAAAGATTCGTCTTCAGTACTTCTAAGTGTACTCAACCGTGCTATTTTGAAACACCATGAAATATGTGCTTTTAATATACTATCTCTATATTTGAAAATGTATTTAGTTAACACTTGTAATACACTATGGGTTCAAATGTGCTATAAGTGGTAACCAATTACTGATTTGATGTGATAATCGGTGTTGAATAATTTACTAATAAACATTTGAGGTAATTTCACGCTTTGTAAACGTGAAACCTGAGAGAATGAGTAAAATTATGCGCAATACCCGCGGCAAAATCTAGACCCTGTATGGTATCGATTTAATACCGATATACCGGTATTAGGTTGTGGTACCATACCAAAGCCAAAATTGTGGTATTGACCCATCCCTACTGGTAAGAAGTCAATAACAATTTTTTTTTGTTTTTTGAATGTGCTGGAAAAAACCTTATTACTGGAAAAACCTTATTGCTGAGCCCTGCTATTGAAGACACATGCATCAGTGTGAGCTCAGGAGCATGTGCCCTACTTAGAATTCACACCCTCTTTTAAGAAATGTTGAAATTACATGAATATGGCTCAGCTGGGATGAAACAAGCAATAAATGAGAGTGGAGAAAAGTTTTAAAAAAAAAGAACATAAGCAATTTGTTTTGAGTGCAGACAAGCTAAAGAGCAGCCAGGAAGGGTGATGGATGAAATGAAGAAGGGGGAATACAGCTGGGCTGAGCAACTCTCTGATAAAAGGTTAAAAGACCGGCCCCCTTCAGTTCGGACAGACACAGACAGGTCATTACCTGGGAAAGGGCGAGTTTATTAACTGTAAAAGGTTATTCAGCTCAGTACAGCCTTCCCTGACAAATCTTTCCATCCATCCATCCTCGGCCGGCCGTTGACAAGCTCCATCTCACTAAGGAGGCCAGGTACTGGCCAAGGGCTAAGTGAGCACACATTTGTACACTGCATATCCAGAAATGCCATAGAAGCTCAAGGAAATGCCAAAATGCCAGAACCCCCAAATGCACAAACACACACAGAGAAAATGTGCTTAGTGTGTTCAGCTACACCTGTTACTATGTCAAAAGGACTGACAAACAAAATGTTAGTCCTCATCAAACTTTCTGGATGACTGAAAGAGCACAGCTGCTACAATAAAAACTAATACTCAGATAGGATGAGGTATGTTATAATTAGTTAAATTATTGTAAATTACGATTGGTTGACACAGGAATGCATTCCAGCCCTTCCAAAACAGGCCACACTGTAAAAGTGATCATGCAAAACAGCAAAGTTGAAGTCGCGGGACTACCTGTTTGGCCATCCAATAACAGATAGGGGGAGTGTTCTGGGAAAACCTATTTGAAAACAGCCATTATGGTCACAAAAAAAAAAAAAAAACACACACACACACACACACTTTAGCTTTAAAAAACACAGTATATTCACAATACAGTGCAGCCCCTTGTACCTTGCTTGAATATTATATTTCTTGATGCTTCTTCAAAGAGGTTTAGCTCTGAATGAACATTGCATCTTCACTCCTTCCATCAGTCTGTTGGCAAATACAAACAGACAGCCCTGCAGACAGAGTTTGTATTTTTTGATCACATTTATTTCAAGATACCGTGGACTAATTATTCAAACACAAAAATGAATTAATCTGGGAAGTAAGTCATCTCTACGATTCTCTGCATTCAACATTGCCATCCTTAGGCCAGAAGAACTCACAAATAATCAGTTAGGCAACCAATGCATCCTCATTATGTGAAATGAACATACAAACAGATGTTTGTGCAGCTCTGATGAAGCCTACTGAGCCAGATAAGAACAACAGAGACACAGGAGAGACAAGAGTGAAACAGGAGTGATGCTAGACCTGGGCAGAAGGGATGTAGCCCAGAATCTTCAGAAGGCTCCATTTATTTGAGCAAAAATATAGGTATTATTACCATTAAAAAAAAAAAAGTAACTTATTCATGTGATGGCAGAGCAGAATTCAGCACCCATTAACTCTAGTCGTCAGTGTCACATAATCCTCAGAAATCATTCTAATATGCCAATTTGGCGCTCAAGAAAAAAATCTTATTATTATTATAAATGTTGAAAACCGTTGTGCTTCTTAATATTTTGTTGAAACCGAAAACCCCATTGAAAATTAATTGTTACTAGCAATTACCTTTTGCTGAGCAGCTCTTGTGCCACCCCATCTCACTGCTGCTGCTTTCTATCTGTCTGCCCATAAAAGAAACCTCTTGACCTTCTAGAAGCCATGTTACTGCCATACAGTTCAAGTAAAGTTAATTAAATCGCAGAATAAAATGCACCTTGTATTCTAATATTTATCCTCTGGCATAAAATTGTGATTTTACTTGGTCTTTTAAAAAAAAGTGCATATTTGAACTCGAGACCTTTAGCAAAATAATGAGCTAAATGACACAGATTTTTCTTTATTTATATTTTAATTTTGTTGCATCATTCCTCTAGAACTTTGGCCATTTGTTTCAGTAGATCATTTATTTTATTATATTTGCTAGCATTAATAAGACTATTTATGATATTTACAGAAAATTGCATAATGACAACAAACTAATGGATGTGGTCTTATATGTAGCGTTGCCCACTGAATGAATCATGTTGATTTATTCTAAAAATGTTAGTGCTATGCATGTCATAACATTAAAAAAATATTCAAAAGAACCTCTCATTTCAGACAGGAAATTGAAAAGTGCTGTTACTCTGAACTCTGGGGCTATGACTACATCATGTGCAACAAAACAATGATATATATATATATATATATATATATATATATATTATATATATATATATATATATATATATATATATATATATAATCATTGTTTTGTATATATATATATATATATATATATATATATATATATATATATATATATATATATATATTTTAGTGTGGAAAGCTTGTCTATATATCAGGGATGACTCACTGGTCCCAGAGAATATTACAATGAAACAAATTACAATACATTTAAAAGATGCCTGTAACAGAAGTTTCCTTATCATTACATAAAGTTCTCCTCTTCATAGCTGGAAATGAAAGTAGGTGAAGTTTGTGCTGATGCCACAACACAAGAATATGATACAAATCTAATATGACAAAGAATAAACAATGACCAGGCACAGGTAATAAATACAAACACAATTCAGCCTACTATAACTACATCAAATTGAATACACACAAGTGAAAATGACAAGGCTCTGCAACTCTCAAAAGGTTTTTGTAATCTGTTGATACATTGAAAGTGTAGTGCAAATCATTACTTTAAAGTCGGCATGAAATCAAAATTGACCCTATTTATTTTGTTAGTGCATATTACTAGTCTTGTGGTGAACAATTAATCTGTGCAAGTTAATACACAGAAAATAATTGTTTGTAGCAGTAATCTTTCATCAAAATCTGAAAAGTTACTTCCGGTCTGGTATGACGTTCCTTCTCTGATGACGTCAGTTTGATGGCTTGGGTTGAAAACGCTTAAACCCCCTCCAACCGTTAGTCTGCTATGAGCGAGAGATGAAGAGGAGGAGCACCAAGGTAAAACCCTGCCCTCTATTCAATATTCTGTTTCACTTGGAAATTCGTCACAACACTGGAGAAAAGTCGTTTGCAACTTCCGGTTCATGGGGACTTTAAAATTCTAGCTGGCTAACATAGATGCAGTTTAGTTACATTTTCAAAAATCATCAGTTTGAATGTATTTGGATCACAAAAAAAAAAAAAAAAAAAAAAATCACTGTTCAGATCATATGAGATGGAGTCTTTTTTCGGATCAGCAAAAAAGCAATACGCATTCTTGATCAAGCAAACCGCCCATTCTAGGAAACACATCATGAGTCACTATGAATACTGCATTAACAGTCACATCCATTACTGTAAACCGTTAATTTTGCATGATGCTGCATGCATGCTGACGCTGGTAAATAAGTGCAACATTGTCCAGCGCAAGATAAACAAACACTTAAATTACGACAGCGGAGGAAGATACACGGGTGGTCTATTTGTTAATTATATAACATAATTTAATATGTGGTTAGTGGTTCTCATCTATGGATCTAATATTTCACAAATAAGTTTATTTAATTGTGTAATAAGAAAGTGTAATTAACAAAGTGAACATGCATTCCTTCTGGAGATGCCTGAATGTTTCGTAAAAAACATTTGACTTGCTGTAGCCAGATTATAATAGTCATCCAGTTTAAGTTAGTATCTACAGACCTACATTATTCTGCATTGTGAAGAGCTGTGTCAAGGTCCAGCACACTTCTGAATGTTTGGTGCCAGTTTTCATAATGCATTTCAGAATGGTAAGTGTCACTTTACAATGGTTTGTGGCATTTTCTCTCATGTTAGTTTACAATGATATGAAATACCAACCTGACTGGTAAGTGTCGATCTCTTATAGCTCATACCCCTGCTGGTTGGTACCACTTTAATTAGAATGTTTCAGTTTTTTTAGTTGTGGCCACCAAAAATATCTTTTATTATTCCAAATGACACAGCTGAACTGTCAATCCTATGCAAGTAGAAAACAAAAGTGTTATCAAAAACAACCGGAATGTAATATACCCTATGTCTGAAAGCACTGTATTATTAATTAAATGTCATTCTGCCTTTAAATGCATGTTACACCATTTACATAAGCTAATGCTCCATGTGTCATTAGGTTATTGGAGGTATGACAACATACAATGACATGTTCCGCAACAATGTCAATGGCATATGATCCAATCCATCGGCACATAATCATGTTTTAGTAATGTTTAGCACACTATCAAATGGCACATGCCAATGACAACCAGATCTGCCACTAAGCATGGCGGCATCATGTGTCAATGGCTTTTGTGTGTAAGATGCCATGCCATAATGTTAATACCACCTCTCCACTATACATCAATTTTATTTCTCAACTGTTTACAATCACTTAAGAACTAACCATCTGTGTTTACGAGAATACTTGCAGAGATGGGTATATTTGACATAATTTTGTGTGTATGTGTCATTTCAAGTGCAAAGAGACGCAAAAGAGGAATCAGTTTGGTGTCTGAAATGCAGCTCTGTTTAAGCGCACTTTGGGTGTGTGAGGCCGAGCACACAGATAACAGCATGCAAGTACCAAATTCAGTTCTCTTTTAGCTCTTCTTGCACTTGAATATGTAAACTGCCAAGGCAAAACACGTGTGAAAAAAAATAAACTTTCACTCTATGAACGATGGTTGAACTGTGCAATAAATACGCAAATCACATGTGTGCCAAACTGTGGGGCTTGGTCCGTACGGATCAATTACGATCCATTACACTCCTAGAATATAGTGAAAACTATACATAAATAAGTAATGTTTTGCATTGTAAACCATCACTTTCCAGCAAAATTGTGTTACATTGTAGTGGTTTAATATTTTATAGCTTGTTAAAGGTGCTCTAAAGCCCTATTCGGACGGGACTAGTTTTACATGTGGAGGTGGGGCTAAAGTAATTATTACCAGACATTCTCTGTGATTTTAATCCCATCTGAAATGTCAGTAAAGATTACGGTGACTTTTACCTTCTGTAAAAAGGTCCGGAAAAATGACCTCAGGTAATACTAATCCCGTTTGAATAGACCCGCTGTAAATATGTACGGTAAAATTCCGTCATTTCCTGTTTAAAAGTAGTTTTCTGCACATTTTTCAAGCATGGAAGCACTTGAAGAAACATTAATTTGTGTTAAAGGTGGTGGGACAAGTCTGTTGCAAACCTCAAACATTTTCTACATACCATTCAGAGCAAAAAGAAGATCGAAGCACTTGTCAGAGGCACAAAACTAATTTTATCTTTAGCTAAGTGCCTATTACCATCATAATCCAATCAGAATTTAATTAAGTCATTTGACTGGACCTAACTGTTATATATAGTTTATATATTTAGATTATATGTGTTTGCACACATGGTATCAGAAAGCGACATATACCCACATGACGAGGGAGGTGACGGCGGTACGTAAATCGAGTTACCCCTACCACTTGTCCCGTGCGAATTGGCCAATTAATATCACAGACGTGCTGAGGTAAAATTGCATTACTCCACCTCCCCATGTTAAACTAATCCCGTCCGAATAGGGCTTAAGTGATGTCACGCATTTTTAGGCCAAAACATTTTTTGTCACATACAGCAAACATCTCCTCACTATCCACTAGCTGCCTGTCCCCTGAAAACATTGTAAAAAAACACGGTCTCTGTAGTCGCCACAAGCTCCGAAAACGGCAATAAAAACAAACTGGTGCAGCCTGGACCACAAAACATAATAAACATGCTCCAGCCAATAACTGACAAGAATGATTTTAAATGCGAGGGGGAGGAGGGGGAGGAGGGAGGGTCTAGCTAGTCTCTGTTTTGTTTGACAACACTTCAAACGTCAACAGGAAGTTACTCCACCCAGGATCACTTAGAGCACCTTTAAATATTTCCTTTTTGTAAATAAAAAAATTATGTGAGTTTAATTTGTTATTTTAGTGAATCTTGATATATTTTGAAATATTTAAATATTTCTCAGATATTATTTAAGAAAAATAATAGTGAAAAATACAGAAGAGAGAGGAAAACGTAAAAAGAGAGAGAATCTGGTCAAAAATGATCTCTGCCCATTGAGTGCACAAATAAAGGGGGCTTTTAAAAAAAGAAAAGCTCTACAACAAAGAGCCCAGCAGACTGTAGCATTCTCTCCAATCCCCATGAAAGTACTCCGCACAAGCCACCTGCTAACACATTCAGCACATCAAACACTTGTCTGTTGTCATTCACATCAATAGAGGCTTGAAATTGGGCATTTCTGAGGCACATTATTAGGACTTTTCGTGATTAAAGATTGGGCATCGCTGTAGGCCTGAACTCTACAGACAAATTCCTTATGGTAAACATGCATCCAAATTTACTGAAATCAACTGAAGCCTTGTTCTGCTTCATCTTTTTCCCTCTTCTTACTGTGTAATGGCCCATCCTTAAGACTCTTTGACACCTGTACTAGAGTGACAACAGGCCCTTGGGACGAATTTCCGTCAGTCAGTGATGCATGACCAAAAGGAGGGGATACGAGGTCGGTCGGGTGAGAGTGACAAAAATCACAATTAGAAGCCCAAGAAACATAGAAGGTCACATAGCAATGGCACTTTTTGAAACAAAACTGTGTGTACATACAACTCCACTACTGGCTTATTTTGACTCAGCTGTTCTGACATGTCAGAAACAGTGTCATTGGTATAACATGTTTGGCTTGCAGCGTGCGGACATCACAACAGTTATGACAGATTAGGGTTAAACAAGCAAAGCTGAGTAGGGTTGCTGGATCAAGACCCACAACTCTAAGCCGCGCCACCCATGACAAGGCCTTCAAGCTGAGTCAATTCATCATCAACGCAGAGATAAACAGCTCTTGATTGGACGCATCAGACTAAATGAGGATTAAATTTGCATAACGATAAATGATACGGCACGAATAATAGGATTAGCGTGCTGCTAGCTGTGATTTCACCATCTTTTTTATGCTATGATGAAATTCTCAGAGGTTAGCTTAAGGTGGTGAAGTATGTGCATTAGAATAAGATGTAATTACTTCCAATAAAAGGATTATTTTACAGTAAAATGCTATAGTGAGACAGCTTGGGCCAACCCTGGGAAAACGTTGACCACTTATAATTGCTGAAATCTCACTAAGAAACTGTATGACATCTCATTAGAGCATTTTAAAACAAGCCATAAGTGTTGCTTTCCGGGGGGAATAATTTCACACCAATCTGACAAGATCTTATGGAAAAAAAACACTTATGGAAGTCACTACGGAGGATATAACATATTTTGATGCAAAACAGCCCAGACTAAGGGACTTTTTAAACAGCATTTAGTAATCTAGTTTCATGTTTCTTTATAAAAATACTATTATTCATTGTTAATTCATGTTCATTCATAATACATGAACAATTTATAGAGCTTAAATGTATAAAAAAAAAAAAAAAAAAAAAAAAAGAATGTGTAGAAATTAAAGGGATAGTTCACCCAAAAATGAAAAATTGATGTTTATCTGCTTACCCCCAGGACATCCAAGATGTAGGTGACTTTGTTTCTTCAATAGAACACAAATGATGATTTTGAACTGCAACCGCTGCCGTCTGTCAGTCAAATAATGCTAGTGGATGGGAACTTCTACTATAAGAGTAAATAAAACTTGCATAGACAAATCCAAATTAAACCCTGCAGCTCGTGACGACACATTGATGTCCTAAGACACGTAACGATCGGTTTGTGTGAGAAACTGAGCAGTATTTATATAATTTTTACCTCTAATACACCACTATGTCCAACTGCATTCAGCACTCGTTTAGTGAGGTCTGATCGCGCTCTGACAACTGAAGTGATGTCTCGTGCTTATACTTCAATGAGTGCAAGACATCACTTTCGCTGTCAGAGCGCGATCAGACCTCACTAAGCGAATGCTGCACGCAGTTGGACATAGTGGTGTTTTAGAGGTAAAAAATGATAAAAATTCTTACGGTTGGAGTTAAAAATCATCATTTGTGTTCAACTGAAGAAACAAAGTCACCTACATCTTGGATGCGCTGGGGGTAAGAATAAAAACATCAAATTTTCATTTTTGGGTGAACTATCCCTTTAACATAAACCAAGAACAATTCTGAAAAGTTCATTACTTAGCTACCATTAGATATCATGAATTAACAAATTTAATCTTACTGTAAAGTGTTACAGAAATCTGAAGAAAAATCAAAAACCAAGATAATATTTCAAGCTGCTGTGCTCTGAAAAATACAAGTCATTCTGACTGTGGCAATTGCGTCCTTGCCATTCAGCAGAATCAGTTGATGGTTAATAAGCTAATGACTATATCTTCCACATTTTACTGAAGCAAAGTTCTTCAAAATTAGGTAATTATGCCTCTAAATGTCATCATGAATTTCACCAATTTTCCCAGTTGGTTTAAAACAGCCCTCTGCAGCAATTTAAAGCTTGCACTTTGTTCCAGAGAACAGCAAAAAGACCACAACTTAATTTATGCCTGTGTTGAAACCTCCAAGGCAATTCTGCTTTTTAGTTTGCTTGACTCTATCCATATAACTAAAAACACAATAGTGAAGAACATTAATCTATATAATGCAGCCTGTATGCTCTCATAAAGGCAATAAGCTTGAGACATACCTTATGTAATGTTTCTGCATTATCCTGCAAACAGAGATGAACTTTATAGCAATTTAATTCTCTATGGACAGACAATCAGAAAGACTAATGTTCTGGAACTGAAAGTGTAAGCCTAATAGCATAAAATACAACACACGACAACATGCTCAAACTATCTACAATATATAGCCCCTTTTGCTGAAGTAGGCAGCAAAACAAAAGTTTATTTGCACACTTAGAGAAAGTAAATAGCCCAATATAACATGAACTGCATAACCTAATAGCTTAATATAACATTAAACACAACAAACCAATTTTAAATGTACTCACCCCTCTTGGCTTTGGCTTGTCGCACCCTCCATATTGTTTTGTGGATCTCAAAATTGTAATTCGCTGGCAAAGCCTTAATTGCCTCGTTGAGCTCTGGATCTTTGAGGATCTCATCAGGAATCTGGTTTGCCACTCTCCTCGGTCCTCGCACTACATTAAAAAAAACAATATGAGTGTTAATTCGCTTAATTTGCTTTAGAGATACTGAAGGCTGAGTTTGTTGTAGGCATCACTGAACTCAGGTGTGTTTTAAGAAACTGTTATGCAATGCAAAACATGTGCAATTTCAAATTGCCTTAGCAAGTGCCACTAAAAATCTCATTTCATTTTTATGAGAAATTGATTGCGCTATAGCCTATATAATAAGACAAGGAAAGCCCATGCAACCACTTCTTAGATCCAAAATTAATCATCACACAAATCAATCAGCACACTGTCAGGACAGCAGCTGAACTGAGAGGTCAGCTATCAGCAGAATGAGTCTGTCAGTGACATTCATTCATTCATTTTTGAAGTCTATGACAGACAGACCATCTGTAATGCAAGCTCTAGCTAGCTATATTCCTATACACAGTATCCATACTTATTTTCCAGCATTAAAATAACAATAGACTTAACATTTTTTGCCACTGATCAACAGAAAAAAAATGTAATGTATTATGATGGACCAAAATGCACACTAGTGCAGTCAATTGGTTTAAAAGTCACATAAATAGTTAACCGATGTGTAGGCTTGCTGCAGTAGTTGGTGTTAGCGGTGTTACACAGTGTTCAGCTGTACATGATTACATTACTTGGCACCGCCCCCACTGTTGTATTGATTTTTTTTAATAGAAATAAAATATATTTAGTTCAGTTGGATAATGACGCTATAATTACAAACTGGAAGTGTCTGCTCTGCTCCATACAGCACGAGCTGCAGAGTTGCAGCAAAGTGCAGCAGGAGACTTTCACTTATTACTTGAGTAAAGCGAGATGACTGACAAGACGATGGTGTAGGATTTGGTGCGCAAGAGATCCTGACCATCACTGACAAATATCTTATCTTGTAAAATGTGCAGACAGTACCGTGGCTCCCTATACACAGAGTGCACATGATCGCCAATTCGGAAGCGAAAGTGAAAAGCGAGCGCACATTCAAAAGCGATTTCAATACCCGCATATTGATAGCCGCTCCCTGAGTTTGAGTTTGCCTAAAATATGTGGTTGTACTGTGTGTAATTATTATGTATATATAAATACAAACACATCCATGTATATATTTGAGATAGATTTACAAGTATATGTATTTATTTATATTTTTATATAATTTATATTATATATAAATACATTTTTGGTACATAAATATTTATTTTAAATATATACACATTAATTTGTGTGTATTTATATATACATATTAATTACACACATTACTCACACATATATTATACAAACTCAAACTTTTATTTTGTATGCGATTAATCACGATTAATTGTTTGACAGCCCTAGTAAATTTCCTCACCGTAACATCCCTAACTATTTGTGGAACGGCAGTTTTATGGCAGAAACTAACTGAAAAGCACAAGGTTGGGGATGTATAGAATATTTTCAACTCATTGAATATCCTTGGGAGCAGTGCGAAGGGGAAAAAAAAAAGTGACCAGAGTCACCAGAGCGTTCATCTCGGTTGAAATCGCATTATGGGGGCGGTTAGAGTACCGGCAACATGTGAAAAGTGCCGGTACGCAAAAAAAGTGAGGGTACGCTGCAGGTTACAATACAGAAGTGCTGGTGTTGTTTTCTGATTGCCTAATCCTAACCCCACCCCTAATCCAAACCCCTCCCCCACACCCAATCCTAAACCTACCAATATTAGGGGGGGTAATAATTTGGTGGGGGTAGGAATTCGGCAAAACACCGGTATTGCATACCAGCCCACCCAGAATGTTAGTATTGCTAAATCAATAATTTAAAAAAATGGAAAATGTACGGCACAGTTGTAAATCTAGATATTATCTTATAACAGACAGACTACAGCCTCAAAAATTGAATGACCATGCAAGAAAGAGACTGGTTAGGGACCAATGGTTGTTCAGGTGTTTCACAAGTTTATGGGAGACTGGAAAAGAGAAAGTAAGTATTTGAAAATAAATGTCATATTAATAACTACAGATTGCCAAAATTGAGCTGCAGACTAAACATCATGTTCATCATAAACCAAACACTATGCAGAAACACACAATTCCCTATCCGCTTGTTAAGTCGTGACGTAAGGAACGCCTTTTCTGGGTCCAAGGCCTGGCAATTTTTACTTGAGAATGCCATCTCGACGGCCTTTTATGAGCGTTATTTATTCATATTAAACATTTAACATTTAAAGTTAAACATTTAAAATACTTACAGTCTACACAACAGTCTCCGTGCTCACAGTGTCACAGACATTAATATATTAACGGTTTATAAAAGATGAATCACTGTCTGGCCATCTGGGATTTTGGTATGGAGATAAAGGTTATGATTATAATTTAGTATTACACCATATCATGTGTGTATATTAGGACCGTTTGTTGTTTTCTTGTGGTATGAGATAAAGCGTTTGGAGCGTGACGTCAGACTAAACAACCGAATAGTGAAGCATGCTGGTGGGAGCATCATGCTGTGTGGATATTTCTCCACAGCAGGCCCTCAAAGTCTTCTGAGGGTAAAGAGTAAAATCCAAAAATCCCGGAGGAAAATATGGAGGAGTATTGAGCATTGTTTCAGCCTCTTATGCAAAATACTGCCCTGAAAGGAGGTGAACACTTAAGCAAACAACTATTTTAATAAGTGTAACACATTGTGATAAATGTATTTATATATTATTATGCTAATCGGAGTCAAAAGTTCAGTGCTTATTATAGGCACAGTACAACATATATTCATTAGATACATAAAAAAAAAATTACAATATTTCTTATCATAATAATATCCATTTTCAGCCAAAAAACACAGCAATGTTCAGGCAAGAAACCAAAACAATATGCTCACAATTTTTTTTTTCCAGTGAATATTTCTATATATAGCTGCAGTGTTTTTGAACACAGAGGATGATGGGAAGAGGGGTAGCAGTAAGAGGACATTTACGTTATGTCATCTAAGTGTGGCAGGACTGATGGGAACACACGAAAACATGATCATTTTTCACAAGCCCACTGCAGCCAAGTGATGCTGTATCGTCTCATGGACAGGAGAGAAGGGATAGCTAAAGAAACACTGAAGTTCTCTTTAACTTAAAAGGCAAAAACAGTACTGTCAAAAGAAAACGCATTCCAAAACATATATGCATGTAATGTCCTGTCTTATTTTATGTAAACAATTAATCACGACAATAAAATAAATTCATGAAACAGAAACGGAAGCATGCAAAATATCAAATCAATGTTTTGACCGACATAAACTACAATTTATACAGGTGTATGAAACCAAAATAAAATTACTGCTAAATAAACTAACATTTGTGCCTGAGACATAGCCTTTTTGACAACTAGCCCCGGTAACACATGCTATACTTTAGATCACATTTCCGATGAAATAAGCCACATAGTGACAGCAATATATCCCATAACAAGATATATATTTCACTTAGCATTAGGCAGAATTACCGCCTACAGATTTATCGCGACGTTACTTTAAAACACAGATCTTGATTTTTATAGCTGATAGACATCGCAACCGCAACACGATGAACTATTAAGAAATCAAACTAATAATACTCACCATTAGGTTTTTTCACAGTAAGCACTTCAATCTCGCTAGTGGGAGCCGCCATCTTTCCCCAAACAAGTGCACGTGGAGTGAAACAGACATTACGCATCGAACACAGAGCTGATGTGAGCAAATCAACTGTCGAGACCATTGGTATTGAGGGGAAATGAAAGTTTTCAGACATTTTGATGCCAAGGAGGCATTAAAATAAAAAGGCCACTATATATTCACACACACACACACACATATATATATATATATATATATATATATATATATATATATATATATATATATATATATATATATATATATATATATATATATATATATATAAATTAAAAGCAAGTTGAAATGTTGTTTCCCAAATTAAATGCATTGCTTTTATATTGGCATTGTACAAAAGTTTTGAAATTGTCACTGTGTGACACTGAGTAATGGTATGTAAAAACTTAAAGAGACACGTTTTCCATTCAGTTAGCTACTTTGTAAGACTAAATGCAAATTTAGTTTTGTTTTTGTATTTTAAAGTTGTAAATTCCGTCTATAGAATTAACAAAGCAAATATAATATTTTTACATTTTATTTATATAGATACAGTAGCCAGGTGGGAATTTCTGCATTAGCCTCCTGTATGCATATCTGAAACTTATAGGACTGAAACTATAAGAAAAATGTCAGCATTTAACAAAATTAAGCTTTCTGAACACAAACAGGGTCGGTGCTTAGGTGTTGTCATGCTCACAGCCTGCAGTCCCCTCATTAATCAAATTCGTTCATGACTCCTCATCTCCATCTGTGCTCTCTCGCCTGGTGTGTCTGCCTGTGAATGGAGACAGAAGTGCTGTAGCTTGAGTCACCAGTCTCCTTCACAGTGAATGAATCAGTGGTTTCAAGTGTTCCTGTGTATGCATGCACAAACTACAGGTGAAAGTGCCAGACAAATAAATTATCTTGGATAAAGATAATAGTTATGTTTACATAGCCTACTATTTATTTTACTTAAAAACTCTTTTTCAAAAGATGTCTGGCCCAAATGGCAGCCTTATTAGCATGTTATGCAGCTACACAGCAAAATCCCCAGAGTTAAATCAACTCTGCTCAGAGTACATATGGTCCCTCTCTAAATAGTGTTAAAGTAACACTGAAGCAGAGTTAAAGTTAATGAGATAATTAACATTTTTCAGAGCAATTTCTGTCTTCCGGTTTGAAAAGCTGATTCGGAGCAACGTCACAAAATCTGACGTCATCGTGTACTTTCGGCCCATGGTCGAACATGCTGACGTAGACCGCTTCGAGCGATTCTCGACATATATTCATGACATAAAGCTCATTTAATCCAATCACTGCACTGTAGTATGCATAAGATTATGATTGCGGTATTATGCATGAGGAAGTCTCACTTTTCTCGCCTCGGTCTCTTGTCATTCAGAGACATATCGTTGGTGTTCGTTTCCTCAGTGCTACAACACAATGTGTTTTCCTGCGACACGACCAGAGCAGAGGTTTGTGTGCATGTGGATTGTTTTGCTGTAATCTACCAGTACAAATGGAAAATATGTTTGCGTGAGATCGCATTACAGCGGAGAATTCAAATGTCACAAAAGTGTTTAAAGTTTATTTCACACATTCTCCTGCACCAAACATTAACCAGCATTATTAGTTATGCACACATATTTCATCAAGTCTTCGTCAAATGAATTATATGTGCAAACTGGACACTGATACAGTGGTGTAGCCTATCTGAACGCGACGACACGATTATTCTAATAGACAAAAGACTGATTTTGAGTGCAGTGCTTGTAAACGTAATCAAAGTAGCCTATTATTAGCCCTATAAAATATTCTTTCACATTTCTCCCTTGTGCTTGGGAGTTTGTTGTCATATTCTCCGTGCTCATATATTAATATACATTATTCTGTATAATGAGTGTGTTGTATGTCTGTGCTTCATTGGTTGTTCTCTCCCCTCTTCCCCCCCTCTACATTCCCACTTTTCCAGAGCTTTACACGCCCATTTTTACAGAGTTTTTGCAGCTCAGAGGTGTGAACGACCAGGCTAAAACAGGGGGGTTTCATGACCCTTTAATATGATATTCTAAAATCGATCTATCTTACTGCAGTGTGTTTCACAGCAGCCGCCGAGCGAACGCACAGAGTAACGTTATAACATTTTCAACACACTCAAATGTATCTAATATGATAAACAGAGCTGCGTTACCTCATACTCATGACCAGAAAAGTGGAAGCGGCGCCGGTGACTGTGTCATAATAAAGGTTCCGCTGCTCTCGGCGTGTGTTGCGCACTCGCGCAAACTCGTTCAGCTCCCACAACACTCGGTCCTGCTCTGCTTCATACTACAATAACGTTAATAATCGCATCCATGAACATAATTTCTTCCCGAGTCAAATCCCAATTCTTTTCCACCACCCGTTGAGGTGGAGACCACATGTCCCAAGATTCAACGCTCAAACTTGGCATCATAGGCCTTTGTTTTGTATAGTCCTCTAGCAGACAGAAAATATTACATATTGCACTTTTAAACATATGATGACTGACAACAAACTGAACCAAGGTAGTATTTATACATGAGGGAACTAAATGGGAACAGCTGGACAAGGACTGATTAATAACCATAGAGACTAACGAGAACTAATACAGAAATGACAGGAACAAACCAAACAGAACATAATCGTGACACGTGCATGGGAGGATTAAATATTTTAATGGAATTGACATTCCCTCACAATAATGGCCAAAATTTACTTTTAGTTGGATAATGATGTGATTTAGTTTAAAATTATATTGTCTAATTGTTTTATTATTTTATTGTAGTTTTAATATATATATATATATATATATATATATATATATATATATATATATATATATATATATATATATATATATATATATATATATATATATATATTAAATATATACAGAGGGTCACTGCTGAAAGAGCTGGCTGTTTGCAGAGTGCTGTGCCAAAGCATATTCATGGAAAGTTGACTGGAAGGCAAATTGTGGTAGGAAAAGGTGTACAAGTGAAAGGAATGACCGCAGGCTTGAGAAGATTGTCAGACTGTCAGATTGTCAGAGTCAGTGCATCAAGAGCCACCGCACACAGACATCTTCAGGAAATGGGCTACAACTGTTACATTCCATGTACCAAACCACTTCTGAACCAAAGACAATGTCAGAAGCGTCTTACCTGGGCTAAGGAGAAAAAGAACTGGACTGTTGCTCAGTGGTCCAAAGTCCTCTTTTCAGATGAAAGTAAATTTTGCATTTCATTTGGAAATCAAGGTCCCAGAGTCTGGAGGAAGAGTGGAGAGGCACAGAAACCATGTTGATTGAAGTCCAGTTTGAAGTTTCCACAGTCAGTGATGATTTGGGCTGCCATGTCATCTGCTGGTGTTGGTATATATGGTATATATACGATAATAAATAATTTTGATTATTTATTATCAAAAATAATGCATCCATCCATAAAACAAAGTAATCCATTTGACTCCAGGGAGTTGATAAAGGCCTTCTGAAGTGAAGTGATTAGTTTTTGAAAATATCCATATTTACAACTTTATAAATTCAAATAACTAGCTTCCGGCAGATGACCGTACGCAGAATGTGCAAGTAGAGTAATCCGCTGATGTGATGTATGAAGCAGGATGTAGGAGTATTGTAGCTTAGACGCCTCTCGTGGTTCAAACAAATATGGCTGTGCAACACATTTAAGCTCCTCTTCTCATTTTAGACTTCGAATTCGTGACCGGTGTTTTGTTTTGCTCTCTCCTCTGCGCCTCCGTGTTTGTCATTGCATCCTGGTCAAAGGTTGCTCTTCTGCCCAAATCGACTTGTGCATACTGTGTACGGTCGGTCACCCACTGAAGTCGTATGGATTAACCTACTTTTTTTTATAGATGGATGCATTATTTTTGACAAAACACAGCCCCCCATTCACAACCATCATAAACCCTGGAGAACTAAGGATATTTTTAAATATATTTCTGATTGTGTTCCTCTGAAAGAAGATAGTCATATAGCATGGCTTAGTCATATAGCATGATTTACTCACCTAGCATGGCTTGAGGGTGAGTAAATCATGGGATCATTTTCATTTTTGGGTGAACAATCCCTTTAAAATTTAAGTTAATACAAATATGGCGATTTATTTAATCAACAGAAACTCAACATATTATGTCATCTGAACCACATTAATAATCTAAGTTGACTTGACACAAGAAAAAAAATAAATAAATAATGAAAATAATTTTTTACAGTGTAGAGACCGAGAGAGAGAGAGAGAGAGAGAGAGAGAGAGAGAGAGAGAGAGAGAATAAATAGAGCTCTTAACAAGAATATATCAAACACTAAACCAACACATGGTAATGTCAGATTATTTTGGGGAGAGAGGGAGAGAGAGGAAGAACAGTCCATAAGTGGATTGAGAGCCCCATAAGCTCTGAGGTATCACAGGCACGCGCATCTCTCAGCTGGAGCGCATCATCTGTTCATTCCGCCGCTCGACTCTCGAGCCACTCACTCACCTCGCTCGATATGTGAAGGTGTAACGCTCATGTATATGATTTGTCTGTGTCCCGAAACCCGAAATATCTGGACGAAATGCTTTCAAAAAGGTGGATTGTTGGAGATTTTGTATGGAGGCAGCGGGACACCTCCCCATAGTTCGGCACAGAGTGTCTCTGAAGAGTGCACGAGAGACCGTCACCAGAGTTGCCGCGGCTCGGATTGAGGACCATCTGCTGAATTTACTCAACAATCTGTGTTTTAGAGGGATAACCAAATTTCAAACGTGCCAGTATCTCGCAATAAGAGCTTTTAGAGAATTTTGGATAATATACAACAATACTGCTTGTTTCGTGAGGGTCGCTGAGAGCTGAACTACACCACCAGGTGCCCCTGCTTAATCTATTCACTGGATAACAACAATTAATACTGCAGAATGTGTTCCTCTCCTTTTGGACTGCTCTCAGTTGCATCTTGTGAAATATTTGCTCGGGACCACACAGGATGAAATGGACATCAGCACTGCAATAAATTAGCCTAATTGAAATTCAGTGAGAAGTCTCCTCTGAGCTATAGGAGTACATACATTTATGTATTCTGATTAAATCAGACAGCGTTTGATAGATCGCTTGGCATCTTACTGACAGTGTGACGTCTGGAATACAAGAATAAATGAACCTGAGTGGACAGACAGAGAATTAACAATATCCAACATGTTTAAACGGGGTAAGTGCCATTTAAAACTTTTATCCCTGCTGTTTTTAAATAGACAGAAGTTGATTTTTTTTATTTTGAGAATAGCCTATTTATACTAGAATAATGTTTTTTTCTAAATAAAGATGAGAGTATATAGGTTGTGTGGAATCACTCCATGCTAGGTGGATATTTGTAATTTATTTATTTATTTATTTATTTTAAATATATGTTTTTATTTTTTGTTTCTATTTGAGCTGTTCTTCATGTCATAAAGGGGTTTTATTATAGATTAAGATGCTTGCAGTATTTGCAAAAACTATAAAGTCTTATTTTTTTTATTTATATAGGCTATATATAAATTTAATGATTGATTTTTTTTATATACATACAAATAAGGATGCTTGTTGCAGTATATAAGGTTTTGAAAGTTTATTTAAAAGGCTGTTAAGTACAGATCTCATCCATGTTCATCTTTCCAGAATCATGTGTGTCTGCCCCCGGGTAAGCTCAGCGTAAAGCAGATGTGTTTAAAATATTCATCATCATATCATGAAATATTTTCTTAAGATGCTAGTGGTGGGTGCCGCACTGCAGTTTATGGCCGGTTTTTCATCTGAAAGCATTGTGCTGTCTGCCTGGCTACAATATATTTCTCTTGGTGGGTTAAACAGGTTTGGCTCCGACAGTCTGTCACAATTATTTATGGACTGTTTATGATCAAATGATGAAGTGTAAGGAGTCAATAGTATGTCTGTAGTTTAACTGGTTAGTGATGGAGCTGTCAGTGGGAGACGCTTGAATGACCTGCAGATCATTGCAAAGACTTGTTTTCACTAGATCTGTGATTGTCAGTCCAGGTCCGGGAGTATCTCAGCAGTGATCCTTATTTAACACACCTGATGTATATCGTCGGCTCTTTAGCAGAGGCTCCAAGACCTGAAAAGGGTGTGTCAGATTAAGGAGGCATATAAAATGTGCACTGCCAGGATCAGAATTGACCACCCCTGCACTAGATCAGATCATGTGCGATTAAACAGATCATAAATCTTACTGTTTAAAGATTACTATGACATTTCAATTTCCCCCACTTTTAATCATCTCTAGATCTTTTGCATGGCATGGCACTATCACAAGCTCTGAGGTTGCTGACTGCTATAACTGTGTATAGTGAGTCAGTTAGGAAAACCGAATTTCCTTGGAGGAGGCCCAAAGCTTAACACGGAGACAATTGTTATTTCAATAGACTTGACGTAAGAACAAAACACATCTATCAAGCCTCTCACCGGCACGATAAAGACCCCTTATGAATGCCTGTGAGGAGCCTGTGGTGCAGATATGAAAACTGAGTGGTTGGTTTTTGAACTGATTTGGATCTGATTTTCATTTACCTCGAAATAAACCACCACCTCTAGTGTAGGTTTGCAACATCTTTTTGGAGACATTTGGTCCCGCATATTTTGGGACATACTGTAATCATTCTTTTTAAATTCGAAGTCGTTGTGAATATTATCAACCTCAAACTTGTGAGCATACACACATTTTGGGTTGCCAAGTTTAATGGGGACTTTACATAGACATAATGATTTTTAAACTGTACAAACTGTATATTCCAACCCCTAACCCCTAACCTTACCCACAAACACAACCCTCACAGAAAACATTCTTCATTTTTACATTTTCAAAAAACATCATTCTGTATTATATATAAGCTGTTTTCCTCATTTGTCCCCATGCACAAAGTCAAAAATGAAAAGAAAAAAAAAAAAAGTTTTCATCTCACCCATGTGTTACAATGCTCCTCAGTATCACCAAATATAAGACCTGTAAATTGGCTTCATCAAAATGGATACCACTGGCAACAATTATCAACAGCATGACAAATGATAAGGTCATCCAATTGAGTAACTGTGTTAGGTTTTATTATATGTTTGGTTTGGGTTTTTTATCATTATGAAGAAATTTTGTTTTTAAAAGTCAGATGAGTTGCTTTTAGGCTAATGAGGTTTCTTTGCTCTGTTGGGTATTAATTGGTCTTTCACTTCAGAGTGCATTAGAAATTACGGAAACATTCTGCAGTAGTTTTCTGTTATGTCTATGACGCAGAAGCAGAAAACAGTGAGAAAATAGTGAATTTATTGGACGCTTTTAACTGGTATGAATTTTTTTTAGAAACGTCCGGCCTAACTGGTTGTGTGGCAGTGCCCTGTGTGCCAGTCTCAGCAGGGCTGTGCTGTTTCTTCTAGTAAGAGGTCCAATTTCCTGACATTTTTTCCTCAATTTCCTCCCAAACCAACTTCAACACACAGGCATGTTTTGGTCTCGGTTGGTTTAATATATAAGTGCAGGCACACTTATCCTGCCCAGTCTGCTTCCTATTTTCTGTCTTTCTGTTTCTCTCTATCTTCTGCTTGCACTTTTTCTGACAGCTGTTTAAATTGAAACATGTATATATGATGCTACATGGTACTGTATATTCAGATTTCTGAAGCTTATCTGAAGGCAGTGCTTCAGACTATAATTGGTTTGTTGTGCTGAGTTGTCAGTATAATGGCCTCATTTCGAAATTCAGCCTTGAAACATTGTCAGGCTCAGAAATCCAGCCTGATCTACATCTGGTGACAAATATAATCTGTGCTCGAGTTGATCCGGTTCATTTCTACGTTGTGCACAAAACAAAAAAGCCAGGCATAACCCACACCTGCTAGCAAACCAAGGAGATTTTCCCTGCAAAACCTCTGCAATGAAATGAGAGAAATAACTCTTTTGTGAATTAGCTATGATTATGCAGCTGTGAGTGGAGAAAGTTGGTATTCAGATGTGATCCTAGACAATGTTGTTATGGGCAGATGGATGGGAGAGGGAAGCGGCAGTTGGTAAGCAAGAGAGGGAACACCTGTGGCCTGACACCACTCTCCTGCACAGCTGCTCATATTCTCCATTTCTGAGACCTTCACTCATCACCACAAACACCCCCAGACTGAAATACAGAGTAACTAGAGACAACCTTTACAGCCTGCACCTGCTCAGCTGTTATTTGGGCTACCCCTTATTATTTGTAATTTCCAGCACCAATGAAACCGCAACCGCGACTGTTTTCAAACAGGTTTCTGAAAGACTCACCTTTGTTCTACCAAAAAGGTAGTCCTGTCCAATAAAACACACTCCATTGGTTGAGCCAGAAGTTGATATGTCGGACAGCTCAAAGAGCCACTGAGCCAAAGTGTTTATGATTGCTTACTTATAGTAACTGTAATATACATTAACAATAAAAATGACATACTTCACATTTAACGCTTAAATGTTTACCACAATCAATCTTCAGCGTCATTTTCTCATTTTCACAACAGTGTTATTCAATAGTAAAGAGTGATAGCAGTACATTTTCCTTTGCCATAATCGATGTTATAAAGTGCAACAGTTGGGTTCTTGAAGTTAAAATCCCATTCATTTTCTCCACAGGGAAATTGATTTTTAACTATAACTTATAAACCTTTACTGAGAGAGTTACTGTGATCTACAAGGTTGTTAATCGATGGTATATGCTTTTGTTGAAGCCAATAGACTGCACTTTTTAAACTTATTTAATAAAAAATTGTTTAACAGTGGAATACAAACTTTTTTTGTCACAAAATCTCCACCAATCAGAGAATACATTCCCTACATTCTCAAACTTTGTATGCATTATATCCATATTTTGCAAAAATGTAAAATATATTGTTTTTTATATATGTAATCAATATGTTTAAATCAATAATTTCATGTTTCTCCATCGTTTTTTATGATTGTCATTTGCAAAGCTTTATGTAGTTTTTTCCCTCATTAAAGCTTTTAAATGGATGGTTGATTATGATTTTTTAAGAGTTACGACGCTCAAAGTTGAATGCAAAGGAAGATATTTTCTTTTAAAGAATTTGCTGTTTAAGGACTAGACGGCTGGTATGAACTACAGCAAGCTTCTTCCTGGGTTAGTGGCATCACCAACGCTAAAATTTACATAAACTCTGCCCCCGAGAACATGCAACAAAGGGGGCGAGGCCATGTTGGGCTGCTTTAGAGAAGAGGAAGAGTTGTTGTTGTATTGGAGTGTTGTTAAGATGCCGTCATTTTACGCCGGACTGCTTCACAAACGAGGGTCCAATCAACACTGGATTTGCACGAAAGATAAACATGATGGCACATGCTAGTCGATGAGTTGAATCAACTCCACAGCAACTACATAAATTTATCCACTAACCATTCAGAAATGTCCAGATGCATTCTAAAAGCTGTAACTTCTTCCTGAGTCTCTCCATCAGTGTTTGAACAATGACCGTTACTGACAATCATCATTTTGGCTGCGTGAGATTCTCCAGCTTTGTTGTTGTTGAGCAACTGAAGCGCGAGCTGTTAAAGCTCTGCCATCTTTTGGAAAGCGGCCAGGACACGCAAAAACGGCATGTTTTTGCTCACACCCAAATAGGGGCAAATTTGACAAGCTATAATAAATGATCTGTGGGGAATTTTGAGCTGAAACTTCACAGACACATTCTGGGGACACCAGAGACTTACATTACCTCTTGTGAAAGGGGCATTATAGGTCTCCTTTAAGTACACATTCTTTTTGTCCAATTTTCAAATACTTTTTTGCTTCAAATCACAGTATGTAATGTTGTGATTTACTTTGTAGCTGGTTGGTTTGGTTTGTGGCTTGTAACTCTTAAATGAAGACTTGTTTTTTAAAGAACTATGGGAGAAATATTTCCAGAACCAAGGCTGCTAAAAGAGTGAATGGGTACTCTTGTACTCTATTACACAGTGCTCTGGAATACTTGATTCTGGTCAATCTGATATTTCATCTATTCGTCATCCATAGGTCAATATTATTTCCCTTAAGCACTGTAAAGTCCCCAGTTTGTCAAATATGCACATTATTCTATATTAAGAAAAACATAAAATGTTAGCAACTTTTTTTTAGATTGGCTAAAGATATTTTTTGATTTAACTTAGGAACCCATCTGAAGCGAAAGAAGAAAGCATAATATGTTTTTTTTTCCTCAGCTCAGTGTAATTCAGTAGTGTATTAATACATATGCTCTGATCAAATCACTGGACTTCAATTACCACACAGCTATGAAACATGCCTCAGACCTCTTTGCATGCCAAGCAGCTCATTTCCTGAAGGACACTCACTGAATGACAAAAGGATGAGCGCAGAGGCCAGCAAGCGGCATTGCCTGTCATCTTACCCTATCCCATGGGACATAAATTCTTATCATTCCAGCTTTCGGTAATTATAAGTAATTAGTTGCACAGGAAGTGGTATTTTAATGAGTGTCATTTTCTACTTATGCCCTCATCTTTGTGCACCTTTTGACCGGGCACAGGACACACTTGGTTAGGATGAATGTTTTATTCAAATTTTATGTGCTCGTTTATGAATCTAGTTTTTTGTTTTAACTCTCCATAAGGGTGACTTCCACTGGCATTAGAATGATGACTGTACATTATAATTTATAAGAATGAGTGTGCAATCTGGATGCCTGTACCTGACATTTTGTCTTGCAACAATGTTCTCATTATCTCATAATTCATACACAAACTGTAATTAAATACACATTTCCTGGCTGCTGTGGTGTCCAGAAGGGAGGAAGTCTCCAGCGTAGCATGTGGCATCTCTAAGTGCCCTTTACCAACACCTGAAATCTCAGCACAAATATCTCTCATCTTTCTTTGGAGTGGAAATGAGATGCTGGCTTGGTCATTAGTGGATGATAATGAGGTAAGAGAGACAAACAACCCTAAGCCCTGTTGGTTTTGTTAATATTAATAATTAATTTCTGATTAAGTGACTAATTGCGGTGGAAAGGTCAATGTCAATGTAAGGTCCGTTGATGTTAGGAGATGAGTAGAGTAGAAAGGAAGGGAGGTGGGAAAAAGACGTCATCCACTTTCAATTTGGGTACGTGCCATCAGATTTTTGAACGAAGGATTGTTTCAGCTTAAAGGTACAATATGTAAAATTTTTGCAGTAAAATATCCAAAAACCACTAGGCTAGTGTTATATATTTTGTCCAGCTGATTACTAACAATATCTCTAATGTTTTCAACTACTTGTAAATCATGAGAAAATCCCCATTCTAAACAGTGACACGGGGCAGTGCAGTCGCCTGTCAATGACGTCAGTTACCTTTGTTACCGCCTTTACTGACGTAGAAACCACATGACAACAGTGCCGTGGCAAATGCGGAAATAGTGTCTAGCGTCCAGCAAACCACTAGCTTGCTTCAAGCAGTTCCTTATTTACTTCTTGCACATTTTATGGTGGATTGTGTTACTTATTTATGGAACATAATTACTGTTTATCATCTGCCGCTGGTTCTGTCGACAAGGACAGCTCCCGTAAACTCATGACCGGAAAAGCGGAAGCGGCGCCGGCGGCTGTGTCATAATAAAAGTTCCGCTGCTCGTGAGGCGTGTGTTGATCAATCGCTCCAGCTCCTCGTTCAGCTCCCGCAACACTCGGTCCTGCTCTGCTTCATACTACAGTAACGTTAATAATCGCATCCACGAACATGAGTTCTTCCAGACTCCAATCCCTATTCTTTTGCACCGTCCGTTGAGATGGAGACCACATGTCCCAAGTTTCCGCTCTAAAACTTGGCGTCATCAAACTACGCCTTTGTTTTGAATAGGCTTCTAGCGACCTCTAGCGGAAAAAAATATCACAAATTGTACCTTTAATGTTGCATGAAAAGTATATAATATTTATGTAATATTTAAATATTAATATATTAGGGTGTGATGGCACATGTATTCATCCCGAACTCTACAGTACGGACGTCACGGTTCAGTTCATGGAGTTAGACAATGAATACAGTCAGTCACAGGTGATCCACACTCCAATCTGGTAATGCAACAGTGTTTGCTAACCACCACAACAGGAAAAAGAGCAGAAGATGATGCAGATGCTCACAGAAAAAGGAGTAGGCTTGTGCTCTTAACTGTGCACGAAATGGAGCATTGGGCTTAAGCTTTGAATGTTTAAATATAGTTTAAGTGGAGCAAATTGTAACATTTGTTTATTTTGTACTTTTATAACACAAGATGCTTTTCAGTTTTATAGCTGATCGTGACCAAATACCTATTTTTATCAGCCCTGCAAAAAATATTTGACCTATGCAAGAGTGCATTCTGTTTACTGCTTAGTGCTTAATACATTAAAGGAGGCTGTACTGTACCAACTACCTCGGGGTACTAAATGCTGCTAGGTGGAACAAACTGTAATTTGCACTACTGTTCGTTCAAAATTAATGAAAAGAAAAAAAAAAAAACAAGCTTTTTCCCTTAACACTTTAGTTTAGGGTCTAATTCTCACTATTAAATAGTTGCTTACAAGCATGCATATTACTAGGATATTGGCTGTTTATTAGTTCTTATAAAGCACATATTAATGCCTTATTCTGCATGACTTTATTCTACATTCCTTAATCCTACCCACAATACCTGAACTTAACAACTTTACTAACTAACAAGCAGTAATTAGGTTTTTTCTATTGTACTGAAACCGTACCAATCGTGAACCCAAAACTGAGGTACATACCAAACCATGACTTCTGTGTATATCTTATCTGGACTACAACACTAAGTAAGCCAGAATTTCCACGGGGTCCCCTTCAAAAAAAAAAAAGGTGCATGATGGCCTGAAAGGATATGACAGTGCAACAGTGTTGACAGTCGTCCCAAGCGTTCTAACGCTCCACTGACAGATTCGCTCGAGAGATGCTTT
The DNA here is from genome assembly GCF_024489055.1 of Chanodichthys erythropterus. NCBI lineage: Eukaryota > Metazoa > Chordata > Actinopteri > Cypriniformes > Xenocyprididae > Chanodichthys > Chanodichthys erythropterus. The sequence goes on from NC_090237.1 coordinate 18,697,214, forward strand.
CAGTCCCATAGTGCCATGACCAGTGAGTACTGAGACAGGGATGCTATCCTCCCTGCAGGCTTTGGCTGGCATCTGTCACATTGCACTACTAACACATGACATGTGGATGGCGCTGACTGAGGAACTAGATAATCATCGGGGATGCACGTAAATTCCAGAGAGAACATGTGTGAATTGAAGCAGCCATGCAAAGATATACTGTACGGTACAGTGCATAAATCAATGTATATGCAAGGATAAGCTCACACATTGACACATATGCCTACTGCTCTCTCTTTTTTATTATAACCGTTGTCCTTCAGAATCTGTTCTCGTGATAATGCTGGTTTTATGTTCCTGCTGTGCCGACCATAATGCAGATGATGGAAACAGTATCAGCATAGCAATACAGTGCATTTTAGAAAAATCTTTGCCTCTGATGGAAGTCTTTTTTATGGGTTTGTTTAATTATAAAACTCTCAGTGTGGAGCTTATAATAGCCAGAGACTATGAACTGACCGTAATCTTCCAGAGTAATTTTTAGACACCCTTTTGTTTGCCTCATTTCACTCTCTCACTTCTCTCCTGGTTCTCTACTTCTATCCGTGCTTTCTTCTATGAGATGAGACATAATATAGAAACTGGATGTGAATTGGATAATATTCACTTTCTTTATGTTGAGACAAACCTGATCATCATCTTGGATCGAGGCCACAGAAGGAATCTCAGTCATCGCTGGGCATTGTTTTACATTTTGCTCTTAGATTGAATGAATGAGTGAGTGATTGAGGCCCTGAGAAAAAGAACCAAATAAGAAGCAATTCCTCTGTGTTATAAGGCCTTCTCTTGCCTGAAGGATCTTCATTGTATGATTGAAGGCAATTCAAAGATCAGCATTCCCTCCAAGATATTCTATCAATAACTCTACATTGGGGTGCCAGGCACAAAGTCCTCCTGGGGGTAGAATGAGCCTGTTTATCTCCTTTTAAAAGCTAATATGGCCATATTCATGTTTAACCTTATGCACGGAGGAAAAAAAGCTGTATGAAAGAAAAATAACAAGTGAGATAAATTTAACATCTCAAATGCATCGCAATGAGATTAAATGGAGATCGAATGGAGAATCTTCATCCAAGTAATCTTAGTTTAAAATAGTGGTTCTCAACTAGGAAAACTTCCAATTAGGCCATAGGATGAATTAAAGGGATTGTTCACTCAAAAATGAAATTTCTGTCATTATTTACTCACCCTCATGTTGTTCCAAACACGTAAGACCTTCGTTCATCTTCGGAACATCTTAACCCATTTAAAGGCCGCGAAAGGTAGTAAAGACATAATTAAAATAGTCCATTTGACAGTATTGGCCGACACTGTACACATGAGCAGCATGACGCATGCGTGTGATGCTGACTCAGGAGCTGGCCAATAACGAGCTGGCATTCTAACGTAGAACCCGGAAGCGCTGCACTGTGTTTACAATGTTAACAGCATAGGAGACTGACAGGGAAGAGAAGAGATTGTTGAATTAAGTCATTATTTTTGTTTTGTTTTTGTGCACAAAAAGTATTCACATTGCTTCATAACATTAAGGTTGAACCACTGTAGTCACATGGGCTATATTAACGATGTCTTTAACTGGGCCTTGAAATTTGTTATGATGTTGCTGTCTATAGGGAGGTAAGAAAGCTCTTGGAAAGCTCTTTGTGTTCTGAAGATGAAAGAAGGTCTTAAGGTTTTGGAACGACATGATGGTGAGTAATAAATGAGAGATTTTTCATTTTTAAGTTAACTATGCCTTTAATCATTTAAATAATCTGAAGAACCTTTTTCTACTATAGAACCTTTTGCGGAATGGAAAAGTTCTATGGATGTTAAATGTTCTTCATAGAACCTCTATTTTTAAGAGTGCATACTCCACATTTCTGTTAATAAAAAAGTTTTAAAACAATCAATATTATCAATTATGGCAGAGATACTGAAAATATCTTAGCCTATGTGGGGGGACTGGGGGACCTTTGAATTATATGTTGGAGTCAACAATGTTGAGAATATTTCAAATTGTTCAGATACTCCCTAGATTAAAATCTATGAAAAAATATATATTTGAATATGAGCTAAAATGTTTCTAATCAAATTCTTCCAAAACCAAATGCTATGTAATCCATTCCTTTTATAGCTATTTACTCTTACTGTATGTCAACATTTGTGTCAAAGGGATTTTTTTTGGAGAATCATCTGAGACTGAGTTCTCTGTTAGATTTCAAGTTATGAGAGAACTGTCTTTGAGCAATAAAATTTCATTTGATTGTTTATAAGACGATATCACAGGATTTTACAAGGGCTTGATACACTTTGCAACTGAAAAGTCAGAAAACACTAATATATTTACTTTAACAAAGGTACTGCTACAAACATCCACTCTTAGATTGTCTACACAAGCCACTTTATGCTTGCGTGTCTCATATGTTACCATTTTGACATTAGGGCAGGTCATAAAATGTTAAACTGCTTCCTGTCCAAATAAACAGTAGATTAAATCTCCCAATGCATACTGAGTTTGGCAAATATTGCCACCCAATACCAAACCCCTGGAAACCTCTGTGCCCTTTATACACACAGTTGCGGCACACACTTGTGTTCTGTTTAAAAATCTATGTTCTACTTTATTTGATTTAAATTTGTATTCACTTCTGTATCCTGTTTGGTACATTTGCTAATTTAAAAGAAATTCTCAATTAAATTCTGAAAGCACAACCCTGCCCTGAATCAGTATGCATGATGTCAAGGTCTGAAATAAGCTCTCAATAGCAGTGTGAAGGCCACATAAAGAGATATTCCTGCATACGATACCAAAAAAAACTACAAAGAAGAGATACTCTGATTTACTGTGGATTCAAAATACAGCTAATGATACAATTACTTTTTCAGCCATATTCTTGACACCCAAAACACACATTGCAGTACATCAACAGTGAACAGATTTGTTGAATTCCTCTATATTTATAGACACCAGAAATTCATATTACAACTGGACTGGTTTTCAGAGTATTGCAAGTTAATCAGTCTGCCTTGTATCCCATTCTTTTTATCTCTATATTTCTGTATCTTTGTGCACTCTCTAAACACCTGATACCTTTTAATAAAGGATACAGCAAAGCAATTTTAGCTTGCAACAATAATGAAAATCCACAGAAAAAGCATGCATCTCTTATCATTTCATCCCAAACTACATTGTTCTCAGAACAAAAAGGCATTCAAATGAAAGCATACATGCACAATGTTTCTTTCCTTGGATATGGAGTAGGTTGAAAATGATATACAGATATGTAATCAGCTTTTTCATTAATACTGGAACCCACTCAGCTAGAGATTGAAATGAAACTGCAATAGTTTGTGGAACAGTGTGAGATATTCATTGCGTACATTGCTATGGGAGTGCAATCCTCCCTGTGCTACCTGTGACTCACCTTTATGGCAATCTATATCTGATGACCACAAAGATCATAGAAACCTGCGGATGGGCTCTTTTGACATGGGCCACACTGTAAAAAGTATATCTACATACAATTTTGGCGACAGATTACAAGCAATAGGCTATTATTAATTAAATTCAACAAATAGAATTGAGTTAGAATGAATCAAAATTAATTCCTTAAATGTCTACCATTTAAAACAAGTAAAATTTAAGTAACATTAAAATATATCTGAATAACAGACAGACATCAAAGAACTTTTTATTTTTTATTGCCAACATTCCTGATGATAACAAGCAGAATCACTGAAGGAAAGAGAAACACAAGAAGTAACAGATGTTTGATTTTATTGAAAATGTTAAGTCATCATTATGGTGATCAGTGTTTCATTTAGTTGGGCAGTTTGACTCTTTGCTTTTTATGTCAGTTTGTGTTTTTTTAATGGTGTTTGCTAATTTTACACATTTTAAATGGTTGACTTTTAAGGAATTAATTTGATTAATTCTAACTCAATTCTTATATGTTGAATTTAATTAATAATATTGCTTGTATTCTGTTCCTACAATTTTATTGAGTAGATAGAGCATATTACTTTTTATAGTGTAAGAAGCCACCAAGCAACCATATAGCAATGCACAAAAATCCCTTAGAACACCCTGGCAACCACTTACTACATTAGCATTGTGGCAGTATGGAAAAGCAACCGATATTTACGTCAAAATTGTCAAAATTTATTTTTAAAATAATTGTATTAATTAATAAATAATATAACCTTGAGATATTATTATTATTATTATTATTATTATTATTATTAGTAGTAGTAGTAGTAGTAGTATGATTATTTTTTAAAATTAAGATGTGTACATTTTATTTAAATTTTTATTTTATTTTATTTACTACTAATAATAATAATGAATTAATTTTGTATTAATATAATTTATTATTGTAAAATATTTTTAAAATAAGATTCATACATTTTATATAAAAAAAAATCTTTTATGTAGAGTAATAATAATAATAATAATTTGAATTAATAAGTAATCTAAAGGCTTTACTGCATGTTGCATGCTTAGACCATTCAATTGAAATGCTATAAAAAGACATGACCTAGATTGCAGCTGTAATTGATTTGTCCTGTAGTGAAGCTTTTTATTTACTTTCATTACTCTTTAAACTCTATTTCAGTCTAAGTGTGATTGAAGCTTTTAGTGTCAGGACAACCTCTGGGAGAGCCATTGGTTTAGCAGATTTGCCCTTGTCTTTTGTACCACAGCCATATCAGTAATTCATCTAGTATAAACAACAGAAGAGCAAGTGAACACTTTGTGCCAACCAGCTCATTTACACTTCCATATTCCCATATGAATGTCGAGCTTTTAGGCCACAATAAATCCTGTTTTATCCCCCATCTGTGTCTCTTCATTTAAACCACAAAAAAACACCTCACCACAGAGCTAGAGAAAGAGCAATGTAATGCAATGAAAGAAAAACATTGCAACAAAAGAAAGATGCCACAGAGATGCATATTTTGTAGTGGATTAACATATTTTTAGAGGAGCCAAGGAGAATGTATATAAAATGTAAATTTAATGGAGAGAGAAATGAAAATGAGGCAAAGGCTGCAGCTGCAAGGACAGGCAATAGCTTATTTCGGGATATTAATGGAGGGAACTGGTATTCTTTGTCACGGTTGCTCTCCCCCATAATAGATCAGGAGGTTATAGCAGCCTTTTGCAATTTGCCAACACCACAAAGCCCAGCAACCAACCTCAGCTGGCCAATCAGAAGGCTGTATTCACCAAAGCCTTTGTGCCCATCTTTGGGCTTGACATCAAGACCTCACGTTACTAAGGGAGCTGAGAACTTCATTTCAATCACTTTGATTGTATTTGCATTTTACTTTGCTTAATTCACATCTTTGAGAGTCTTCTTTAAAAGTGCACGGCACAAAGAAATTATGAGATTCACTGGAGGATCTTCTATCAATGGAAATTTAAAGGAATACTGGAAAAATCTGACTAGTGGAAAGAAGTGGAGAGGAAGTTCTGATTGCAGTATGCAGAGGCTGATTAAGCAAGGACAGAGGGTCAGTTAAGGCTGTGCAGTTTGGTCAAAATCATGTCTTCTAATACTATTCTAAAATTGATCAATTGACAGTAAAGACATTTGTAATGTTACAAAAGAATTCTTTTTTAAATAAATGTCATGAAAACAGAATAATATTAAGCATAATGTAATGATGGGTCGGAAGACAGAGGATCCATTTGCAGTTTTATTAATAGCGTTAGTAACAAACAGGGGCAAGACAGTACCGTAGTCGGGGACAGGCAAGGGTCGAGGCTGGCAGCAAACAGGCATAAACAGGAAACAGGCAGAGTTCAAGACAGGCGGCTAACAATCACAAGGTCGATAAACAGGCAAGAGTCGAGGCAGGCAGCAAGGTTCAGCAGAGATATACAGTCCAGGTAATAACAGAAGTTCAGTCCACAATAAACGCTCAGAAATGATCACTACAGCAAATCAAGACTTCGCGACTGGGAGTGTGTGTGTGTGTCTTAAATAGTGTGAGTGTGATAAGGTGCAGGTGCATGGGTAATCAGTCCCAGGAATGCAGGCCTATGGGAAATGGAGTCCAGATACGAATAGTCAATATTCAGGGGATGGCTCCCTCCGGTGGTCCGGATGAAGCGCCGGAGAAGCTGTATTCGTGACAGAGCCCCCACCCTGCGAGCGGCTCCTGACGCGAGGAGGCGGGCGCCGAGGCCTTCCACGAGGTCACGGGGCCGGTCTCTCCGAATGCGTCCGGTGGAATTCTTCCACAAGAGTGGGGTCCAGGATGTCATTCGCGTTGACCCAGGATCGCTCCTCTGGACCGTACCCCTCCCAGTCAACGAGATACTGGAGCCTCGGACCCCGGCGCCGGGAATCGAGTAGCCCTCGAACTTGGTAAGCCTCCTCGCCCTCGATCATCAGTGGTGGGGGATGTGGACCCTCAGCCTCCTCCGGGCCCCTCCTCGGACCCCCGGAGGGTTTCAGCAGGGAAACATGAAAAGTGGGAGAAATGCGATAATTAGCAGGTAAATCGAGACGGAAAGATACTGGGGTAATTTGTTTGAGAATTTGGAAAGGCCCGACATACCTGGGACTGAGTTTCTTGCTTGGGAGTCTCATTCGTAGGTCCCGGGTGGACAACCAGACCCATTGACCAACGGCATACTGAGGATTGGGTCGGCGATGACGGTTAGCCTGCTCCTCCTGTCTCCTGACTGCTCGTTGTAGATGGTGATGAGCCAGATTCCAGGTCTCCTCACTCCCCTGCATCCAGGAGTTGACTGCCGGAAGCTCAGATGGTTCCCCTGACCAAGGGAACATGGGTGGTTGGAAGCCTAGGACACACTGGAAGGGGGTCATTCCCGTAGAAGGTTTCCGTAGGGAGTTCTGAGCATATTCTGCCCACATTAGATAGCGACTCCATTCAGATTGTTGTTTCTGACAATAAGTTCGTAGAAATCGTGTGAGCTCTTGGTTGAGTCGTTCCGTTTGACCATTCGATTCGGGGTGGTAGCCTGAAGTGAGACTAATGTTTATGTTGAGGTTTTTAAAGAATGCAGACCAAACCCGTGACGTGAACTGGGGACCTCTGTCTGACACAATATCCTCAGGTAATCCATACAGACGAAATACATAGTTACATAACAATTCCGTGGTCTCGAGAGCTGTGGGTAGTTTGGGAAGAGGAATCAGACGGCAGGCTTTAGAGAATCGATCAACTACTGTTAGAATGGTGGTGTTTCCCTGAGAAGGTGGTAAGTCTGTAACAAAGTCTATGGCGATGTGTGACCAGGGGCGTTGAGGAATGGGAAGGGGTTGTAATAAGCCAGCGGGTGCTTGGTGGGATGATTTTGATGTTTGACAGGCTGTGCATTGTTGGATGAATTTTGTGGTGTCTTGAGGCATGGTTTCCCACCAGAATCGGTTCTGAAGTAGATTGAGTGTAGCAGTGACTCCCGGGTGGCCAGAGCTGGGTGAATCATGGACATGGTGTAGAACCCTTTCTCTTAAAAGGTGCTGGTACATAGCTGCGGTCCGGTGGACAGGTAGCGGGTGGAGCGGTTTGTTCGTTGGCCTGTGTGATTTCGGTGATTATGTCCCATTGTATGGGTGCAAGAACAAGAGCTTCTGGAATGATTCGTTCTTCGGGTTGAACTTGATCAATGTTTTCAGTTTGGCGTGATAGTGCGTCTGCTTTAGTGTTTTTGGAACCGGGTCTATAGGTGACGTGGAACTGGAATCGGGTGAAGAACATGGCCCAGCGTGCTTGGCGGGGATTCAGGCGTTTAGCGGTGCGGAGGTACTCTAGGTTCTTGTGGTCAGTGAGCACGGTGAATGGATGTTTGGCTCCCTCCAGCCAATGACGCCACTCTTCCAGGGCCGCCTTCATAGCTAACAGTTCTCTGTCCCCTACGTCATAGTTACGCTCAGCAGCGGATAGTTTGCGTGAGTAGAAAGCACAAGGGAACATTTTTTCTGGGTTGCCCTGCCGTTGAGATAAGATAGCCCCGATGCCTGTATTAGAAGCGTCCACCTCGACTATAAAAGGAAGTTCAGGGTTTGGGTGATGAAGTATAGGAGCGGTAGTGAAACGGTTCTTTAATTCTTGAAAGGCTTGGATTGCTTCTTCGGACCAAGACAGACGAGAGGATGAGCGTTTGGTCATGGCGGTCAAGGGAGCTGCTACACAGCTGAAGTTGCGAATAAAGCGTCTGTAGAAGTTTGCGAAACCCAGGAATCGTTGTAGTTCCTTCAGGGTGTGTGGTTTGGGCCAATCCAGTACAGCTCTCACCTTGTTGTCATCCATGGCCACTCCATCTGAACTAATGACGTAACCTAGAAAGGTAGTGGAGGTTTGGTGGAACACACACTTTTCTGCTTTAGCGTACAGGTGATGATCGATCAATCTTTGTAGAACCGCCCTGACATGTTGGATGTGTTCTTCGATGGAACCGGAATAAATCAAAATGTCGTCAATGTATACTATGACCCAACGATTCAGCATATCTCTGAAGACGTCATTGATGTAGGACTGGAACACAGCGGGACTGTTGGACAGGCCGAACGGCATAACGAGGGTCTCATAGTGTCCAGTGGTCGTTGAGAAGGCCGTTTTCCATTCGTCCCCCTCTCGAATGCGAATGAGATTGTAGGCACATCGGAGATAAAGTTTTGTGAAGAATCTTGCCTGTCTGAGTTGTTCAAGGGCTGCTGGTACGAGAGGTAGGGGGTAGCGAAATTTCACCGTCATTTCGTTTAGAGCTCTGTAATCAATGCATGGTCTCAGCCCTCCGTCCTTCTTGACGAAAAAGAATCCTGCAGATGCGGGTGACGTGGATGGACAGATAAATCCCTTAGCTAGCTCCTCCTCTATGTAAGTTTGCATGGCCGCAGTTTCAGGCTGTGACAGGGGAAAAATCCTTCCCTTGGGGAGCGTTATTCCAGGTAGCAGGTCGATGGCACAGTCGCTGGGGCGATGTGGAGGTAATTCGGTGGATTTCTGCTTACTAAAAGCTATCGCCAGATCAGAATACTCGGGGGGAATGTTCAGTCCTTCGGGAATTCTCTCTTCTATTTTCACTGAGTGTAGCGATATGGGCTTTATAGAACGTAAGCAGTTTTCCTGGCAGTGCGGGCTCCATTGAGTAATTTCTCCCTCCATCCATGAAATGTGTGGGTTGTGTGAACGAAGCCAAGGCAGACCAAGGATAATGGGGTTTTGTGGCGAGTGTATGACATAGAAACTGATGAACTCTTGATGCAGGAGACCGGTTTGGAGCTTCAATGTCAAAGTAATGTGAGTAATTTTCCCTCCTCCGATGGGTTTGCCGTCTAACGCTTCCACTGTCAATGAAGAAGTACAGTCAATGAGTGGGATGTTGTGTTCTTTGATGAAGGTGTCAGATATAAAGTTTCCAGCCGCCCCCGAATCCAAGAGTGCGTGTGAGGAAACGGTTTGTTCATTAACAGAGCTGTACGGGAATTTTTAAGCAGTGGGGTGCGTAGTTGTACTGTTGTAGAGAACTCACCCCTTTGGAACTGGATGGCGTTGGCCGGATTGGGCAGGTAGCTTTAAGATGACCAGTTTGACCGCAGTAGAAACACAGGTGCATTTGACGTCTTCTCTCGCTCTCATCGGGTTTGAGGGGTGTGTAGCCAAGCTGCATGGCCTCAGAGACTGGGGTATCAGGACTGAATAAACGAGTAGGTCGTCGTGTGCGTAGTAGGTTGTCGATGTGTATGGTTAGATCAATGAAGGAATTTAGAGAGCTGCCCTCGTCTCGGCATGCAAGTTCAGCCTGTAAATCCATTGATAGTCCTCGGCGGAACAGAAGCTTTAATGTATCCTCCACCCAGTTAGTCTGTGCAGCCAGTGTGCGGAATTGTAAAGCATACTCTGCCGCCGTGGCGTTACCTTGAGTGAGCGAAAGTAGTTGATCGCCTGGACTCAGACCTCCTGCAGAGTGTTCGAACACCTCCCGGAATCGTTGAAGGAAGTTAGCAAAGGTGGGGAATACGGAACCATCGTCCTGCCAGACGGCGGTGGCCCAATCCAGTGCCCTCCCGGTAAGCAGCGAACATACGAAGGAGATCCGACTGGCCTCCGTGGAATATAACGTGGGTTGTTGATTCACGTATAATGAACATTGTAAAAGGAAGCCCTTACATTTGGTTGGTGTGCCGTCGAATTTCTCTGGAAGCGCTAGACGAGGATTCATGGCCGGTGGACTGTTGTGCAGAGGTGTGGATGGAACAACAGGTGCCGGAGTGGAAATCTCGGCGGGGTTGAGACGTAGGCCCTGGAGCGTTTTTACCAGCTCTTCGGAGAGGGACGTGAGGCGTGAGAGCTGGAGATGGTGCATGGCCAGTTGATTTGCCTGGGCAGATAATTCAGTGGAAATCTGGGCCAAAGCTGCTGGATCGTTGGATGGCGAAGTCTTCTGTAATGATGGGTCGGAAGACAGAGGATCCATTTGCAGTTTTATTAATAGCGTTAGTAACAAACAGGGGCAAGACAGTACCGTAGTCGGGGACAGGCAAGGGTCGAGGCTGGCAGCAAACAGGCATAAACAGGAAACAGGCAGAGTTCAAGACAGGCGGCTAACAATCACAAGGTCGATAAACAGGCAAGAGTCGAGGCAGGCGGCAAGGTTCAGCAGAGATATACAGTCCAGGTAATAACAGAAGTTCAGTCCACAATAAACGCTCAGAAATGATCACTACAGCAAATCAAGACTTCGCGACTGGGAGTGTGTGTGTGTGTCTTAAATAGTGTGAGTGTGATAAGGTGCAGGTGCATGGGTAATCAGTCCCAGGAATGCGGGCCTATGGGAAATGGAGTCCAGATACGAATAGTCAATATTCAGGGGATGGCTCCCTCCGGTGGTCCGGATGAAGCGCCGGAGAAGCTGTATTCGTGACACATAAGAACTGTTTTTAACATTGATAATAAGAAATGTTTCTTGAGCACCAAATCAGCTTATTAGAATGATATCTGAAAGAACATGTGACACTGAAGACTGGAGTAATGATGCTGAAAAATCAGCTTTGCATCACAGGAATAAAATATTGTAAAAATATTTCACAATATTACTGTATTACTGTATTTTTTTATTGAAAAAAAAATATATATAAATATATATATATATATATATATATATATATATATATATATATATATATATATATATATATATATATATGTGATCAAAGATGACTGTAAAAGTAAATCTGCATTGTTTATCCTTTTGATCTTTAATTCGTAAAATGACCAAAAATCTAACCTTTCATTGAAGGAAAAGGAAAATCACATTATGAAATAAATGTTTTTCTCCAAAACGCGTTGGCCACAGTTATTGGCACCCCTAGAATTTTTTTATGAGTAAAATATCTCTGAAGTATATTCCCATTCATACTTACATTTTTTAGCACACCAGGGTGATCATGAACATGAAATTGTCCAGTGTTTACAAATATGTGTAAACACAAAGGCCAAATTCCCTTAAAGGATTAGTTCACTTTCAAATAAAATTTTCCTGATAATTTACTCACCCCATGCTTTCCCCATTCTACTTACGTAACGAACGCAGTGCCAGTTCCGTTTTTTCCATAAGCAGAATAGAAAGAAAGACATGAACATCTTGGATGACATTGGGGTGAGTAAATTATCAGGAAAATTTTATTTGAAAGTGAACTAATCATTTAATCATTCATCACAATGAGTAAAACCAAAGAATATAGTTCTGATGTGCAGCAAAAGATTGTTGAGCTTGACAAAATAGAAAGTGGCTGTAAGAAAATAGCTAAAGCATTGAAAATCCCAATTTCCACTATCAGGGTAATAATTAAGAAGTTCCAATCAACTAAAGATGTTACAAATGTGCCTGGAAGAGGATGTGTGTCTAAATCGTCCTAATGTGAAGTGAGGAGGAGAGTTTGAGTGGCCAAATACTCTCAAAGGATCACAGCTGGAGAATTGCAGAGATTAGTTGAGTCTCAGAAAGCCTTAAAAAATGGTCAAACAGCACCTACATCCCCACAAGTTGTTCGGGAGGGTTTCAAGAAAAATGCTCTCATCCAGAAACAATCTTCAGCATATTCAGTTGTCAGACAAGACTGGATCTTCAAATGGGACCAGCTTCTATGGTCGGATGAAAATAAAAAAAGAGCTTTTTGGCAGCAAACCCACCAGATGGGTTTGGTGCACACATGGATAGAAAGTACCCATGCCCACGGTTAAATATACTGCTGGATCTTTAATGTTGTGGGCCTATTTTTCTGCTGGAGGTCCTGGACATCTTGTTTAGATTCATGGCATCATGGATTCTATCAAATACCAACAGATAAAAATCAAAACCTGACCTCTTCTGCTAGAAATCCAATAATGGGCTGTGGTTGGATCTTCCATTAGGACAATGATCCAAAACAAACATCAAAACCAACACAAAAATGTGTCACTGAGCACAAAATGAAGCTTCTGCCATGACCATCCCAGTCCCCTGACCTGAACCCTAAAGAAAATGAGTGGAGTGAACTGAAGTGAAGAAGCACCAACCATGAGCTGGAATCTGAAGGATCTGGAGAAATTCTGCATGAAGGAATGGTCTCTGATCTCTTGTCAGGTGTTCTCCAAACTCATCAGGCATCAGCTGTTATCTTGGCAAAAGGAGGTTACAAAAAGTATTGAATAAAATGGTGCCAATAATTGTGGCCAACGTGTTTCATAATGTGATTTCCCCTCACTTTCAGTTCTTTTCCTTAAATGAAATGTTAGATTTTTGGTAATTTAATGAATTAAAGATCAAAAGGATAAACAATGCAGATTTATTTTTACAGTCATCTTTGATCATATTTATCAAGGGTACCAACAATTTTGTCCACGTCTGTATGTGTAAAGCACTCCTTTTGAAAACCTGTACCATAGAAAATAGTTTTCAAGACAGCTTCCATCTTGTCAACTGTGAGCACACAACATACAGCAGGGATTGTCCTGGACTTCAATGAATTGAGCAGATTTTTTTTCCTACTGAAAAGAAAAGCTATGTTTTCTATCCTCCAGTCCTTTCCAGGTCACATTTTTCTCTGTAACGGTTTCATTATTTAAGCTTCTCTTCTCTTCTATTGCTCTTTGCCTTTGGGGTTCAAGAAAAATGTGCAATGCTTTAGTGAAAGAGATACTACCTTGTGCTTACTCTGAAACTATACATTATTCACAGTAGGTTAGGGTCATCGAAAGGGGCCGTTTAAGTTTTTACACACAAGTGGAACCAAGATGCGACAAGGCCTTCTTTTCCTTTATTTTTCAACTTTAGCTTCAGTTTACAGTTAGTATGGCGCTGATAGTCAAAGGAAGTAGTGAAAAATCGAATACATATTTAATTGCTATGAAATTGCTAGGAAATTTTGAACTCCATTACCATGCTACTAAAAAAGCTACCTAAAACCAGTTTACAATGCTAGCTGGTTTGACAGATGAAGCTGATTTAGCAGATTGATCATCTAGTAGGTTGAAGAGCTTATGAGCTAACGTTAACCTGGCAGACCATTTTGGTTAAACTGTTCGGGATATGGCTTATCATCTTCCACAACATAATTGAGCTTCACAGCAGGGCATAGTACACTCTTAAACATAATGGTTCCTTATTGGCATTGATGGTTCCATGATGGTTTTCATTCCACAAAAGATTCTTTGTAGTGGAAAAAGACTCTTTAGAATGTTAAAATGTTCTTCACACACATACACACACACAAAAAAAATGGTTCTTTGAGAATTATCACTTTATTATTTATTTAATTATTTTATGGCATTGCTGTGTAAATGCTATTTTGGAACATTAAATGTTTATCATACTTCAAGTGAATTTACATTTATAATGCTTTTCATTTCCTAAGATATTGTTCAAACCCTGCTAATATTGTTATGCTAATGAACTCACACAACCCCTAAAATTCCCCATGTCCCATATCACTCTTGTCTAATGGCACATGAATGAATACCGGCACAAACAAACAAAAAAACACAATAACAACCAAGACAAAAACCTAGCAGAAGGCTGTGGTCCACACATGAAGTCTCTCAATGCTGCCGCAATTATCTTGCTGATTGGCAAGGACGCTGGCTTTATGCAGATGCAGCTGTGGTGAAGCAGGTGCATTAGCTGCGTGTGTGTGGCTGCGCTGGTATGAGTCCATCCACAGGCCCCATCTTCTGCAGAATATGACAGCGTCACAAAGCAGACACTGCAGACTGTTGTTCTGGGAAGTGGCCAGTTGGACAGGTGCTAGCGTTTAACATAAACAAATGCTTTAACCTACCCCATCATATGCGGCTCACCCTCATTCGGTATTTATGGCTGTTTTTGGCAGATTTTATTGGCTTCTGTCCAGCTGCCTTCATAAACATGCTTTCAAAGACTTCAAGAGATGCCATTGCGTTAAGATTTAAATTGTTTCGAAATGTCACACTGTGACAGTGAGCTTTAGAAAGCCTTGTTAAAATCTCCCTTTAGACTTTGCTCATCATTAGCCTGTTTTAAAGGGGTTATATGATGCTATTTTAAAAGTTCATTATTTTGATCATTGGGTGTAATAGAATAGATTAACATGGTTTAGGGCCCTATCATACACCTGGCACAATGTGATGCCAGGCACGACACATGTTTTTTACTTGTTTCAGCCCAACGCAGTTATCAGTTATTATGTCCAGCGCCAATGTTGTTTTAATAGCAAATGCATTTGCGTCCATCTGTTCGCCCATGGGCGTGCTGGTCTGAAAACGATGTGTGTTCAGGCGCACTGTTGGCGTGTTGTTATTTCGAAGCAACTGAAAACGACTGCGCCATCGACCAACTGAAACCTGGTCTAAAGTCAATGGTGCAGCAGCACACAAACATGCCAGATATTAAAAATAAAAGGATTACAATGTAAAAGATTATCATTGTGTACATAAAGATAAAAATGCCTACATATCATAATGATTAGTCATTGCATGTATCAGAATTTCTAGGGATGCACTGATATTTTTGGCGATACAGATGATAATTCTTTATATTTGAAAGCCGATAACCGATATATTGGCCGATAAATCTAAATTTTTATATAATTTTTGAGAGCCTGATTACAAAGACAAAAGTTTCATCATTAAAAACCATGTCCCAAGCACACAATTATAATGTTCTCATTATAATTTTATGTAGCCTATATGAAAGATTTGCACTGCAATTAAATGTATTTTCCATTTTGAAGTGACTCTGATCATCACACTTCAATCACTCCAATTCAAAACCATCATGGTGAACAGTGCACATCTGAAGTGTCTCAGCTGAAGGAAATTATCCATTATTTATCGGCTTTATTATATCAGCCAAATTTTCTTATTGGGCTGATAATGACAACAGTAAAAATGAACATAAATAAATAATTCTTAGGGATGCACGAAATATCAGCCATCATATCGGTATTGGCTGATATATCGTGCATCCCTAAGAATGATTTATTTGCAGTAATAACGAATGAAATTGGCTAATTATTTGACCAATCGTGGCAATACACACATGTATTTAAACTGACTCTTCAGGTTGAGGCTGTCTATATTCCATCATGTAAATAACAATCCGCCATGGTGCAAGTGTAAAGGAAATGGGAGATGAGATTCTGATTGGTTTATTGCACATTACGCCCAAAACACACCCATAACTCATTAAGAGTCTAGGTACAACCCTTTTGGACCATGCGCCTGGCGTGCTGACCATTTTTTTTTCTAGCAAAAGTGGATTTGGAAACGCCCTAAGTGCATCTGCACTTCAGTCCATGCATTTAGATAGTTAAAATTGGGTCCTTAATGTTCAAAAAACATTATTTTTCATTATACTGTACATTATTGCAGCTGCTCTATTCCCAGTCTGTCTGAAACACGCTGATTTCTACAAAGCCCCTCCTTCCTAGAATGTTTCACAGTGGTAAATAGTCTTAGCCTGCTTTGTATTCTCCCAGGTTAGGAAGCTGTCCTCTGTAAAATACAAACTTTGGGATTATACTGCTCAGGACACCGCTGGAACTTATAATTTTTAATGTTTTGCTGAGTGATGCTTACGGTACATCAGTGTCTGAAACTGACAACGACAATGTGTTATTTCCAGTAGAGCACACACACTCCACTCTTTTTTCCATGGCTTGTTGGTTTGTTTTGGTGAAATCACAAACCAACAACAAAAATGTCTATCTATCTATCTATCTATCTATCTATCTATCTATCTATCTATCTATCTATCTATCTATCTATCTATCTATCTATCTATCTATCTATCTATCTATCTATCTATCTATCTATCTATCTATCTATCTATCTGAAAAAATATATTATAAAAATATTAAAAATTCTACATTGTTCACTTTTTAGTTTTTACCTTGAAAATGTGAATATTTTGCTTGAGATCTGTTCTTCTGATAAATACATTACATAGTTTATTTGTTTATCAAAGCCATAAAAGTTTGTTAAATTATTTGAGCATAACCTTATTAATATTCATGCAACATATTTTGTGATATCACAACCAGCACATATGCACTTCCTCTCCCAACAACTGTTCCCTCCACTTCTTTTTAAAACAAAATGCCCATGAGTGAACTTCTCCTTTGAGTAAAATAATGCATGCTAAGCAAAGTTACACATACTTAAGTGTCACTGAGGCTTATGTCAAACTGTCTAAAAAAGCACGTTGGCAGAAAACATCTGTCACTGCGTATAGCTAATTATTGTAGGAACGTGCCTGAAGGTGTGTCAGAAACTCTGTGTTATCTTTATAAAAGATTGCCAGCATGCCTCCATCAAGAAACACAAGACGATCGCCAAGTAAACACATTGCAATTCAAAATGATAAATGGCCTGAAAAAGAATAAAAAGAGAGCAGAGAGATGCAATTGATGCATTAATCAGCGCACTACAGACACATCAATCTAACGGAAGAACTCCCCATTAATCCCAAACTTGATGCCTCTATACCCAGCTGAGGATCGGGATAATAGCAGATGGACAGTACGGCCCATCAGGCCTAAAGTCTTTATAGTAGTGTCAATACTACTGGAGTCCCTTATGTCTTCAGAAGTAATGAGACAAAAGCCCCAACCCTGAAAGAGTAATATCATTCATTATCCATGGCTAACAGGCTCTCTCTGGCTCCAGTGAAGGGCTGTTCCTGCATCCTGCAGTCTGCTGTCATTAGCCGGATGTCTTCATGGACTCCTGATGCAGAGACAGTGTTGGGAGGGTGGAGGACTATGTCTCTGGTGGGCTGGACTGGACAAATGGGTCCTGACCTCCACACATGGTGTCAATGACTACAACTGCTGCCTTAGTACACTGGGGGGAAAATGAAGAAGAAAAAAAGGTTTTGCCTAAAATGCACTTCATGTGGTAACATCCACATTAAATTAATTTATGGAGATTCATTTTAAGAAAAATGACTTCTTAATGAATTTTAAAGGTGCCCTTGAATGAAAAATGTAATTTATCTTGGCATGGTTAAATAACAAGAGTTCAGTACATGGAAATGACATACAGTGAGTCTCAAACTCCATTGTTTCCTCCTTCTTATATAAATCTCATTTGTTTAAAAGACCTCCGAAGAACAGGCGAATCTCAACATAACACCGACTGTTACGTAACAGTCGGGGTGTACGCCCCAATATTTGCATATGCCAGCCCATGTTCCCAACATTATGAAAGGCATTAGACTAGGTAAGCAAGCAAGAACAATAGCGAAAAATGGCAGATGGAGAAATAATAACTGACATGATTCATGATATGATATTTTAGTGATATTTGTAAACTGTCTTTCTAAATGTTTTGTTAGCATGTTGCTAATGTACTGTTAAATGTGGTTAAAGTTACCATCGTTTCTTACTGTATTCACGGAGACAAGAGCCGTCGCTATTTTCATTATTAAACACTTGCCGTCTGTATAATTCATAAACACAACTTCATTCTTTATAAATCTCTCCAACAGTGTAGCATTAGCCGTTAGCAACGGAGCACAGCCTCAAATTCATTCAGAATCAAATGTAAACAATATAACAGTATACAATACTCACATAATCCGACGCATGTATGCCGCATGAATGACGAACACTTTGTAAAGGTCCATTTGAGGGTTATATTAGCTGTGTAAACTTTGTTTATGCCCTGTTCAAGGCAAGCGCGAGCTCCGTGGGCGTGGAGCACGAGAATTAAAGGGCCAGTAGCCCTGAATTGGCTCATTTCTAAATATGCCCCAAAATAGGCAGTTAAAAAAATGAAATGAAAAACATCTATGGGGTATTTTGAGCTGAAACTTCACAGACACATTTAGGGGACACCTTAGACTTATATTACATCTTTTTAAAAAAAGTTCTAGGGCACCTTTAAATAAGGCTTCTCTTTTCCTGTTTGGACAAACATGAAGTCCCGCCCCAACTCACTGTACTGAGAGAGATGCCCCAGAGCGTTCTGATTGGCTGAAATGCACAAGCCAAATGTTTTTTCCCCCTGGTGTTCATAGACCCTATGGCTGTCACGATTGTAACTTCTCCGTATTCCCAATCCAGTGATATCAGCCAGGATGTAGTGCCATTATGTGTTTCCTAACAAGAAAGGAAACAACTGCTCATTTTCAGTATTTACAGCAAAAACACAAACATAAAAACACAAATTATGATATTACAGAAGCACCCACACAAAACACGCAACCCACATGCTTGTAAACCTTCGGGGAAGACCTCCTACATGCATACCCATGCGCAAACACTCTAAAGCACGGTAGGTTAACGCTAACCTCTATGAACATGCAGAGGTGCTATAAACATTTGCACCCACTCAAGGCAGTCTGGCAACAGCAGTCACATCCAAGAGGATGCCAGCTGCTTTGCACCAACAGAATGCTCGGGATGCGGAAAATGAAAAGAAGTCTTCTATCCTTTGACCCATGTATTTACATGTGTCCTTCATTTCAGTGAAATGTTGCTCTCATAATGAGCAGACATGAAGAGTGAGATACAATAAAAATACAGACAGCGCCATTTTCAGCTTCCTCCGTTTCAAGGCCTCCGGCAGGGATATTGCTTGCTTGCTTGCGATTGAGTGAGTGTGCATGTGTGCGTGCTCGGCCTCGAAATAAATAATTGATAGAAAAGGGAATTGTTAGCAAGTGGAGGATAATCACAGAGGCTCGGACTAATTGGAGAGTGTTTTTCACCTTGTTGCAAGAGCATTTAAAAAAAAACCTAACCGGAGGGGATGTGAAATATGGACCTAAGACAAGGGAACAGGAATGCAAGACAGACTGTTCCATTTATGATAAAATTCAATTAAAGATAGACTTCCTTCTGAATGGGGGGAAAAATTACAATTGCAAGATGAATAGTGCTAAATGCTATTTGTATGCTGCAGACAATCACAATCTGGCATAATTTACAGCATTGCTCCACAACTGCAATACAGACACATGTATTGTCTCTTTAAAATGCAACTGAATGTCTAAAATATAAAAAACATATTAAAATAAAAGAGTGCCACACACTGTACATCAATTGTGTCATATATATTTCACCATATAAAGACTGTATTAAACATTCAGCACACACACACACACACACACACACACACACACACACACACACACACACACACACACACACACACACACACACACACACACACACACACACACACACACACACACACACACGTGTGTTCTTGTATACATGGTTTATGAGGACACAAATGTGTATAATGACATGGGTATTACAACGTAAACATGGTTTATGAGGACACAAATGTGTATAATGACATGAGTATTACAACGTAAACATGGTTTATGAGGACACTTCCTGTGTCGTCATAAACCAAATGGCATAAAAAACACTAAACTGTGTTTTTTGAAATTCAAAAAATGCAGACAGTTTTCTGTGATGGGTAGGTTTATATATACATATACATATACAGTAAACACAAACATACATATAGTATGTGATAGCTGAATAACGTGGATGTAGAAGCACCTAACCCTGGGTGCATAAAACATAAATTTGTCTCTCATGTTGCACTTGTTAAAATCATGTTCATCTGTAAGGTCCATTTAGAAGTGTTGATTTGGGGATGAAACTGTTCTGCTTTGTATCTTGTACTTTGATAAGATTAGTTTAGGCAGAAATTGCCTTTAGGAAGACATCAAGTTATGGCTGCTTGAGCTTTTTTGATGTATTTGACAAAAATCTGGCCTTCATAGCATAGCTTGCAGTGTACATTAGATACTGAAGGAACTCAGTAACAGAGCAGGAAAGAGCGTGGTATTGTGTTACGAGTAAACTGTGTTCCACCGGAGAGTTCAGGCGAACAGTTTTTGTGTCCTGTGTGTTTAAGACAGCTCGGTGATACAGAACTTACGATGGTGTTTTCAATCTGTGCTTTTGCCACTGCCTGTTGGCTTGCTGCAGGATTTGCTCTCTTCTCTCCTCTCTTCATGTTGAATTATTAAAAAGTGTTTTGATTCACTGAATTATTGTGAATCTGGGGCTGCGTGTCTCAGCAGCGCAGTCGCACCTCTTGTTTTTCATTCTTTGGTTCATTCTTCTTCAGCACCCAACGCTTTTTACAAACCCTGTTTAGTCACGAATCAGCCCTCTTTTTCAGGGAATTGCTACCTGTCATATGGGGTAGGCGTTTTCCCTCCAAAGATATACCCTGATGTCTACCCCCTGCCTGCATGCTGAGCTATTTCTCTACATTCAGGTCAGCCTATAGTGAGAAATAAATAAATAAAACAAATAAATAAATAACTGCAGGGAGTGAAAGGGAGAGAGATCTTTTCATTCCCAGAATGCACTGGGAACTGCTTCCAAAATGGCACAGGATGCTTAAGTACTATCCCTGGGGATTTAAAACTCCTTCCCTGTCTTTCGATGAAAAAGAAATGGAAAACAGCATCAAATGTTCCTTGCCTTCCTTCTCTATCTATCTATCTATCTATCTATCTATCTATCTATCTATCTATCTATCTATCTATCTATCTATCTATCTATCTATCTATCTATCTATCTATCTATCTATCTATCTATCTATCTATCTATCTATCTATCTATCTATCTATCTATCTATCTATCTATCTATCTATCTATCTATCTATCTATCTATCTATCTATCTATCTATCTATCTATAGGCCAGGAAATTCATTCATTCAGATACAATTTCTCTAATGGTGGCAAAAAAGAAAAAAGAAAGCAGTTTCAAGACTTTCAGCAGGGTGTAATTATGATTTTAATGTGTATTAGTAAGTCTCAGTTACGGAAGAGGATTAGTGACAGGCAATAATAAAAAAATAAAACCATCTCGAGATTAAAGTTGTTAAATTACGAGAAAAAACTTGTTAAATTTCGAGAAAAATGTCGAGATAAAATGTTGAGAATAAAGTCATTAAATTACGAGAAAAAAGCTGTTAAATTACAAGAACAAATTCGTTAAATTTTGAGAAAAAAAGTCGTTAAATTTCGAGAAAAAAAGTTGAGATAAAATGTTGAGAATAAACTCATTAAATTACGAGAAAAAAGTTGTTAAATTATGAGAACAAATTCGTAATTTAACTAATTTTTTCTCGTAATTTAACAACTTTTTTCTTTTAATTTAATGAGTTTATTCTCAACATTTTATCTCGACATTTTTTTCTCGAAATTTAACGACTTTTTTCTTGTAATTTAATGACTTTATTCTCAACATTTTATCTCGACTTTTTTCTCATAATTTAACACATTTTTTTCACGTAATTTAACGAATATATTCTCGTAATTTAACAACTTTTTTCTCATAATTTAATGAGTTTATTCTCAACATTTTATCTCGACTTTTTTTTCCCAAAATTTAACGATTTTTTCCTCATAATTTAGCGAATTTGTTCTTGTAATTTAACGACTTTTTTCTCGTAATTTAATGACTTTATTCTCAACATTTTATCTCAACCTTTTTCTCGAAATTTAATGATTTTTATCTCGTAATTTAATGAGTTTATTCTCAACATTTTATCTCGAGATGGTTTTATTTTTTTATTATTGCTTGGCCCTAATCCTCTTTCATACTCAGTGCACTTTAAATAACATATTTTATATATATATATATATATATATATATATATATATATATACAGTCCTCAGTACACAATTGCAGCCTAGTTGACAACAACAAACAAACTCGTATTCATAAAAAATTAAAAATGTATACATGCATACATTATATGGAATTGGCCCACCCTTTGCAACAGTAACAGCTTCAACTCTTCTGGGAAGGCTTTCCACAAGGTTTAGGAGTGTGTTTATGTAAATTTTTGACCATTATTCTAGAAGCGCATTTGTGAGATCAGGCAGTGATGTTGGTGAGAAGGCCTGGCTCGCAGTCTCCGCTCTAATTCATCCCAAAGGTGTTCTATCGGGTTGAGGTCAGGACTATGTGCAGGCCAGTCAAGTTCCTTCACATCAGACTTGCTCATCCATGTCGGAACAGGAAGGGGCCATCCCCAAACTGTTCTCACAAAGTTGGGACCATGAAATTGTCCAAAATGTCTTGGTATGCTGAAGCATTAAGAGTTCCTTTCACTGGAACTAAGGGGCCAAGCCCAAATAATAAAAAAAATACATTTTGGGTTATACAAAATATTCATTGCAACTGGCCCCTATGGACAACACCATCTGGCTGGTGGCTCCAGGTAATTTGAGTTTGAGACCCCTGTCCTGTGATCTTTCCTGATCTAATGCAGAATGCTGCCTTGAGCCTGATCAAAGCTGTGAGCACAGTGATATTATTTTGTTGTGTATGCTGCTATTCATGCTTATGCTGTATTCACGTCAGCACAGGGAATAAAACAAGATCCCTGTAGACACTACAATGGCTAGAGTTAAACATAGATAACAGAATGTTGTTACTCACAGCTGCTTGTTCAATACATCATGAACTCAAAGCAACTCGTTTGACAAGCAGACGGTGAATTGCATTTACTGGCCAAATTAAACGCATCTGTCACGTAATTGGGAAGGAAAAAAGACATGATACGAGCAGCAGTGTTGTTTTATGAGAAGGTGGCAGTAGCGTTTCCTGATATTTCTCAAACATGGCCTGAGGCCCGTACTGTTGCATGAACATGAGGCAGTGATATGTCACGTACTATAGGGGTTCTCAAGGGGACAGAGGCTGCGTGGAGTGTTCTCAGTCCAACGATGACTTCACATGACAGTGACACAGGTTGTCCTGAAGAAAGAAGAATTTTCAATGTCAGTAAAGAGTTCATGGGTTGATTCCATGAATGATGATCACAGATCCCATTTCGGATATCAACAATTGACAATTGATATCATTTCTAATGAACTGGTCAGATATTTACTTGAACTGTCAACATTTTCACTGGCCCCTAATTTATTTTGGCCTTTTATTAGGCAGTGTAGATGAAATGGAAAACAACGAGAAGAAGAGAAAGGAGAACAAATTTCTAATGTTGGGTTAGATCCCATTGACTTTCACTGTACAGGCTATTGTCATTGTTGAGCCGTGTACAGCCTCTTATTTGCAATGAAAACACTGAGCTCTATCGAAGGCATTAAGGTCAATGATCCTGCTTTGCTCAGTCAATATAAATCCCCTCTCTTGGGCCAGCCTTCACTTTCTTAGAACTTATATCACCCATCTATGTCGCCATTTACTAATCAAGCCTATCCGTTTAGACCCCATCTTCACTTGATAAAAAGCTCCATTTAAGAAAACAAGGCTTTACTCTTCTTTTCGCCAAAAACTCCTGTGTACTTCTATTCATCATTCATTCAGTGCTGCTCAGTGATACTAGTGTAGTTGGACAGCGGTGCGTCTTGTTCATCTTTGCCAAGGGATGTCTTTGAGGGTCAAGATGGTCAATTTGGTAATGCAACTGTAAGAATGGAAGACTTGTCTTTCTTTAAAAGAGCCAATCAACTTATTGGTAAAGGCATCATTTGATCTTTTGAATGCACATTAGCTTGACCAAAACATAGCTTTTCAGTTGTAAATTAAAGAAGACACTTTTATGATAGCATTGCTGTCAGATTTTAATAGTGATTTGAGAAGTTATTTTCAATGGAACATTTAGATCTTTTTCATTACATTTACATGTATTCATTTAGCAAGCAAAGCGACATACAAATGAGGAAAAATCTCCTATTAGATTTTTCTGTCTGCAATCCTAAACATCCTGAGCAAAGCTAGTGGATTCAAAATTGCTTATGTATGGGGGTTAGCGACTAGCATCTGCCATTGAAAAGAATTGGAACAGATAGCTTTCTGCAGGCATTATAGACCTCTTTGTGCTTTTCCTATTAAAATTTAGGTGCTGTATGACTAGACAATAACTGCCCTGAGGTGTTTCCAAGATGTCTGCCAAGTAAACTGACTTACTTAATGGGCTTTGACTGAGCTAGTGTGAGACATATCAAAATACATTATCAAATATTGACCTGTGGTTGAGGGGATGTGCATGCAGGATTTGCTGTGACCACCTGTTGAAAACTTTAAAGCCCCCTGATCACCAGTCTGTCTGATAGAGTGAAGGAGAGTAAGTCCTGCTGTAATATGCTGCATTTTTTTTCTGCCTTACATTCACACACATTACAATCCAAACATTTGTTTTGACATCTGACAACAACTGAAAAAATCCAAGATGTCAAAAGACCCTGGAAGACCGTTATTTATTTTGAGTGCATGAACAAGAGAGGGAGAGAAAGAGGCGGTATAAGAGTTTATCTTGGGGCAGTATGGCAATAGCATAGAAATAAATCATAAGCCTACAATGATTTTACTGTCTTCATGGTCATTTATATACAATAGTGAAATATCACAGAGCAAAAACTCTTTCTTCTGATCCTCTTTTGACAAAGATCTTACATGAACGGAATAGCCTCTTTGATGTTTCCTGGGAGAAAAGATTAATAAGATGGGATGTGAAATACATTATTCAGGTCCCCCAAAATGCCTTACATGATAATAGTAACATGCTAGATAGCACCTTTAAATAACTTGTATGTCTATTGTTGTATTGGAAATAGTGGCACGCAAAAATATTTGGACACTGAAAAGGATATTGAAAAGGTCATTATTTAGCTTATGTCATTCTATGATATGTCTTAGTTTTTGTTTATTTGTGTTTTTTTCCATACAATGAAAGAAATATTGTTTTAGACTCCATTGACTTTCACACTCTAAAAAAATAGCTGTAAAAAGACTAAACAAATTAACACAGTAAAATATTGTTTTCCATTGAAACAGTAATATACCGTAAAACAATGCATTCTGGGTAATATTATTTGTCATTTTTAACAAATATTACCCAGAATGCCCAGAAAATTACAAATATTACATAGAATGCCCAGAAAATGTAAAATATTACCCAGAATGCATCGTTTTACGGTATATTACTGTTTCAATAGAAAACTGTATTTTACTGTGTAAATTTGTGTGGACAAAAACAGGTAAAATATTCTTCAAAATAGCTAGGTTTGTAACAACGTAAGTAAATAATGGCAACATTTTCATTTTAGATTAATTAGTTCATTAAAGGCAGGAACACACCAAGCCGACGGTCGGCCGTCGGGCAGTTTTTCTTCGTCGGCCGACTAAGTTTTCTCAGTGTAGTCCGCACCGTCGGCTGAAGTTGGTCCTAGTCTGCCTTTTTTCAGCCAATTTGAAATGTTGAATCGCCGTTGGAGCTTGACGGGCCGTCAGGCCATCTGATCATTCTGATTGGCTGTTCAGCTACTGCCGCCTGCTGTTTCGGAAAGGCATTTCATCTCACGCAGGCGCAGAACTGACGTGCTGCTTGGCCGTCGGCTGTTTAGCGTCGGTTTGGTGTGTCAGGGCAACTTTGGACACAGACGCTGCCAACGTGAGCCAACCCCGCAGTCTGCTTTCGTCGCCAGTAGTTCGTCGGCGTCGGCTTGGTGTGTTCCTGCCTTAATAGTCAATATTCCAACTGCATTTACCACAAGTTATGGATATATGTATTCACTGAGCTCATTACAGCTCAATCTGTGTAGATATCTTAGAACACCATATAATTTGCCTACCTAGAATTGCCCTCACATTGGGAGTACACCTATAACACCTAGCAGCTCACTAGGTTTTTGGAGCAGTGCTAATGTCTGCACGGTCTTGCTCCCTTCCTGCCGCTGCTTCTAACCACTGCTTCTATCCTCCCGAAGAAACACGTTTAAAAATAGCAGCTGTCACTGAGAAAGAAAGAAAAGGGATATAGCGGGAGACAAAAAAGAAAGGGGAGTGAACAAACACTTCAGATTCAAAGCTGCGCACAGGGTCCTTCTTCAACAATGGATGCTCGCTTCACAAAACCGAAGGTCGACCCTCTAGGGACAATGCAGGTATTGTAAACAGCGACTGGCACACGTGAACATGTCCAGGACCCTGTAGAGCTGATTAATAGACAAACGGCAGAGAAAGAGACACACAGATGCCATGATGAAGTGTCGGTGTGTGTGAATAGGAGCTGGCGCCCTCTTGCATGCCGTGCCCGTGTGTGTGGTGATATCCTTGAAGCAGCGGGAGAACCGTGTCGACACCACACTACCATTAATCTGTTGATGACCTGACTCAGCCCGTATAATGAATCAAAACACCTCACTATGTGTATGTGTATCTGGTTGTTTAGTCTGACGTCACATGGCAGCGCTTCCGGGTCCAAACGCTCTGTCTCATACCACAAGAAAACAACAAATGGTGCTAATATACACACATGATGTGTTGTAATACTACCAAAAAATTATAATCATAACATTTATCTCCATACCAAAATCCCAGATGGCCAGACAGTGATTCATCTTTTATAAATCGTTAAAATATTAATATCTGTGATGCTGTGGGCACAAAGACTGTTGTGTAGACTAAGTATTTCAAAGGTTTAACTTTTTAAAATGTTAAATGTTTATTATGAATAAATAGCGCTCATAAAGGGCCGTCGAGATGGCATTCTCAAGTGAAACGAGTCGAGGATTGGACCCAGAAACGGCATTCCTTATGTCACGATTCTAAAAGAGGCCCTAAATTTATTTTTGGACACTTAAGTCACATTAAAAAAATGTTTGAATGTCATTACATTAGATACATAATATCAAACCAAGTGGTATCTACAAACAATAAAGGCATTTACTTTTCCACTCACTTAATAAATACAACTTCTTTTACCATCATGTCATTCCAAGTGTCACGTTATGAGTCCGAAGATGAAGGTTGACGAAGAAGGTCAAAATAATATAGTTTATTTAAACAAAAATAACCAAGGCAAGTAAAACAGGAACTGAATCACATTGAAAATTAAACCAAAACTGAGCATAACTGTTACACTAAGCCTGAACGAATTTTTTTTTTTCTGTGGAACATAAAATATATTTTGAAGACCGTGACAGTCAAGTGTGATCCAATGTTGTTTTGACCCCATTGACTCTCACTGAAAAAAAAAAAAAAAACTACAGTATCCCATTAAATGTCACTTATAATTCATTCAAAACTGAAAAGTATCAATAAAAAGTTTAAACCATTATTTTAACCCAAATCTGCTATATACACCAAAACAACAAAAATTCTCATGATTTGTCATTGGAACATGATTTTTCTTTTGTCAAATCAACTTAGATAATTAATGTGGTTCAGATAACATAATAATTTTGAGTTTCTGTTCTGCCTTCATTGTTGTAACGAAGCGGGAGTCATGGTAAGATCCAAATGCAAGCTTTATTAAGAATGTCGTACAGGCAGGGTCAATCAGGAGCAGACGAGAACAGCAAGGGACAGGCAGGATCGTAATCAGGGTGCAGGCAATGGTCAGGACAGGCGGATATCATTCGCAGAACAGTATACAAGGCAAGGGTCAGGACAGGCAGCAACGGGTCAAAAAACAGGAACAGGCAAGATCAATCACAGGCAGACAGAAAACAAGGAAACGCTCAGAATTGTCACAAGGAATCAAGACTTCGCAAACTGGTGGTGTGAGTGTGAGTCCTTTATAGTCCTTTTAATGTACTGCAGCTGGGTGTGGTGATTAGTGAGGAGTGTGTGCATGGCTGTATGTGGCGACAGGTGATTGGTGTGGAGTGAACATGTGACTGGCAGGGAGGATTGTGGGTAATGTAGTCCAGGAACTGACAGAAACAGACGGTGATCGTGACATAATGTCCCCCTCCCGGAAGGCGCGTCCTCGCGCCGTAGATGGCACAACTGGGGAGGGGGGGTGGGTGCCCTGGAGACCTACAGGCAGGAGATACTGGATGTGCAGGCGGGTATGGTGGTCTCCAGGGCAGGTCCAGGAACTCAAGCAGCCACGGCGGGCCAGGGGCCTCGGGAGACCACGGCGGGTCAGGAGCCTCGGGAGGCCATGGCGGGTCAGGAGCCTCGGGCGGCCACGGCGGGTCAGGAAGCCATGGCGGGTCAGATGGCTTGGGCAGCCACGGTAGGTCGGGTGGTTCAGGCAACCACGGCAGGTCAGGTGGCTCGGGCGGCCACAGTAGATCAGGTGGCTCGGGCGGCCACGGCAGGTCAGGTGACCTGGGTAACCACGGCAGGTCAGGTGACCTGGGTAACCACGGCAGGTCAGGTGACCTGGGTAACCACGGCAGGTCAGGTGACCTGGGCAACCACGGCAGGTCAGGTGGCTTGGGCAACCACGGCAGGTCAGGTGGCTTGGGCAACCACGGCAGGTCAGGTGGCTTGGGCAACCACGGCAGGTCAGGTGGCTTGGGCGAACGCAGCAATGAGTCCATAAATGGCCCTGACAGCAGTGGCTGGGCAGGGTCCCCACCCACCAGCTCCCCACCCACCAGCTCCCCACCCACCAGCTCCCCACCCCTAGGTATACTGCCCCCCCCCAAAAAGTTCTTGGGGATTTCAGCGGGGCCCGTCGCAGGTTCGTGGGCAAGGAGTTCGGGTGGCGCTGGCAGGGCCAGGCGTGTGGGTGAAGCCGGCAGAGCAAGACGCCTGAATGGCGCTGGCAGCGCAAGGAGTTTGAGTGGCGCTGGCAGGGCTGGAAGCGCCGATGGTGCTGGCAGGGCTGGAAACTTGGGTGGCGCTGGCAGGGCTGGAAGCTTGGGTGGCGCCGGCAGGGCTGTGGAAGCTTGGGTGGCGCCGGCAGGGCTGGAAGCTTGGGTGGCGCCGGCAGGGCTGGAAGCTGGGGTGGCGCCGGCAGGGCGTGGAGCTCAGGTGGCGCCGGCAGGGCGAGGAGCTCAGGTGGCGCCGGCAGGGCGAGGAGCTCAGGTGGCGGCGGCAGGGCGAGGAGCACAGGTGGCGCCGGCAGGGCGAGGAGCTCAGTAGGCGCCGGCAGGGCGAGATGCTTAGGCGGTGCTGGTAGAGCATGACGCTTGGGCAGAGCAGGAGAGACCTCTGGAGTGGTCTCCAGGCCCACAGCGACCTCTTGAATGGCGTCAGCGTCTTGAGGAAAGGAGGACGCCTTCTTCCTCCTCCTCCTCCTCTTCCTCCGAGAGGGAGGCGATGGTTCCCCGACTGGAGCGGTCTCTGGAGCAAACTCACTGTCCATCGCGTCCAGGGCGCTTGAGAGCGTTGCAACAGGCGAGCTTGAGAGCGTTGCAACAGGCGAGCTTGAGAGCGTTGCAACAGGCGAGCTTGAGAGCGTTGCAACAGGCGAGCTTGAGAGCGTTGCAACAGGCGAGCTTGAGAGCGTTGCAACAGGCGAGCTTGAGAGCGTTGCAACAGGCGAGCTTGAGAGCGTTGAAACAGGCGAGCTTGAGAGCGTTGAAGCGGCCGGCGGGCTTGAGAGCGTTGAAGCGGCCGGCGGGCTTGAGAGCGATGCGGCCGGCGGGCTTGAGAGCGAAGCGACCGGCTGACTTGAGAGCGAAGCGACCGGCTGACTTGAGAGCGAAGCGACCGGCTGACTTGAGAGCGAAGCGACCGGCTGACTTGAGAGCGAAGCGACCGGCGGGCTGGAGTGTGAAGCGGCCGGCTGGCTGAAGAGCGAAGCGGCCGGCGTTGGTTTCGGAATGCCAGCTGCTCGTGCCGAAGTCAACGGTGGGTCAGTCACGCTGGAACGCAACCCTCTCAGCTTCCTGACTGATCTAAAGATGTGACGTGACTCTGAGCGATCAGCGGAGACGTGACGTTGCTCTGGGCGATCAGCGGAGATGTGACATTGCTCTGGGCGATCAGCGGAGGCGTGACGTTGCTCTTGGCGATCAGCGGAGACGTGACGTTGCTCTGGGCGATCAGCAGAGACATGAACTGTTGCTGTTGTGATGGTAGCCGCCATCTTGTGCGTGTTACCTGGCGCAGCGGCCATTACGGGACTCACCATGGTGTCGCATTCCTCCGCGACACCCACAGTAAACGGAGAGCCGACAGTCAACAATGCATAATCCATAAAGCTGCTGAGTGACGAACGCGGTCCCTCTCACCTCAATTTATTCTGGAGAGGCTGGTTGACGCCATCACAAATAAAGTCAATCAGTGCACAGTCCGGAAGATCAGAGAGGTAAACAATGTTTAGATACTCCTGCACATATTCCTCCAACGATCGCGTGCCTTGCGAACTCCACAATAGCAATTGATTTATGTCCATACCGTAATGAGATCCTCCGGGAAAGCTGCTGGATCTTGGTGGCGGCGAAGTCTTCTGTAACGAAGCGGGAGTCATGGTAAGATCCAAATGCAAGCTTTATTAAGAATGTCGTACAGGCAGGGTCAATCAG
This sequence comes from Chanodichthys erythropterus, assembly GCF_024489055.1. NCBI lineage: Eukaryota > Metazoa > Chordata > Actinopteri > Cypriniformes > Xenocyprididae > Chanodichthys > Chanodichthys erythropterus. Next base: position 18,727,955 of record NC_090237.1, read on the forward strand.
GAGCAGACGAGAACAGCAAGGGACAGGCAGGATCGTAATCAGGGTGCAGGCAATGGTCAGGACAGGCGGATATCATTCGCAGAACAGTATACAAGGCAAGGGTCAGGACAGGCAGCAACGGGTCAAAAAACAGGAACAGGCAAGATCAATCACAGGCAGACAGAAAACAAGGAAACGCTCAGAATTGTCACAAGGAATCAAGACTTCGCAAACTGGTGGTGTGAGTGTGAGTCCTTTATAGTCCTGTTAATGTACTGCAGCTGGGTGTGGTGATTAGTGAGGAGTGTGTGCATGGCTGTATGTGGCGACAGGTGATTGGTGTGGAGTGAACATGTGACTGGCAGGGAGGATTGTGGGTAATGTAGTCCAGGAACTGACAGAAACAGACGGTGATCGTGACAATTATATTAACTCAAATTTTTTATTTCAATGAACTCAAAATATTAAGGCAACCAGGTAACTTACTTTTTAAGTTAAACAAACAATTATTTTTTATAGTGTAGATTTAGTTACAAACCTTATTATTATTTATATACTATTATAGTATTTAATATTTTGAATTCGCTTTTATTTTAATATTTTCAATTTTCATTTAAAATTTTCATTTTTAGTAATTTTGTTACATGTTTTTGTCATTTTTATTAGTTTTTTTATATTCTTATATAGCTTTAATTTATTTTTATTTCAGTTCTAGTCATTTTAAACTTATTTCAGTTTGTTACCAAGGCAACATTGCTAATTTACATTTAAGATTTTTACATTTTTCATCTAATAATTAGGCAAAACTTTATTTTAAGGTGACGTAGTTACATTTACTTACTCAAATAAGTAGGTGTAACAAGGTTAGTAGATATGGGAAGAAGGAGGCGGGAACCGGCGAACATTGAACGTAACTTTTAATTCAAAATAAACAAAGAACAAAACGAAAGTAATACCGGCAGACCCTCGCGGACGTCTGCCGGCCACACAAACATAACAAAACATAAAATAAAGTCCAGGCCTGGTCCTCTCTCGTCCTCCACGGTAGTCGCTCCTCCTTTTATGCTCCCGGAGCTCCTCCGTGAGGGACTCAAGGCCGGTGCGCCTCCCAGGTGACGCTCATTATCACTCGCGCCACCGGCCTCGCGCCGTTCCCTCACGGCTCTCGCCCGCCCTGGTCGCCACATACCCCCATCGCCCCTCGCAGGCCGGGGGGTACTCCCGAGACTGCGCTCTACTCCCCCCCGGGGCCTGTCTCGGCGGCCGCAGCACCTGGGGGTAAGGACAGACGAGACGAGAGAAAGGAGACGGAAGCAAGGGGAGCGACAGGACGAGAGAGGGGAGAGAGGAAAAAGAAAAAAAAAAAAATTCTTGGTCCGGTTCCCCGACACACTGCCGCTTGGTCCTCAGCCTGCCGAGAGGCTCTTCTTCGCGGTGCCATGCGGTGGCACTGGACGCTCGGTGGACGGCCCGATCCTCGACCGCCTCCTGGCGGCCGGCGATGGCTCCTCCGACTGAGGGCAGCCGGCAGCGAGTCCCCCGTTCCCTGCTCCTCCCCTTTATGGCGGACGGCAGCAGGCTCCGGCCCACGGCGAACGGCGGCGACTCCTCCGCTCCCTCTTGGACGGCAGCCACCCCACCTCGTCCCAGGGGCACGGCCTCGAGCTCTCCGTCCCACCTTTCACTAGGCTCCAGTACCACCGCTTCGGGCAGCCTCTCGCAGTCTTCACTCCCGCGCTGCCCGATCTCCGCAGCACCGCGATCCCCCTCAGCAGCGAGGGCTCTCCGACAGCATGTCCCTCCTTCCTCCCGGGTTTCGGCACCAATGTAACAAGGTTAGTAGATATGGGAAGAAGGAGGCGGGAACCGGCGAACATTGAACGTAACTTTTAATTCAAAATAAACAAAGAACAAAACGAAAGTAATACCGGCAGACCCTCGCGGACGTCTGCCGGCCACACAAACATAACAAAACATAAAATAAAGTCCAGGCCTGGTCCTCTCTCGTCCTCCACGGTAGTCGCTCCTCCTTTTATGCTCCCGGAGCTCCTCCGTGAGGGACTCAAGGCCGGTGCGCCTCCCAGGTGACGCTCATTATCACTCGCGCCACCGGCCTCGCGCCGTTCCCTCACGGCTCTCGCCCGCCCTGGTCGCCACAGTAGGTTAGGGTTGGTTACTTGTAATTATGCATAATTTACTGATATTACTATAGTAAGTACATGTAGTAATGTGTAACTACTTCACCTTAAAATAAAGTTTAATAGGTTTAGTTAACAATAACAGCCCCATTTTAAAGTATTGTGTTGTTCCTCTCCAGTTACTTCTATTGAAATGCAATGAGTGTACAGCATCCTAAATCAATCACTTCTGAGGTTCCTTTACAGTTTAGGATGCTGCCTTAGAAGACAGCTGCCTTTGTAGGCAGCGAGGCCTCTTAGATTTTGGAACAGAGCTTTTGTTCTCAGGTCTAGCTGAATAACGTTTGCCAAAGATGTATGTGTGTAATGGCTGGTTTGTCATGCTACATGCTGTTGTTTTACTGTAGAACCACGTAACATTGTTTTTTGACAACAATACACGTTGCCATCTGTTTCTAAATACAACCCCTGGCAATGTGTGGAGCAGATACAGGATGTTGTGACAATAAACAATTGAACACTCATTATAACCAGTGACAAACAGGACAATGCACTGTAAATGAGCTTTCAAGTGCTTTGGGTATTCTTGTACTTCCAAGTTAATCTGAATGCAATGAATGCCCGTAGGTGGAGTGATAACTCAGACAGGGTCACCACGTATGACGCACTCTCTCTGGGGTCGTGACTGTGAGTGGGATAGACCACTAGCCAACTTTTATCCAGAATTTAGTCTCAGACAGAAGCCAAAAAGATGTGAAAGAAAGCAAAAGTCTAATTTCTCTGTTAAAGAGGTCAGACTCTGGATGACAAGAAGCGTGGATATTTTCTCCTGGTTGCAGACAGCGCTTGTGCCCGTGTGGGTACCTTGATGACCCTGGAGGAAAAAGAACACAATGAGAGAGGGAGAGAGAGGATATAAATACAGAGAGAGGAGAACCTCTGTGAAGGAGCAGATGGTGCAATTGGTCTGCCAAATCTGTGTCCTCCCTGCCTCAGTGTGAGGGAAAACAAGAGGACATCCACTGCGTGTGTGTTTGTGTGTGAAGGTATGTCAACAAGACTGGGCAGAGAACAATTTTGAACCCCTCGACCTCTAATCCCACGAGCAAGGAGGAAACCCACCAATATTCATCGTTTTTAAGGGGCATTTTACCTATTAAATGACAAGTCTCAGAGGTTATAGGAAATGACTGACAGAAGAGTGAAAGGTGGCACTGCAGACAATTTGAACCCAAGGTCAGTCTTTTACTGGGTGCAAAACACTTCCTTTCCTACAAAATTTCACTGTTTTTTGTTGAACTGCATAGTTTAGCCCCTGTATCTTTTAAAATAGAAATTTTCATAATGTACTAAAGTTCTCTGTATCAGTGTTTGCAGACTTATTAATGTAATGCAGTAAAAAGTACCATAAAACAGCTGTCCTCACAGACTGCATGCAAAAACAAACATATAGAGAGACCAAATGAGTCTTATGAGCAGGTTATTTTTAATAAATCAGTATACATACAACACAACCATTGTAGACTGATTCCCAAACATCTGAGTATTCTGAGCCCATTATTTTTACTGAATCGAAAAGATACAGCTTGACCAATGCAATCATCATCTACTCACTAAAACATAAAAGCAATTTCTCATTCTTTTGAACAAATTGCAAATGCTTTTGTACAGTCATGAAATTCATTAGGTACAATTGTCTGCTGTTTCCTACATTATCAATTGCTTATGTCATGTTTATCAAAATATATTACAAACCCGATTCCAAAAAAGTTGGGACACTGTACAAATTGTGAATAAAAAAGGAATGCAATAATTTACAAATCTCATAAACTTATATTTTATTCACAATAGAATATAGATAACATATCAAATGTTGACATTTTGAAATGTCATGCCAAATATTGGCTCATTTTGGATTTCATGAGAGCTACACATTCCAAAAAAGTTGGGACAGGTAGCAATAAGAGGCTGGAAAATTTAAATGTACATATAAAAGAACAGCTGGAGGACCAATTTGCAACTTATTAGGTCAATTGGCAACATGATTGGGTATAAAAAGAGCCTCTCAGAGTGGCAGTGTCTCTCAGAAGTCAAGATGGGCAGAGGATCACCAATTCCCCCAATGCTGCGGCAAAAAATAGTGGAGCAATATCAGAAAGGAGTTTCTCAGAGAAAAATTGCAAAGAGTTTGAAGTTATCATCATCTACAATGCATAATATCATCCAAAGATTCAGAATCTGGAACAATCTCTGTGTGTAAGGGTCAAGGCCGGAAAACCATACTGGATGCCTGTGATCTTCGGGCCCTTAGACAGCACTGCATCACATACAAGAATACTACTGTAATGGAAATCACAACATGGGCTCAGGAATACTTCCAGAAAACATTATCGGTGAACACAATCCACCGTGCCATTCGCCGTTGCCGGCTAAAACTCTATGATCCAGAAGCGCAGGCATTTTCTCTGGGCCAAGGCTCATTTAAAATGGACTGTGGCAAAGTGGAAAACTGTTCTGTGGTCAGACGAATCAAAATTTGAAGTTCTTTTTGGAAAACTGGGACGCCATGTCATCCGGACTAAAGAGGACAAGGACAACCCAAGTTGTTATCAGCGCTCAGTTCAGAAGCCTGCATCTCTGATGGTATGGGGTTGCATGAGTGCGTGTGGCATGGGCAGCTTACACATCTGGAAAGGCACCATCAATGCTGAAAGGTATATCCAAGTTCTAGAACAATATATGCTCCCATCCAGACGTCGTCTCTTTCAGGGAAGACCTTGCATTTTCCAACATGACAATGCCAGACCACATACTGCATCAATTACAACATCATGTCTACGTAGAAGAAGGATCCGGGTACTGAAATGGCCAGCCTGCAGTCCAGATCTTTAACCCATAGAAAACATTTGGCGCATCATAAAGAGGAAGATGTGACAAAGAAGACCTAAGACAGTTGAGCAACTAGAAGCCTGTATTAGACAAGAATTGGACAACAGTCCTATTCCTAAACTTGAGCAACTTGTCTCCTCAGTCCCCAGATGTTTGCAGACTGTTATAAAAAGAAGAGGGGTGCCACACAGTGGTAAACATGGCCTTGTCCCAACTTTTTGGAGATGTGTTGATGCCATGACATTTAAAATCAACTTATTTTTCCCTTAAAATTATACATTTTCTAAGTTTAAACATTTTATATGTCATCTATGTTGTATTCTGAATAAAATATAGAAATTTGAAACTTCCACATCATTGCATTCTGTTTTTATTCACAATTTGTACAGTGTCCCAACTTTTTTGGAATCGGGTTTGTACTGTATATGGTTTCCTGTTGAATAGTCTTACCCCTCAAAACATCTAGGCATTAGTTCCTAAGTCATTAAATGCAAAATGGTTAAACTAGTTGTCATAAACTGTCTACTATATTTAAAGTATAATGTAAAGTATTAGATGAACCAATGATCAACCAGTTCTCTAAAATAGCTCAGAGGTGCATCTCATGAAGCTTCCTATGGGAAGCAGATATAGACAGAGTGTTACAAATTCTGACAATGAAAGAACTAAGGAAATAAACAGGCTCAACGGCTAAGACGAAGAAGAGGAGTAAGGATGTTTGGTGGAAGGGTACAGAGGCAAAACAGTGGAAGAGGTCAAGATTGTAGACATATTTCTGATGAAATAAGGGTCACTATTGTGCACCATGTTCTCAATCATAACCTTATGTCTGAAGTGGGTCAAAAGGTACAGTTGAATGTTGGAAGAACAACTGTGTCCTCAATTATTCAATCGTTTGTAGACAGAACAGTTGTGTAATCAGACAATGTTCAATATACTGTAATACTGTATATGTACTGTAATGCTATATTACAGTAGTCCACTTGCATTTTACATTATACAGTAAATATACCAACCAAAGTAAATTTTACCAACAGTAAAAATGTAACTGATCCTGTTCAGTCTCTTGCAATCAATATCCCTCATAGATAGGGTGACCAGATTTCTCATGGTGGAATACGGGACGAGTGCGCAATATGACCATGATATAAGAAATTTTATTTCACTATATTATATATATATATATATATATATATATATATATATATATATATATATATATATATATATATATATATATATATATATATATACACTGCCCTCCAAGAGTTTGAAAACACCCCTGGAAAAGTCTGGTTTTGGACGATATCAGCATAAATCCTTATAATTTTTTGGTGCAAATACATTACAGTAACTTGACATTATCCAGCAATAATAATTTTCATGTGTTCATTTCATTTCATTACATAATAATGGCAGTATATACATGTCAAAGTCAGACATGCCCCTTTGCCAGCTGTGATGCCTGGTTACTGGTTTAAACTTGGCCCAGGTTTGTAAAAGATTTTTGGGTCAGCACACCTTAATAGCTTCAACAATTGATTGCCAATTAAGTTTAGAATACAATGAAATAATTAGAACCCAGTTTAGGTCAGATAGCTGCTAATGCTGGATATTTTGATGAATCAAAAATTTAAGTTTTTTTCTATGTATAAACTGTTTATGTAATAAAATCTGTTTTTATAATTTGTGTTGTCCCTTACCAGTGCAAAATTATCACAAATTAAAAAGGATTCATGCCAATATTGTCCAAAACCCCACTTTTCTAGGGCGTTTCCAAACTTTTGGAGGGCAGTGTAGATATAAATATTTGTTATATATTGTTATATAAAAAGAAATTTACAAACAAGTTACAAACAATACAACAAATACGACAGAGATTAAACTTGTTTTTTCACATTTGAATATACTGACAAATATTTAATTAGGCTACTGTCCCTTTAAGACCGAATCCATGGATGTAATATAGGCTACTGACACATTTCCTGTTTTTACCCACCTGTTTACGTCCACTTAACCGACTGTATTTATGTGAGATACTCCACACGATGGACATTTTGAAAAACTATGTGTGCATTTGACCATTCAGGCGCGAGGAGAACTGATCGCGCGAAAGAGAGAGAGAGAGTGCGTGAGAGAGAGGCTTCTGGTCTGCGTTATTCAGCGTGATTCCGCCTATCCCGCCTTCACTAATCGATAACGAATTGTGATTGAATGGTAACTTTGTTCTATGACGAATTGATTAGGCTGTTCTTGTGTGACAGAACTCCATCACCCAGTTGAAAGATGAAATACGGGACAAAACATTATTTTTTTCTTAATAAGTCGGGACACTAAAAATAGAGCTGAAATACGGGACTGTCCCGGGAAAAACGGGACGTCTGGTCACCCTACTCATAGAGTAACATTTGTACTGTTGAAATATATATATGCCATACAGATAATATGCAGTCTTGTGCATTTTCAATGTCATCAAAATCGTAGCCATAGTTTATATCTGAATATACTGACAGCGTACAGTTATATTGACCACATGGCTATGCATTTTGACTATCTTGTTTGTGAACAATGACACAAGGACTTGTCATTCTGATGGTACTGATATGTTCATTGACATAAATGCTTAATTTTGGGAGATGAACTAAGGATTTTGAGCAGGTTACAGGCCTTTGCAGGCAATCAAATGTGTGGTGCTGTTTGTACAAATCGTTTTGAGAAATGCTCTTACTGGTTTGTAAATCTTAAGGATGATTCAAGAAATGTACCAAAGCGACTGAGAAAACTGTAATGAATATATCTCCAAAAGCCAAGTTACCATTTTGAATCAGTCTGAAACACTGCCCTGTATATGTTTTGTACATATGTAAGCAAAATGGAAAAATAGAATCAGAATCAAACTGAATTAGAGCTTGTGAATCCGATTTAAACCGATTGATTGATTGATTGATTGATTGATTGATTGATTGATTGATTGATTGATTGATTGATTGAGTGATTGATTGATTGATTTATGAATCAATAAATGGTGCAGCCAGACAGTATACCACCTCTGCTGGGTATTTTTAAGGAAAAAACAGAGGATGGATGTTACATATTCTGAGAGTGAGACATGCAGCTTGAGTGTGCGGTTATGTTGTCTAATCAGGTCTATGTGGAACACTTCAAACATTCCCTCTCTCTCTCTCTTTGTAATCCACTCGCTTCCTAGATCATTTGCAACGTGACAGTACTAAAAAGAGGAAGGGGGTGAAGCGTCTCGAGCGCACATTTTGCCAGCTCCCCATTGCGTATAGCGTCACATACACTGCCACCGAGTAAAAAAGCGACTCAGCCCGGTGAACTTCACATGTGAGGCTGTAGTCTTCCAATGCTCAGTAAAGTCAACAGGGTTACAGTATGCATAGAAATCCCATTCCCTCCCCACTGTAAGCTCCTGGGCACCAGGCCTGAATCCACGGACCTCTGCTTCCTGATCCGCCGTAATGGATTTTTTGAAGCATGCAGCAGCGAGAGGATGTGCAGCTGCCCACAGTCGTGATAAAAACAGGCAATATGTAGCCACAGTGATGATGAAAAAAGTCCATGCAAAGAAAATACACACACCAACAATCACATAAACGCACGCATGCACACCGGCGGGAGATTTTCACGGAAAAAGTGAGTATGTGGGCGGAATGTGAAAGGAGTGAGGCAGGACAGAACCGAGAGAGAGAGAGAGAGAGAGAGAGAGAGAGAGCAATAAAGCGAGGGAGAGGTACGGGAGTAAAGAAAGAATACAATCACAGGTAATCAAAGCATGCACTTCAAACAAACCAAGACATTTGTTATTATTTGCAGGGTTCTTTTCATCTGTTTGTTTGATACTTGCAGGGTATTAAAAATGATTCGCCTCAATCACCAAAAGCAATTTTCCCAAAATACTCTTTCATTTCTGATGACTATGAAGCCGCTTCTCCAGGCACACCAGGGAGTTGCCAGGGGCGAATCTTACTGTTTAGGGTGAGACCCTCTCCAAACCCTTTGATTGGTAACAGCTATTCATTCAGTAATCAGCAGCAATCAACGCACAAAACAGCATTGATTGCACAGCTTGACCCCCGAAAATCTCACTTCTAATGACTATTAGTAAATGGGCGGTTTATAAATCATCCACGGCACTCTTTATGCCATTTGTTTTAAATAATATTTTGTGTTTACCTCATAATGCAGTACGTCAAAACACTGAAGAGATACGCGTGGGCAGGTAATTCAAAGATCTGTGTTTGACAGTTACAGGATATTGCGAATCACGGAGAGGGAGTGAAAATGTGTGTGTGAGAAAGGCTGAAACAGACAGACAGAGGGAGGAGGTGGTTCTGCTGGCATTTAATCAAGCAAGTGTTCTTGAGCTAATCTGCCAGCCCACCTGATCAATGACTGAGCCCTCTGTGTCTTGTACCAGATGACCCATAGGCTGAGACACATATTATCTTCAAGCCCCTCAGAATAATGTACCACCTTAAATACACAGACATGCACACATCATAGTGCTACTATACTTTTGGTTTCTGATTGGTCAGTTGTGGCATTCTGTGCTAAAATGTTATATAATTGACAACTCATCGCCCGCTTTATTAGGTACATCTTGCTAGTGCCAGGTTGGACTCTGTTTTGTCTTCAGAACTGCCTTAAAGGATTAATTCACTTCAGAATGAAAATTTACTGATAATTACCTCACCCCCATGTCATCCAAGATGTGCATGTCTTTCTTTCTTCAGTCGAAAAGAAATTACGTTTTTTGAGGAAAACATTCCAGGATTCTTCTCCATATAGTGGACTTCAGTGGGGTTCATCGGGTGGAAGGTCCAAATTGCAGTTTCAATGCAGCTTCAAAGGGCTCTAAACGAGGAATAAGGGTCATATCCAGCGAAATGATCGGTCTAAAAAAAACAACATTTATATACTTTTTAACCACAAATGCTCATCTTGCACTAGCTCTGTGCATTACGTAATCACGTTATAAAGGTCATGTGTGATGTAGGCGGAAGTACCGATCCAGTGTCTACAAAGCGAATGTGCGAAGATTAAGCCAAACCCCCATTACAAAAAAAAAAAAAAGGTAAAACAATGATATTGGACGATTTTGTAGTTGGAGGAGAAAATTACCCCTACTGCAGTACTTCTACCTTCTACCTTTCAACATAATGCATGGCGCATTGCAGAGCAGTGCAAGACAAGCATTTGTGATTAAAAAGTATATACATTTTTATTTATTTTTTCAAAAAAATGAAAGATCGTTTCGCTATACAAGACCCTTATTCCTCGCCTGGGATCACATAGAGCCCTTTGAAGCTGCACTGAAATGGCAATTTTGACCTTCAACCCGGCACTGAAGTCCACTATATGGAGAAAAATTCTGGAATGTTTTCCTCAAAATCCTTAATTTATTTTTGACTGAAGAAAGAAAGACATGAACATCTTGGATGACATGGGGATGAGTAAATTATCAGGAAATTTTCATTCTGAAGCAAACTAACCTTTTAATTCTTCATGGCATAGATTCAACAAGGTGCTGGAAACATTCCTCAGAGATTTTGGTCCATATTGACATAATAGCATCAAGCAGTTGCTGCAGATTTGTCAGCTGCACATCCATGCCTAATGACCGGCTGACTGTACATTATCCTTTACATTGGTATACGTGGTTTACGGGGACTCTCCATAGGCATAATGGTTTTTATACTGCATAAACTGTACATTCTATCCCCCTACACTAACCCTACCCCTAAACCTACCCATCACAGAAAACTTGCTGCATATTTTTAATAATAATAAAAAAAAAAAAAAAAAACACAGTTTAGTATGTTTTTTAAGCCATTTGGTTTGTGAGGACACAGGAAGTGTCCTCATAAACCGTGTTTACATTGTAATACCCATGTCATTAAACACATTTGTGTCCTCAACAAACCACATATGCCAGAACACACACACACACACATTATTACACGGCTCTCTGGAATACTTTTGGATTCTGATATTTCTGATTGGTCAGTTGTGGCATTCTGTGCTAAAATGTTGTATAACTGACACAATATAAAAACCCACCGGCCGCTTTATTAGGTACACCTTGCTAGTAGCAGGTTGGACCCCGTTTTGTCTTCAGAGCTGCCTTAATTCTTCATGGCATAGATTCAACAAGGTGCTGGAAACATTCCTCAGAGATTTTTGCCCATATTGCCATAATAGCATCACACAGTTGCTGCAGATTTGTTGGCTGCACATCCATGCCTAATGACCGGCTGTACATTATCCTTTACATATTCAATCAAAAACAGATGTATATAGGGTGTCTTGCCCCTGTTTACATACAATATGCCAAAAGATAGGTACGATTTTCTGCTCTCTCTCCCTCACTCACTCATTTGTACATCACTGCGCAGAACTCTGTAACCCCAGATGCATTTCTGTAATAAAACAGTGCGAGAAATTATCCTCTGTATTTTCACTCAGCCCATTGGGCATCATTATCCTACCCAGCATTCCTCTTGTCACCTGTGACACTAAGTGGAAGAAAAATTACACCCTTGAACCTCTCGGTTTCTCTCCCTTTCTTTGTCTCTACAGCAAAATTCTAAAGAGGTTGGGGGCAAAATAATAGACAAGAAAAAAAAAAACAATTAATTTTAAACTGCAACAATCAAGCACTCAGAGTACTTCATCCTTTCCCCCAAAATTACCGAATCACAAATGCAAGCTGAGCCACCGCTGCACACATTGGGCTGATCCCAGGGCATCGGTGAGCTCTATTCAGACTGCTTCTCTTTTTCGGCCTCAGCATGTACCTTAAGTAAACCCCTTCATTATTTGTACCAGAGTATACTACACAATGCATGCTCCGACACGATAACCTCTTAACACAGGCAATTACGAACTAATCGCTTGCCGAATGCAATTGCTCAGCCATGGATATCTGGGTTTTTCTTGTAGTGAATTTACATCCCTTTGCCTCTAATAGAGATGAGGTTTAATCTGGAATGTATCAAATGATCCAGTAACTTTGTTTATTGCAATAACTGCCTTGATAATGCAGATTTGTGTGCATATTTGATCCATTTACATGTTTAAACAGTGATACAGTGCCAGTTTGGATGCCAAAATGGCCATGGTCGATTTGGACTGGTGCACTGCTACATCCAAACCCACCAACAAAGGCAGCTCTAATGGGCTAATGCCCATGCCTGTACCGACACGGCTCGGCCCTGAGGAATGCAAGACACTTGAACTGTATAGGACGGCACCACACTAAGCTTCACTATGTCTGCTTCAGAGGCAGAGCCACACTGAGCTGGGCAAATTTTCCCTGCATTGGCCTGCTATTAATAGACCACCAAACCTCTAGAGGAACCACACTAGGGAACACAGAAAGAGATAGAAATATGGAAAAAACATGGAAAGATTTTGATGGAGAAACTGAAAGCAAGATGTTCAGCAGTGTTGAGCAAGATTCTACCCCCCTTGGACCCCACATGGTAGCCACTTCTGATGTCTGCTCAAAAATGTGCCATGTTATCCTGATAAACTAGCGAAACAAATACGTTTTTCATTTTAGGACATGGATTCCATATTGATCTTGTTTTCCTTAAGCAATTATTAAATAATACTAATAAACGTTTAGGTTATTTTATATATACTTTATATACCTTTCTAAAGTTTGTGGTCAGTAAGATTTTTGAAAGAAATCCCATATGCTCACCAAGGCTGCATTTATTTGATCAAAAATGTGCCAGTGATGGCAAAGCTGGTCATGCAAAGCTACAATATACTGATTTGGTCCTCAGGAAACTTTACTTATTGACATCAATGTTGAAAACAGTTGTACTGCCTAATAAATATAACAAACAGTAACTTATGTAGAGTATATAACAAGCTAGCAAGCTAGCAGTATACTGAGTGCTGGGTGAGTAGCAGTATGCTAATGGGTTAGCTTGCAGGCTACATAGAAAAGAGCAAGAAACTAAATGTTTAATTTGACAGTTTATAGTTTCATGATATTAAATATGATATGTGACCTAATTTAAGCCATTAATTGGCATATTCACATAGTTAAGACAACATACCATTTGTAGTATTTTATCCATTAGGTTCTTACCCATTAATTTCTTTTAGCCAACAGAATCACTTTGCAGTTCAATGGGGACTGGTTTGTGCAGCACTGGCTTCCACCCAGGCCCAAATGCTCTTCTCTGAGGACCCAGCAGGACCAGTTTATATCCTGCCAGAGTCCAAGGTCATCTTCTCTCTTCAACAAGCACAACCATTTACCTCTTTGTGTGTGCTCCCAGCATCCCCCTGAAGAATAGCATTTATAAAGTTGCTGAGCATCCCTGAGACAGAAACATCATAGCGCAGCAATCCGCCACCAGATTTATTTTAACATTTTATTACAACACATTTAATAATTGAGGACCACATGGCTGGTTTTCATTCACATAATGCTCAATGGATTGAGGCTCCTCACGCAATGTGCCTTTAATGTGATCATTTCCCCCCCGCGATGCTAAATAATGTCACTGTCGCAACGTTATCTACTGCCATAAACTCAGCACTTCAGAACAGCATACAACACAGTTGTATATTCCACTCCCGCTCTGTCGGGAACTGCTGTAGTGGAATAATTACTACCCTTCTTCTAGTGCACACTACAAACAGGACATGAGAAAAATGCCACGCTCACATTGCTAAAACACGCGGCCACAACATCAAAGATTAATTTTGTATTAATTGAAAATAGCCTGTTGTTTGACAAGCTGTAATGCGGCCCCGAATTAATCCTCAGAGGAGATCAAAACTTGCTTCCAATTAAGTTGCTGATAAGGTCACCTGTGCTGTGAGCAGCGTGGGGTAAGACACAGGTTTAACTGCTAAGTCTGCACAACCTGACCTCTGCAGCCGCCCCCTCCATCAGCCAGGGCGTGTTCTTGCTGCGCTTTAATTAAAGCGAGACCGCTCCATTCTGCCGTAATTATCTGATTTCACACACAGATACGTCTACCTTATTACAGAAGCGAGCGGCTTGTTGAAGGTACATTTGCGAACACTGAGTTTGGAAATTGATTTAATAGTCTTTGATCATATTTAATAGCTAATTTAAATGTGGATTAGTGTTTGAGCACCTCAGAGGAGCTATTTTATGGCCGGGGCTTTTAGAGGAATTTGCGAACCACCATCATGTGTTCAATCGAAATCTTCTAAGAGGACAAAAAAACATCTTGTAGGATTAATGGAAAGTCAGTTAGACAGTGTTTTAAAGAGAAATTTGTCTAGACTATGAGCCACAGAAATACTTGTTTTTCTTTCTTGTATTGGATGCGGTTCAAAAGGCAACACACTAAAAATGTATTGCCAGCTTACAAACCTCTAATGTATTTCTAACATAGTCTCTGTAAAAAATGTGCTTTGGAGTCCAATTCAACATTGACAAAATATCAAGAAAGAGATGTATTTTTCCCCAGACTCCATGGCTGTCTTCATTTCAAGACTTTAAAAACAAACCTGAGATCTGAAATACAAGATCACCCATTTTCCAATAGCTCCTCTCCCCATCACACCTGCTGAGCAACAGCTATGTGAGTTCCCTCTCAATTAACACTGTGTTTGCTGCTCACACCACACAGCCTCCAGGGAGAGGACCGCCGTTCCATAAAACCATACTAGCTGGTGAGGCATCCGCTCACAGAGCTCCCCGCTAGGCCTGCTAAACCACAACAACACAATTTTCTTTGCTATATCACCAGGCCCTAAGAGACCTAGCTGTGAATCCGTGATCCTGTGACAGGTGCGATACTGAATAATACCGCCATGGTATACTGTCAGCTTTCTGCCCTCTACTGCAGGTTTGTGCGCCATTCAGTGAATAGAGAATGCCTTTTAATCCTGAATTTGAATTGAAAAATACTGAAAATGAATTGCAACTAATTTGAAATCAAGTAGAATTAAAATAAAATTAAACTGAAGATTCATATAACTTTAATTATAACTTGAAAGCTTGATAAAGCCTTGTTTGAAGATTTTGAAAAAAAAAAAAAAAAAGTTAAGGAAGACAACTAGCACTAGACACACAGACAGACAGACAGACAGACAGACAGATAGATAGATAGATAGATAGATAGATAGATAGATAGATAGATAGATAGATAGATAGATAGATAGATAGATAGATAGATAGATAGATAGATAGATAGATAGATAGATAGATAGATAGATAGATAGAATGACAGACAAACAGACACACAGATAGATAGATAGACAGACAGACAGACAGACAGACAGACAGATAGATAGATAGATAGATAGATAGATAGATAGATAGATAGATAGATAGATAGATAGATAGATAGATAGATAGATAGATGACAGACAAACAGATACACAGACAGACAGACAGACAGACAGACAGACAGATAGATAGATAGATAGATAGATAGATAGATAGATAGATAGATAGATAGATAGATAGATAGATAGATAGATAGATAGATAGATAGATAGAAAGATAGAAAGATAGAAAGATAGAAAGATAGATAGATAGAATGACTCATTCCTTTCCTGTTGAAAAAACCCATCTTAAGCTTTCAGAAGTGTTTAAGAATGTGGCTGGTTTCTAGCTGGTCAAAGCCATCTCCAAAAACCAAACACTCCAGAAACACCTTGAATGACCAGATGCTAGTCGGTTTGTTGCTGGTCCAAATTACCATGTTCAAAAACAAAGCTGCCAGTGTGAGCTGTATTGTCCAGCAGGGTTATCTATGGCTGTTTTGTATCCAGCACCTGATTTCCCTGGGCATCTCTTTTTACTCATTGGTCTGGGAATGGGGGCAGAAATGCCTGAAAAGCAATATGATGATTAATGCTAACCAGCTCTCCTCTGCTACGAAGCCTCTTGGTTTTAATTGACCTTGGAAGAGTCTTCCTGTTGGATCTGCATTATGAACCCTGCAGTGGAACACCAGGATGTTTCAAATGCAGAGAGTAGCAGTATTCTGTAGGTTGGAGAATAAATTATTTAAGCACCAGGTAGGGTCTAGAGAACAAGCAGAGCCTCTGAAAAGCAGCTAGCCAGAAATTAGAAGTCGAAGAAGCCATTTTAGCAGCTGGAGCCCATTATGGCATTATATGCATTTCCTCTTTGTCATCCGTTCAATCGGTATAGCCATTAAATGACCCCAGGAGGCCAAATGCAGTCCCCTTTGGTACTTCTCTAAGTTTTGTGCTGCTCAGCTCAGCACAGCTCCATGCAGGGTTTCATCAGCAGAGCTTATTAAGAGACAAAACGAACATGACCACTGCTACTGTGTCTCTCATCACAGCGTCTGTAGTCACCAGATCCTCATTGGAACGTGGTGAGCGAGATATGGGCATTAATGATCGCCTTTTTGGCTTGACAAAAGGCAGACAGATTGGTGAATTAAGCTCTGTTTTGATGGACTTAGAAACAGCACACTGTCATTCTTAATGACCTGAGGACCTATAGAAATGAGAGCAGAGAAACTGTTAACCTGCACCTGGTAGCTACAGTATTGTTGCAGCTAATGTTGTTACATGATATTCCTTTTTCCAATATGTGAGATAAATAAAGGGAGCGAATGAGAAATGGAGGAACTGATACTGGCGTATTGACCAGCACGGCTGCAAAAAGAGAATTAAACACTCTGCAATAAGCGTAGGCTCTGCCTGTGTAATGCGTCAAGTCTGCCTCTCCTTAAAGTAACTCGGTAATGAGAATCCGCATTACCCGAGCCGGCCAATTGTACTCTGCCGGTCCAGAATGCCGTATGGTCCGGCAGTTTGTTGGGCAAGTGGATGAGAGGCTTAAATCTGATTCCATCTATTGCTCTCCATTGCACCATTCTGACTGGCACTGCTTCTGAATTCAAATGTCTGGCCCAGCATTAGTGCAACACAGCATGCCAAAACCGGCTTTTTCTCCCCATTAAGATTTGGCCCCCGAGAGAGATCGTGCAGGAGAGAAAGTGACAAAGCACACACAACCGGCGACACTCAAGGCACGATTTGAAGTAAAGAACAGGCCTATTCAAATTTCTTCCTCCTCTGTTTATGTGCCGAGAAGTGGGCGTGAATCCAAAGTGGCAAGGGTGAACGTGCTAATTGTGGCTCATACAACACAAGAATGGTGTTTTTGTGTTGCCTAACCGAAAGAGTGGGCTGGTTTTTGCAAAGCCTGTGGACTCTGTTGCCAGTTTTAAGGTGAGAAGTATCTCTTAAAAATACCTTGAGAGACACCTTATAAGGGATGGTTGACTAGTTTTGTCTGTAAGTGAGCTTTTTTTATGACTTTCTTCTTCGGAAGACAAAAGATATTTTGCCTTTCATTATTCATTATTCATTATTCATTATTAAAAAAAAATAAAAATAATAATAATTCAAAATATCTTATCTTGTGCTCCAGAAAGAAAGAAAGTCATACAGTTTTCTGTCAACTAAAATGGACTAAAAAGAATGGGTTAGTTCACCCAAAAATGAAAATTCTGTCATTAATTCCTCACCCTCATGTCATTGCACGCCTGTAAGACTTTTGGTCGTCCTCGGAACACAAATTAAGATATTTTTTATAAAATCCGATGGCTCAGAGAGGCTTCCATTGACAGCAATATAATTAACACTTTAAAATGCCCAGAAAGCTTATAAAAGCATATTTAAAACAGTTAATGTGACTACAGTGATTCAACCTTAATGTTATGAAGCGACGAGAATACTTTTTGTATCTAGTGATGGGCGATTTCAAAACACTGCCTCATGAAGCTTCGAAGCTTTACAAATATTTTGTTTTGAATCAGTGGATTGGAGCATGTATCAAAGTTTGATACACGCTCTGAACCACTGATTCGAAACAAAAGATTCGTAAAGCTGCGAAGCTTCATGAAGCAGTGTTTTGAAATCGCCCATCACTAGATCGCTAGATGTTGGATAAAATCATTATTATTAAGTCATTATCTCGTCGCTTTATAACATTAAGGTTAAACCACTGTAGTCACATGAACTGATTTAAATATGTCTTTAGTAGCTTTCTGGGCATTTGAAAGTGTTAATTATCTTTCAGTCAATGGAGGCCTCACTGAGCCATTGGATTTGATCAAAAAATATCTTAATTTGTGTTCCGAAGATGAATGAAGGTCTTACGGGTGTGGAACGACATGAGGGTGAGTAATTAATGACAGAATTTTCATTTTTGGGTGAACTAACCCTTTAATAAATCTGACCTGATAAAATAGTGACTACATGTAAAGGATATTTGTGTCAAAAGACAAAAACTATAACTAAAAACAATGGGAAAACGAACTGTTTTCACACGTATTTTTGAATGTCTGAGTAAACACCTCTTAAGAAATGCATCTGATTAGGGTCAAATGACTTGAAAAGATTTGAAAATATGTATTTTTTTTGTGCATCTCTATTGCGGGCCAAAGTGAGTGCAGACAGTCCCTTATACAAAACCCTCAATAAAGAACACAGTGCTGCAGCCAGCATGTCAGTGTTGGGATATGTGCAAATAGAAAGAGAGAGAGGGAGCATGAGAGATCTCTTTCATCTCCTCCTGACATCTTCAAAGACAATGAGAATCACTTTACTTTGGAGTGAATTAACATGCAACACACACACACAAACCTTGTTCAAACACGAACACCAAGGCAACTGACACCAGCCTGTCTCTATATCCACTCCATCAGCAGTCTATTCTCCACGTGCCCTTTGTTTGGCTGAATGTCAGCTTGGAGACTATTAATAACAGTGCCAGTGCTGGGATGGTTTGAACTGATCTCCTCTCCATCAACACCCTGACTGCTCTGCAACCACATCAAAGGGGTGACGGGGTTGTCGTGCCCATGAAAGCGGGCGGAGGATTCGTGAATGTAAGCTGGCAGGCGGAACAAATTCGACTAATGGTCTTTTTTATCTTTATTGTGGGTTTAGCTTCTGTCTGAAAACAAAAGCCACATCGAGCATTTGGCCCTTGTGTTGACATGAAAATCTTACCCTAGTGTATCCCGTCCAGTGTGAGGGAAGGCTACAGTTTTAGCTTACCCCTTAAAGGTACAGACATCATACATCATAAGCGCGTTTCATGTTATGCAGTGTTTATGTAGACCGACCTCAGTCACAGTCACCGCAACCAAAACAGCAGACACCTTTTATAGTTCCTATACCGAATCAAAATAACAAGCTTATGCTGCATTCATGCAAAAACTACCGTAATTAAGAGATGGCAACCAGTTACATTCTAACCGAAGCTGTTCACGTCCTCAGACTCGGAATTGTGTTTCAATGTCAACAGCATCAACACCGAAATGAATCTGCAGCAGTCAGGTACAAGCTCTCCAAGTTGTTTACTTTTATTATTATTTGTAATGTTATGTGCTTTGAGATATGAGGTAGTTTAACACAGTCTCTTGTGACGCTTTGCCGAGAGTAGCTGTGTGTGTGTGCTCGTGTTTCTGAGGCAGCGTGGCTTTGGAGCGCGCTCTGAAGGGAGGGTGGGATGTTGTGATTTGAAAGATAGCTTGCTATTGCTAGCCTCTTTGAAAATGTCCTATTGGACCTTTAACGTGATGACATTAAAGCTGCAATCCATAACTTTTTTTGGTTAAAAATGATCCACAATCAATTTTTCAGCAAGTACATAACCAGCCAGTGTTCAAAACTATCTCCTTACCTTAGCTCAATTCAGAACGGTAAGCATTAGTGATGTGTCGTTCTTGAACGATTCGTTCATTTTGAACGAATCTTTAATGTGACTCGGGAAAGACGCGTCGTCTCGGGGGGTGATTCTCGCGCATGTGCAATATTCTACAGGTTCTGTACTGCTAGTAGTAGTTCACCTGATGATTCAATTGATTAGTTCATTTCATGAGTCTTTCGGGTTTTGAGCCGTTCCTTAATCACGTGACAGACCCATACGCTACCAATACATTCTGAGCCGGAAAGAGAATTGATTAGTTCTTTTTATGAGTCTTTCGGGTTTTTGAGTCCTTCCTTAATGATGTGACAGACCCATACGCTATGCTGTGTGACCCAAGCACATTATATTTATTAGTAAATAACGTAACTCTCCAGTTTTGTTTGAGTTTGTGTTACAACTGTTAAAGCTGAAGTTATCATAACCTTGATGTCTTAAACTAACATTAATAATTCAAATTCAGAATGTTATTTGCTTTTATTTTATGTCACTATGTCCTTTTTGAGCAATCTTCTTATACATATATTAGACTAATATGTCAAGTCTGACTAGGAAAAGCAATTATTATAACAGCAAACTCAAAATTGGAGTAAAAATGAACAAACTAGGCTATAAATACTTTGTATTATAGGCTTGGATTATTATATTATTATATAGCCTAGTGTTTATTTACAGATAGACAGTCAAAAAGATAAATTAATCAATACTTTATTTATAACAGGGCTTTATTTATTTATAATAACACACCACAGATCCTCAAGAAACAGTAACAAAAACAGTGACAGAAATGTCAGAAATAGCGTATGGGTCTGTCACGTGACTCACAAACCCGAAAGACTCATGAAGCGAACTAATCAATTCTCTTTCCGGCTCAGAATGCATTGGCTTAGTGTATGGGTCTGTCACGTGTTTAAGGAACGACTCAAAAACCCGAAAGACTCATGAAATGAACTAATCAATTCTCTAACGGGCTGCATTGGTTTAGCATGGGACTGCCTGTCACGTCATTAAGGAATGACTTAAACCCGAAGACTTGTCAGACAAGAGGTGAGGTGAGCTTAATCAGCTTGTCATAAACTGAAGACCCAGGTAAAGAATGAATTAATCATTTCTGAATCTTATAGCATTGTAGTTTTGTATTGTTTGTAGTGGGATCAACGTTTGCATAAGTAGTAGATGTGTTGGGGAAGTAACACGTAACATTTTAATTACATTTTGCTAAAATGAACGAAATGACTCGAAAAAAGATTCGTTCATTTTGTTGAACGAGACTCAAAAGTCCGAGTCAGTAAAATGATCCGAACTTCCAATCACTAGTAAGCATGTAATAATGTTTTCTAATTTGGGTGGTACTGGTGGGTTTCCGCAGGAAATTCGAGCATGCAGCCGTTTGTCTTTGCGTCATCATGTCACATCTGTTTACATAAAGAAGGAGTCCCACCTAGTAGGCTATATGGCATGTGGAGGATCATTTATAGCCTTTTCTCACAGTAGCTGCAATAATTAAACTTATCATTTTGATTGCGGATTGTAATCCAGAAGGGTCCAAATGACAATCATCAGTGACAACTGGACATTCACCCGTAGTCAAAAGCAAAAGACTTCGGACTGCAGTGGCTACAGAAATTGAAATTTACAGGTAATGCTAATACACACTATATACACAGTCACAAAATGCTGTTGTTTTTAACATTAACAATTTGAGAACTAAGTATAACAATAATAATAATAATAATTTGCACGGTTTGACGTGATCCGAGCTAAGCGATCGTTAGATTTAATTCACCACTGGCAGCGCGATTTATTGTAATACTTTTTTTCCTCAGTTGGTCAGAACAAAAATGGCAAACATGTTACTTACGCTGCATTGGTGGCGTTAACGCTTCTCATTTACTTTGAATGGGTGACGTCGTGCGTTGCCGAACTGAAATGTGGGTTCTGTCGCGTTGCTTCACTCGTGTTGCAAGTGCCAGAAGTTGATGATTTCTCAACTTTTCAAGCACCAACGCAGGCGTCATCCAATCAGATCAGCCTATGCAAATACCCTAGAGCAGTTGCTAGTCAATTCCATTCGTGCAACACTGGAAAGTAATGTGATTGGCTGTTATCACTATAACGGTCATGTCAACACAAGCTTCAGACACGCCCTCCATCAAGCGTTGACGCTGACGCCCCCTTGTGAATGCAGCGTGAAAATTCTTATTTTGGTCATACTTCCAAGATGTAGAATCTGTGATTCGGAAGTACAATATCCACACCGGTGCGGTGACTGACAATAAACATTAGATTCATCCATGCTGAGGAGTCGTGCCAATGCACAACCCACTTAAAGATGATAATTACGCAAATAACTGCAATTGCAGGTTTCAAACAGAGATGGCGACAAAGTGGCAAAACTTACAGACTGCAGCTTATATTAAAATTACATTAAAGGATTAGTTCACTTTCAAATTAAAATTTCCTGATAATTTACTCACCCCCATGTCATCCAAGATGTTCATGTCTTTCTTTCTTCAGTCGAAAAGAAATTAAGGTTTTTGATGAAAACACTCCAGGATTTTTCTGCATATAGTGGACTTCAATAGCCTCCAAATGGTTGAAGGTCAAAATTACAGTTTCAGTGCAGCTTCAAAGCATTCTACGCGATCCCAGACTAGAAATAAGGGTTTTATTTAGAGAAACCATCACTCATGACATTTAAAAATGTAGAAACTTAAACTGTTGGGGGGAAAGTAGTTTGTTAATGGAAAAGCTACTGTATTCTGAACTGCTGTCATGCTACTGAAAAATATAATCAAGTTTGTAGCATTGCCTTGAGAGTTTAGTTCACATCTGCCTTGGGAATTATCGGATACTGGGTCTGTAATGGCTTTAACATGAACTAGTCAGTCCAGTTTGACTGTGAACGTCCAATAGAGCCTATTACTTAATAGATTCGACCCACACTGTGATAATTGCATAGGATGGAGTCAGAGTGCTTTGCAGGACTGTCTTCTCGGTCCTGCATGGTTTCACATTTCTTCTTTTTTTTTTTCTATTTCTATCGAAGTCAAGTTATTTATATGTCATTGTTTCAGTTTCAGAGAGAGGCTTACAGTTGTGTGGCATTAGCCAGAGCTCAAGGGCCTGTACACTTGGCAGCTGAGTGTGCTCATCAGAAAACTTGTTTTTCTTTGAGCGCTATTTCAGAGTATGCTGCTGTGATAGACGGTACATGCTGTCGGGCAGACTGTGTGTGTGTGGGAGAGTGGATTTCAGTGGGGGGTGAATGTGTGTGTGTTTATCACACACAATTTGAAATGCATCAAGTCAACACAACAGCGCTGTTTAAAATGAACCCTCTTTCGTTTCTTATTCTAGCAAAGTTATTACGAAAACGATGCAATTAGGATGCATTCGAAAAAATGAACTGTGCATGATTTCAGCTTTTGGAATGTGATTATTGACATCAATTTTAGAAATGAAAGAGCTCCACTATGAAATACTGCCCTGCTCCTTACATACTGCACAAGTGTTGTGTATTCATTCGAGTGTGTGGTCTACGTAATTACAGAGTAATCATCTGTAGCCATTATCTAATAAAGCGAAGAGGCTGTTTTGACTGTATCTCTCTAAATTGAGCTTTCTGAGCAGTGAACAACACTTGTGTTTAAAGGAATATTCCCGGGTTCAGTACAAGTTAAGCTAAATCGACAGCATTTATGGCAAAATTATTTTGACCCCATCCCAAAAGGTTATGGTGAGTCACTTAAAATGAAAGTGAATTTTGCTTTAAAAGCAAAAATATATAATTTAATAAAAGCACTTACATTTCAAAAGCTGTTTCAATCATAATGTTTTAGAGATGTTTTGGGGTTTATAATGATCTGTTGTTATGGCAAAAAAAAAGTTATAACTTATAGTGAAGACAGAATATTCCTTAATGGGATAATTCACCCAAAAATGAAATCATTTAAATCATTGTGACCATTCACTGACCTCATGTCGTTCCGAACTACTGTCTTTCTTTTTTCTGCAAAGCACAAAAGAAAATATTATGAAGAATGACAGCTATCTTGAGGCCTCTATTGTCAGCAATGTCACTGAACCTCACAAGATCCAGAAAGGTACTAAAAGACAGTGGTTCAGAGCGCCAAAGTCACATGATTTCAGTAAACGAAGCTTCGTTTATGCAATCCAAACCACTGATTTGAAACAAACGATTCGTAAAGCAGTGTTTTGAAATTGGCCGTCACTAGATATTGTTGAAAAGTCGTTATTTTGTTTTTCTGGTGCACAAAAATCATTCTTGTCACTTTATAATATCAAAGTAGGACCACTGTACTCACATGAACTGTTTTAAATATGTCTTTAGTACCTTTCTGGATCTTGAGAGGTCCAGTGACATTGCTGGCAATAGAGGCCTCACTGAGCCATTGGATTTCATCAAAAATATGTAATTTGTGTTTTGAAGTGTCTTACAGGTGTAGAACGACATGAGGGTGAGATGACATAATTTAATTTTTGGGTGAACTAACCCTTTAATGATGTTTTTTTAACATGCATTGGAGATGTGTCTTCAGTATGTGCGGTGAATCACAAGAAAACCGATGGGGGGAAAAATCAGCGAACAAGAACAAGCCCATAGTAAACCGAAATAAATCCAAATGCTTTATGCTGAAAATAAGAGCAAAATATCGCAAATTGTGTCTGCTCACTTTAATAACTTGATTGCTTTAAACCCGAGTGCTTTATGAGCCAAGCTTAAACAACAAGCCCAAAAATGCTTATAATGAGTGACCATAAAACATGACGCCTCCGTTGACTGTGTTTAAATTGCGTGTGTTTTGTCATTGTAATATTACTTATCACATAGCAAACATGCGAGACGCCAGAACGTCGCTAAGCTGGTTTCCAAGAGTTCATCGTGTTTCGTACACACAGGTAATGATAATTATTTTAGGGGATTCACTCCCGCATTTAAATACGATTGTCACTCCTGAAACGCACAGTGTGTACTTGGCCAATGAGACCCAAAACTTTCAAGGTACAAAAAGAATATAAGATGTCCATGGGCCTACGACTCAACTGATATAGGCTACTGTATGTTTTCTGAAGCAACACAATCACTTTGCGTGATAAACAGATTGAAACTGAAACGTTTATTCACTCTAAAATCAAATCAAAACATTGATCAACGTCACTCACGCATACATAAACAGACTGTTCATTTTGGAGGAATACTTTATATTTGTCTTACATCCTACATGTAGAGCACATTTGGTCATCTAAAGCTAAAGTAGCTGAGGCATAGACACAGATACAAAGTACACAGATACAATTTCAGATAGCCAATATCTCAGAGCGTCTAAAAGCTCTTTTTTTTTTTTTTTTTTTTTTGCCCTTGGGATTGGCACAGAGTGTATTTTTCCATGCAGAAAGGTCTCTGAGATATATTTCAGGGATGTGTATTTGTTATGGATGGGTGTGTAGCAGTTTGTCATGCTGGCTATGGTGGCATCACTATCTCTGCCTTTCAAAAGCCTGTGTGTGTGCTGTACCTGCCTGAACCGTGGGCACTGGGGCACACACGGCCCATCTGTACTTTTGGTTGCTGCAGCAAGGTTATTTCAAAACACACACATGGGTTTGTGTGCCCATAAACACATGGGCTATTTCGCTAAACAACAACATTTGCACAAATTTCAATCACAAACCTCCAAATAAGATACGTATTTGCATGATTTCTTGTGCTAAGACACCTGACACTATAGGTGGGCATATGTTGGCTTGATTAATTCAGCAAATTCCCCCCACTCAGTGTATCTAACCTTTAGGAAGAACCTTCTGTCATAAGGACTCGATCAAATCCCTCGTCCAGCTCCGGTGAGATTCTAGTCCAGAATACCTGTTAGTGTAGGTTGAACTGAAAACCCCCCCACACAATACAGAGCCTCTGGGGTCCGATAGTCATCATAAGCATGTGGTCTTTCTCTTTCTCTATCCCTCTGTGGTGGTGAATCTGATCAGAGAGCCAGCCACTCTCAGTGTGATCAGCCTGAAGGCTTTGTCTGACCTTTAGCAGATTAACAGCACTGGCAGTGCAGACTGACTGCTGTTGATATTCCACCACTGGCTCTGATCTCCTATCATCTCCATTCATTGTGAAGATAAGCCCGGGCAGACACAGGTGACTGTCTGTCGGCACAGCAGCAGAGACAGAACTGCCAGAGCGCTGCCAATTTGTAGCCGGTAATTTTACCCCACAACCCTTTCACAGGATCTCCGCTATTGTCTTCCAGTTGGAGCCAGAGGTGTTTGGCTTGTGGTGCTGATAGAATGGGGAGAATAAAATGCTAAATGTGAGTGTGATTCTGGCCTTGACTGAAAATGTGACTATTAAACCATAAAAGAGTCTCTCCAAAGTGTAATCTTTAGAGATTTAGATTTGTTTTCATAGATGTTTACATACAATTTGGCCTTACACATACAGTCATAGTGTGTGTAGTTGGCCTTGACTATGTACAGTACTTTTAAATAACTTTTGATTCATTCACATATTTTATAAAAAAGGCTATTACAACACATCCACTCATTACACTGATTTATGTCTTATGAACCTTGAGTACAACACAACAGTAAGTCATAAACATAAGAAAACAGAGAGCTATTTATTCAAGAATTTGTAGAATGTCAAGAATATAAACAAATATTTAATATTAATATATTTATATTAAATATAAAATATTAAAAAATACACAAATGATAACAATACAATAGGCTAGAACTGTGTAAAAACAAACAAAAAAACTTTCCCTTATGTGCTTTCCCTGCCAGTTTTTTTTTTTTTTTTTTTTTTTTTTTTTAAGTTGCCAGCCACCATTAGCTTTTTTTTATAATTTTTTCAAAACTTTCATGGCCCCCAGAATATTGTTTTATTGATTCAGTACTCTTTCAGAAGTCGTGTAATAGCGCCCCCTTTACATAACGTTGAAAACACAGACAGAACACCGCCAAAAAAGTGGATTTTACCCCCGGAACCTGATTTTTACTGGGGGACTCCCCCTGAAACGCGATTGGGCTAGTTTTGAGTAGCAATTGGGCGGATTTTGTTGTGAAAACCTGGCAACCCTGCGTGTACTGTATATATTGAGTAGACTCACTCTCTTGGTCAAAATCGAAGGGTCGAGGGTCTATCCAAATAAACTTCCATTGAACACTTGACAGAGTTGAACGCACTTCAAAATGGTGGGGATTCCCTTGAGGGGAAGTGCTCAGGAAAGTTTGCGAGTGTATAATCCATTGGCTGAACGTCTAATGCATATGGCATATCTTATCTAGAAACACTTCAGGAGTTTTGCATTCGTCATCTGGTTGGTTGAATTCTACAGGATGTCCGGGAGATGTGTGTGCCCCTTTTTTTAACAGTCCGCCTGGAAACAAATGCTGTGACGCCAAACCGGCTCGTAGAAGAAGAAAGCCGTCGTGTTTACAACTGTGATGAATTAGCGCTTACCAGGATCAACTAAACGCTGAATTTTAAATGTTTGTGAAGTTTGCGGCTCCATTGTTGCAGTAAACTTGCACGTTATTGAATGAATAATTTATTATTCACACGCTGGTGTGTTATTTTAGGGACATCAACTTTACATTTGCATGCCCCTAAACATGATGCAGAACAAAACGAATGAGATTGGTTGCATTACATGTCAGTCAAACGGCCTCTGGGCGGTCCTTGGCCAATGAAAGCTGCGATAGAGACCTTCTGCCGACAGTCTGAAGGTCTGGCTATGCGAGACTAGCGAGTGTATGTCTAAAAGTGGAGTTATATTGTGCTTATGGTCTTGATTCACTAAAAATAATTGACTCATAAGAGTCATTCAGAGTTTGGTTGGACTACACTGGTTGTACTTATGGTCTTGATTCACTAAAAGAATGAACTCATAAAAGTCATTCTGAGATTGGTTGGATTACACTGGTCATACTTATCATTCACTAAAAAGAAACAGTTCTTGAATCATTCATTCTGGGAATTGGACTACAGTCCCACTTTATGTTTTATCCTGTAGATTGAATAGTGGTGCCACTGAATTACAGTTTTAGAAACACTGTCAGTCTATTAGTATGGTGTTCCCATCCGCATATGTAGATAATGCATGTGCAAGAACCGTTAACAAAACCTAACCATTATTCTGTAAAAAAAAAAAAAAAAAAAAAGTCTGCACCAGAAACATCCACCTCTAAAATTCCTAACTTTACATGCCTAACCCCCAACCCTACAACCCTATGCCTACAGCAGGATTTGCTAATTGTTGTATTACTGTTGCCACCCATCATGTTACATCACCAAGTAAATGACTTTGAGTTGTTTTGAGATTTCCAGCTACATGAAGCATCCATGCTCTTGAAACCTCTTATGGTAATTGGCCAGAGATCCGGAGCTCGGCAGGTTAGGGATGTACTGACATTTTATGACTAATTAGACATAAAACAAACACAAAACAAGAAGAGGTTAGCAAGACAGCATGGTGAAGGCCCAAGAATCAGTGTTATCTGCATTCACAGACAGAATAGAAAAATCGTTCTACACACACAGGCGTGCATGATGCAACAAGTCCAGGGCTTAGTCAATTTGTTTTGCAGCCTAAGCACGTTGGCCATGCCAAACAGGAAGCATTTCAAAAAGGAGGAAAAAAAAACTTGCATGCAGTTTTCGCTAGTACTTTGAAGCCCACTACAGAGCCTGTGCCTGTCACTCTTGCGCGTACAAGGGGAACTGGAAGAATGTGATTGGATGGTGGCACAATCTGCTCACCGAAAGAATAAAACAAGGCAAACAGTGCTAAGAACCAGAACATTGCTGTTTTTAAGGACACTGCTGTTAACCAACATCCATATCACAGGTGCACAGCAGGCCCCACTGAAGTGCAGAGCGTACGTAATGGCAAATCCAAACTGATTACGGTCTCCCGATTGCAGCTGAGCGATTCAGTGCATGCGAGTTTATGTGCAGAGCGTGTGCCCGTGACACAGATTTCCCATTACCACTTAGACAACAGTAATTACTCTCCTCTCATTCAGAGGGCCAGGCACAGGGGGTCAGCAAAGTCGACTCAAGCGATTTAAGGTGCAAGGGCCGAATGCATTTAAATGGTGATGGTCAATGTGCTGCGATGCGACAGTGTAGGTGCGACTTACAGTAGACTGCTTCTCTCTCTCCCATGCCTCGCTGTATAACTCTGCCCATACAACTCTGGTCTGATATCTCAGACAGCCACGGATGTGAAAGATTCATCAGAGGGACAGATTATCAGAGCCAACCATGGTGGTGGGGGGCAGGCGGCATTGGCGTAATGATCATTAAATGACCAATCAGTGTGCAATGGCAACAAATGCTAGATCTTCAGTCCACACAGCTTCCTCCATCTCATTAAAACAACCCAGCACCTGAGGCCCCGCTGCAGCCTACATCTGTCAAGCTTAACCCTTCTGTGTTTTCACTAGACACACAGAAACTATATATAAGCTCTATATAAAATCATTATATAAAAGTTTGTTGTACTTTATTTTTTTTAAGCTAATAGTTTGTGGATTTTTTTTTCAGTTTAATCAATCTAATTAATTATTATAAGTAATATATATATATATATATATATATATATATATATATATATATATATATATATATATATATATATATATATATATATATATATATAGCAACAATTTGAAAATGTGGAATCTGTGGGAGTAAAAAAAAAAAAAAAATCAAAATATCGCCTTTAAAGTTGTCCAAATGAAGTCCTTAGCAATGCGTGCCCACTCACAAAAATACATTTTTGAAATATTTACAGTAGGAAATTTACAAAATATCTTCATGGAACATGATCTTTTCCTAATGATTTTTGGCATGAAAGAAAAATCGATAATTTTGACCCACACAATGTATTGTTGGCTATTGCTACAAATATACCCGTGCGACTTCTATGTATTAGTCAACATTTGAAGTGGGTCAAAACCTTTCATCAAAGTTGTCCTAAAACCCTCTTCTTAGTTCTTAGGACAACTTTGATGATCATTTTTGATCCACTTCAAATGTTGACTACTGTATATATAAATGGAGGCCAGCTAGATGACTAACACTAGATGCTGTGGTCTTTGGCGTCCTTTTTAGTGTGCCCACCTCCCATGCCAGTGTCCTGACATTTCATCCTACCCGTCAGATTGTCCTACCAGGACTTACTGCACATGCAGGTTTAGGGTATGGGTAGGTATGGATGTTAATAAAGCCTGAAACCACATGAATATGATTTTGGCATTTTCACTGTTGAATTGTGCTACCTGTTGTTTTAATGGGAGGTAGCAAAATCTGACAAGGTAGGACAAATCGAGAGAACGGTGTAAATGCTGGTTCGAATCCAGCTTGGAGCGGTGCGAGTAGAACCAAAGGGGTTACATTGACCCGTGACCCGGATGAGAGTGAGATTTTTGGGGGGTGAGTGTAATGGAGGCGAGGTAGTAAGATCTGTGCGAGTAAACCTCACTCCCCTGGTCTCAATAAAAAAAGTCAACTTAAATTCTCTAAATTACATTAAGTTACTAGTCTTAGATTATTTAATATGAATCATTTAAAAAGTAATCTAATCTATACATTTAAATTAAATTATACTAAATTCCATTTGAATTTATAATTTAATTTAATTCAATATTATAATATATGCTTTATGTTAAATGCGTATGTCTTGGGGAGCAAAGTGCTTGCTGTCTTAAACTATTGACAATCACATAAACATAGGGGGGCTCAAGCACCCATGCAAAAACACAACAAATTCTCCATTCATTTTAAATAATAATAAAAAAAGATTGCAGCTGTCAGACACGACTTTCTTCCCGTTTTTATAGTTCATTTGAGGCCATATCTATGGCATTATTTTAATGACAAATGTCGAGAGCGCATCCATGTAACAAATCTCTGCACTCACAGGCAGATTTATTTCATTCTCGCACAAAAATTCTTGCTCTTTCTCTAGAATTGTCTTCTCTCCTGGATTTAACATTGCCAGAAGCTTTCAACCACCAGACTTTCACAATTGACTGATGAAGTAACACAGTGTAGGCCTACCTTTAAATTGTAAAGAAATTACGAATTCACCTTTGTTTCATGAGATACTGTAGCATTTCAAGCTGATTTTAGTCAGCAAGTTCTCTAGCAATTTTATTACTTATTAGTTATTTTTGAGTTAAGTGTTTATTGTAAATAGGTATTTATTGAATTTTATTTAGTGAACCACTACTGGTATATGCTATATCATGAGATGGGAGCACGATTGTGACATTACTCATGGATAGAATGTGCTTTTATTTGGTTGGTAATGTATTTGCAGTCCATGCATTTCTCTTCACGTTAAAAGATATCTTTAGTGTAATTCATTCATCAAGCACACCATTGAATGGAAAAGAAACTACAGTAGCCTGCTGGGGGCCACCCACCAGCAGAAACATAAATCAGTGCCTATGCACATAAATACTCATCGCATGAACACTCATAAGACAAAAAAAACTTTAAAATGACACATACAAAACTCAAAATTAACTAGGTTCAACATGACAAAGGTAAAAAATAACTATCTGATCATTTAAATGATCAATTAGAGGAAAAACGCATCCTGACATCACATCCGACAAGATAAATTACTACATCTTGCAACAAAATCAACAACTGTGGAAAAAAAAAAAAAAAAGCCAATTGGTCAAATAATGATGCATATTAATTATTCTACAGCACATGCTGGGAAGAAGGTAAATGGAACTGTAATTCTACGGAGTAATTTGTAATAGAAAAGCCACATGAAGATGCATTACTTCCTAAAAGTTATAAGTTATCAGAACTTTGGAATAGTCAGTACACAAAAAAAACTACAATAATCAGATAAATCTTTGGTTATTTTCCATTATTATTAACTTGATGATGAATCATTTTTATAGCATATACAGCCTCTGATGGAATCTGCTTTAGGAATCTTTTCTCTGAAATCCCCTTCTGAAGAGGTCTATCATTATTCTTCATGCATCTCTGGAGTAATGAAGGCTCTCACCCACGAGAAAAAGGCTAGGCTTTATTAAGTGTATGTCCAGTGTGTTATGAAAGCAAGATGCATGGCTCAGCAGCATGAGGAAGAGAGGGATGGAGAGAGTGAGAGAGAGAAGCGGAGAAAACAGGAGGTGAGAAAGCCTCAGATTAACCTTTGCTTTCCTGGCATCAAAGAGAGTGCTGTCCACAGCAATCATGTCCGGGACGGAATGTATTTTCAGTCCCTTCCCCTCTTTTTTTTCCCCATAAAGTGCCACTGCTGCCTAGTTGTGTGATATTGCAGTAAGTCCAACTCAAAATAAATAAAGCCAGTTGTTTTAACCAGAGCCATTCACACAGGATGTCAGCACATACTGTAGATATGAAAGCCTGCTTAAAGGGTTAGTTCACCCAAAAATGAAAATTATGTCATTAATGACTCACCCTCATGTCATTCCAAACCCGTAAGACCTCCGTTCATCTTCGGAACACAGTTTAAGATATTTTAGATTTAGTCCGAGAGCTTTCTGTCCCTCCATTGAAAGTGTATGTACGGTATACTGTCCATGTCCAGAAAGGTTATAAAACCATCATCAAAGGGTCAGTTAGAATTTGTTGAAGCATCGAAAATACATTTTGGTCCAAAAATAACAAAAACTACTACTTTATTCAGCATTGTCTTCTCTTCTGGGTCTGTTGTGTATCCGCTTTCACTCCAGAGTGACGCTGCTGCTGCTTCTTCTTTCCTGTTTTACGGCAGTTGGCATCCAGCTTATTGGTGCATTACCGCCCCCTTCTGCTCCGGACAGTGACGCTGATGATGTGTTATCTAGTGCGCCCGAGCTTCGTTTACAGTCTGAGGGAGACACACGCTTTATTCAAGCTATTCTACATTGTTTGTATTTTGGTATTGCTATATTTTTTTAAATGGTGCGTAGGTGTGCATGTCGCGGATGTCCTAATTGCGTCACTGTCCGGAGCAGAAGGGGGCGGTATTGCACCAATAAACTTGATGCCAACCGCCGTAAAACAGGAAAGAAGAAGCAGCGTCACTGTGGAGTGAAAGCGGATATACAACAGACCCGGAAGAGAAGACAATGCTAAATAAAGTCGCAGTTTTTGTTATTTTTGGACCAAAATGTATTTTAGATGCTTCAAAAACGCCTAACTAACCCACTGATGTCACATGAACTACTTTGATGATGTTTTTATTACCTTTGTGGACATGAACAGTATACCGTACACACATTTTCAATGGAGGGACAGAAAGTTCTCTGACTAAATCTAAAATATCTTAAACTGTGTTTCGAAGATGAACGGAGGTCTTACGGGTTTGGAACGACATGAGGGTGAGTCATTAATGACATCCTTTTCATTTTTGGGTGAACTAACCCTTTAAAATAAGAAATATTCACATTGTCAGAAGTAAAGTCACATTGTGTATTGTATATTTATATACTGTAAAATTTAAAGTCACATTGCAAAATATCAATCCACAATTACTGTATGCAGGGCTGGGGGAAGACAATCCAGCCCTCTTACCAAAATAGGAATATTCCGCCCCCTACAGTCAAATTTTTAAAAGGAAAAAAATGCCAATTTATTATATTGACCCCTACTGGTCAGGTGTAATGAATTAATACCGTTGACTCAGCATTTAAAAGAGGACCTTTGACTGCTGTGAACTCTTCAATTATCTTGGAGTAATCCAATTTGTGACAGATTTGGTGCTCAATTTGACCGTTCGCAAAGATCCACGCCCTTTAGTTACTGTTGCTATGTCCAAGACATGCCGCTCTCACGTCACACATCATGTTCTCACAGAGTGAAAAATACATCGCAGAGCAAAGAGGACACTGACAACGTGCCGACAGTCAAGACAGCGCAGGTTACTTTTGATATGAAACAAAGTCTCAAATTTGGTCTAAAGGATTTTAAACAACAAATACCGTTTTGTGGCTCTTTAATGTGTCGTGACAGTTCGCTGTAGCGCCTCAGTTTAAGCGGCTCTTGAACCGATCATCTCTTCCTACTTGTTAATTTATAGCATCAAATAAACATGAATGAACATCAGAAGGAATGTTGTTTCAACCGCGGAAAGATGTCAGTACACACCATTTTTGAGTTCAAGTCCACCGACGTTAATCTACTAACTCCCCTGACTGCTTTGGACATAACGGCAGATTCGGTGTTATGATTGGTTAGATTGCCTGTCAATCAAAATCCCGGGGAAGACATTGTCGATCATGCTTGTCATGTTGTAGCAAGAGATTGTATTATTATAGGGAGATGAGAGGGTCTATGTCTCTTACCATTGGAGAAAGCGTAACGGCTAACTTAATCATGTGCGGCACCTCTCAGCCTATCATGTAATGGTCTCTGGTCTTCTTTCCTGCATGCTGGCAGTCTTTACCGCAGCATTAGCATTAGCATTAGCTGTTATGCTTTTTTGGCTAATGGTTGCATGCTTGTCATCTAGTGGCTTTGGTGTGGCGCCTTGGGCAATTGCCCAGTTTGCCCAGCGGTTTTGCCGGCCCTGACTGTATGAGAAATAAAGTTGCAATAGTGTGAATTAAAGTGAGAAATATAGTCACATTGTAAGACATTAAGTCATATTGTGAGATATAAACCCATAATAATGTGAAATAAAGTTGTAGCTGGATCAATAAAGTTGCAGACGTGAGAAATACATGACATTGTCAGATATAATGTCATATTGTATGAATTAAAGTGACTTTGCAAGATATAAACCCACATTTATGAGAAATAAAATTGCAAAAGTGAGAAATATATATTGTAAGACATAAAATCACACTGCAAGATAGAGATAGGGTGACATTGCAAGAGTCACAATATTCGTTTTACTCTAAAGCAGAAACAGGCTTCCATAAATGAATTATTTTTTTAGCAGTGTTATGATATTCTTAATGAGTTGATGAGAATACAAATATTTTAAGAGAATTTATCTTGAATTACGGTAAGTTCTTTCTTGCCTCATTGGTAAACCATTTTTGTCTTTCTAGTTCTAGCATTTTTTAAAAAAACAAATTGAGATTGTTATATGCTTAAAAACAAAACTATTTTGTTCTCAGTGTCGTTTATGAATGGGTTTATCTTTGCTTTTTGTGGGTGCCTTTCTTTGTGCATGTGTATGTGAGTTGGTATGGTATCAGCTTTGTGGCGACTGCACTTCTGTGAGAGTGCAGAATGTGGTGTGTGTTTGTGTGTGTGTGTTTATGCACCTGTCACCTGTCCACCACTGCAGGCTACAGGGGAGAGACCGGTCTGCTCTGAGGCAGAGTATGGCAGGCAATGAGAGCCTGTCACTACTATCTCAGTACTCACCTCAAACACACTCCAGTCTCTTTATATACCTGCTTTCTTCTCTGTGCTGCCCACTTTCTTTGCTCTGCCAATCCTGCTGATCTTTCAACTGATTTAACCTATGATAGATAGATCTTTGCAGTTCAGTACAGCATGTGTCAAATTATCTGCTTCTGTTAGCACTAATATGCATCTCATGCCAGTTTAACCACTAACTGCAGTTTGTGGCTTTAATGCTATGGGATTAGATTTGCATCAGAGATATTTTCATGGTACCAATATTTCAGTAGGCCTTTCTCAATATCGCAGCAAGAACTACTCTGTAAAAAAAAATCCCAGTAAAATTTACGGTAAAAAAAACGGCAGTTGTGGTTGCCAGAACTTTACTGTAAAAAATACAGTAGCAACGTAAAAAAAAAATTGGTTAAATTTACGGTAAAATAACGTATTTCATTAACTGATATAATGTTAATTTACCAACCCTAATGAAGTACTAATATCTGTTTTGTACCTTTTATAATACACTGACAGTCATCAAACACAGTGGTGATAAGAGTCACATGATGAATCAAAGTTCATCACAAGCAGCTTTTCTACAAGCTGAGGAGGACAATACTAACATATAGTAGGTGCACACAGTGTCATTCACACACACACTAAACACCATCATGGGAACATGCATGACATTTAAAAAATGCAATAAACATTAATTTAACAACATTAGATGTAACATAAAACCCTAATGTACATATCTGATTAGAAAAAAATGAGAAAAACTAAGAAGAAAGTTATTTCTATTATATAGAGTTATTTCAACGAAAATATATCAAATGTAAAGTGTCACGCAGGGAATTGTGGGACTGTCAATTGTGAATTGTTATTTTTCACTTCCAAAAACTGTGAATTTAACGGTATTTTACCGTAAAATTACATTAAATGTACCGTTAGATCTATTACAGTTATTCACTGTATATAGTATGGAAACTTTCTGTAAACCAATTGACAGTTTTTCACAGCAGCATTTTTACAGTCTTTTACTGTTAAAATCATGGTCATTTTTTACAGTGTACACTGTAAAAAAACGATCATGATTTTAACGGTAAAAGACTGTAAAAATGCTACAGTTATTTGGTTTACAGAACGTTTCCATACTATACACAGTGAATAACTGTAATAGATCTAATGGTACATTTAATGTAATTTTACAGTAAAATACCATTACATTTACAGTTTTTGGAAGTGAAAAATAACAAGTCATTGTATAATTTACAGTGAAAGTCTGTAAATTTACATTCCCACAAAAGTGACACTTTACATTCGATGTATGTTTTGTTGAAATAACTGTATCTTCTTAGTTTTTCATATTTTTTTTCTAATCAGTTATGTACAATAGGGTTTTATGTTACATCTAATGTTGTTAAATTAAAGTTTATTGCATTTTTAACCATGTTACCATGATGGTGTTTAGTGTTTGTGTGAATGACACTGTGTGCACCTTCTATATGTTAGTATAGTTCTTCTCAGCTTGTGGAAAAGCTGCTTGTGATGAGCTTTGACTCATCACCACTGTGTTTGGTGGTTCTCAGTGTATTACTAAGGTACAAAACAGATATTAGTACTTCAATAGGTTGGTAAATTAACATTTTATCATTTAATGAAATAATTTTTTTTTTTAACTGTAAATTTAAGTTAAATCTGTAAATCCTGAAATGTGTTACTGTATTTTTACAGTAAATTTCTGGCAAACACAGCTGCCATTTTTTTTTTTTTTTTTACTGTAAATTTAATGGAATTTTTTTTACAGTGTAATATGATATTGAACACACTCCTTTATTTAAAAAACTTAAATATTAATATAATTATTAACAAATTACATTAAAGTGATGACATGTAGCTTTGAGGCATATCTATAATTAAACATTATTTCAATTAATTATGCAACTAAACTGTCAGTAATAAAGAAATAAAGTTATTAGTTATAATATAATTTATTAATTTTAATGACATAATAGACAGCAACAGGTCTATTATGAAACATCTAGATCTGATATTTAACACAAATGTGACATTTATATTATACTAAAACTTTGTTTTTTAAATCTAACTATTGACTTGACATACTGCTGCATTACACATCTCTAATATTGGATATATAAATATAAAAGTGTTACATTTAGAGAGAATAAAAATACTTTAAAGGGGGAAAAACAAACATCTAAATACCTTTTTTTGTTGACAGGTTTCCTGATTTTAGAGTTTTCATTTATACTTCCAAAGTTGTCATTTAAATTAAGCAATTTCATTCTCTCTCAAGTCTCTCAAGTCTCTCAAGTACTTCTGGCACAAATCTAATCCCTTTCAATGCTGTTTCCTCTTTAATGCTTGAACTTCAAAGTGCTTGCTTCTTAATAACATACCATATTTAATGGAAACTACTAACTGAATGCACTGCACTGAATAGTTTACAACAGTTTTTTTGGTGTCTCTATAACCACTAACAACTAACAACCAAACTTCTACTAACAACTTAATTACTACTGTGAACATTTCTGAATGTGTTCTGACTGACCCACTGATACTAAAAACTATATTTGGCTCATTGGAGCTGAAGTTAAGGAGAAACATGTTCATCTAATCCTGTCAATCACAATACAAGGGAATATAAGCAGTTGCTTACCTCACTTAATTCAGTATCCTCCACCACCGGGGTCCACAAGACCACTAGTGTGATGCTTTTTCTACAGTAGTTTCATACAATGTTTCTTTTCTGTAAATTTTTCAAAATCTTAAAACCTTGTTTACTTCCAGGTTTAAAATTGGATTTTTAATCACAGACTTTCAATGTAATCTCAGAATTTTGGAACACACTTTATATTTGATATGATATTAACTTGATTAAATAGTCTGGAGAGGATTTAGAGCTTGACTCAACTCAAGCCTTCCATCACAGACGGCAAGCCAAATATGTTTACCTTCATCTATCTCAAGGATTATATGAACGTGTGAACTCGTGAATTGCATGTTAACAGCCAGCCTCACCTGACACTAACAAAACGCTATGTGATCTGCATTCTGATGGTCTACTAAATCTGAGTGTGTGTGTGATTTTCTTTCTTTTAGCCCTAAATGATCATACCTGATTAATCCAAAGCTCTAATCAAGACGCTTGTTGATGAAACTGTGACCATTAAGGGATAAAACAGTCTCCCTGCAGAGCATTTGCAAAACACCAGATTAACACACTGTCGGATCATCTGTCACAATATCACCCTTGCTCTGTTCCAAAACCTAGTGAGCAGCCTACGGAAGCAGCATTTTTAAGGCATCATTTCGCTCTTAATGAGAAAAATGTTCCCAAAGATTGGCATCTTAATTTGTACTGCCTCGTTAAGGCCAAATTTTAAAGCAGCATTTCAGAATGTGTTGTGACAAGTTTAGTGAAAAGATGGTGGAGAAAGTATATAAAGCAATATATTGTATAATTGTTACATAAATATTTAGTTTATAATACTTTATTTCATTAAAAACTGAAGATAATCTATACAAATGAAACTAAAAAATAGATTATTTACACAATTTGTGTGCATACTATGCATCTTGCACCATACATTTGCATCTTGTTACTGTTGTAAGGGGTTCAACTATGCAAAAAATGCTGGAAAACTGAAGAATCTGCAGGACCTGGAGATTTTTTCTGAAGAACAGAGCTCAGTTTAACTGCTCAGGACAAACAAGGGACTCATGAACAACCGTCACAAAACAAACAGTCGTAGATCATCCAGGTAACCACACGCAGTATTAAGAATCAATGGTTCACAAACTTTTGAACTGGGTCATTTTAATAAATTCGGCTATTTTTATATCTTATGGATTATATGTAAATATATTTTATGTCAAATATATTACTCAGGTCAGTGCTAAATAAAAAATAACATGCATTTTGTATGATCCCT
Organism: Chanodichthys erythropterus; assembly: GCF_024489055.1. NCBI lineage: Eukaryota > Metazoa > Chordata > Actinopteri > Cypriniformes > Xenocyprididae > Chanodichthys > Chanodichthys erythropterus. The sequence continues at coordinate 18,767,018 of NC_090237.1, forward strand.
ATTATTTTGTTAAAATTTTGAAGTGGCTCACATACTTTTTCTTGCAACTGTATGAGGTATGCAGAATTGTTTCACATGTAGACTGTTCTAAATTGATCAACCATGATGTTGCATTGCAGTTTGAATGCAGTTTTTTTAAATAGTGACTTCTTCGAAGCACCCTCGACTTTACTGCCCTTTAATATCTGCATGAATGCGCTGCTCTCGGATCAGCCGTGATGCTACGTCTTCACTTTGGCAGTTCCTCTGTTCCTGTTGTTTCTTTGTATGTTAACACACATTCTTATCTTTGATCATGCAGACTAAAATAAGAGCTTGTATCACCTGCTGGTCTCTTGCACATTTATATTAGACTTCGCTCTTACTGAGCAACTGCGTGCAGTTGACATCACCAGTGTGATAATTGCACAACTGCTATTCATGTAAAAGACTTCTTAACACCTGCACGAACGCCAAGAGAACATAAGCCCCGCCCCATCTCAATGTAACATGTTGTTCATTGCAGGATGAAATGGGATTCCTCACAGTTGTGTTTTTTTATGTCAATGCAATCTTGCCAATTAAATGAACCCACCTGTTCCCTCTCACCTCACATCAAGAGTTCTGTGGAGCTGCTTATGGTACCAAAGATTTATAATGATGAAACTGAGATAATGGCTGTTTTGAATCCATTGCAAATGCATTTTTTTTTTCTTTGCATCACCGGCAGAAAAGTGTATGTGTATGGGAAAGAAAGATACAGACTGTAAAACACAACATCTGTCATGGTGCCATCAATGGTGTGAAGTAAAAACCATTCAAGGAAAATATATATTTCTGAGGCGGCTATAAAATGTCTGCTCTATAGGGAGCTGGGGGTTGGAGCCACTGACTCCAGAATGGAGATAATATAACTGGAAATGTGACAGGAAGGGTTATAGGAGCAAAGCATCCAGCATTATACACATAAACGGCTATGCGTCATGGTGCAGACACATTTGGCTGTTTTGCTTCGCCTGACATTTGTAATGGCTTCGAGACTGTTTGTTTAGACTACAGAGGGATCAGAGAGGGAAAAACAGCAGCCTTAACGCATTCTTCCCATCAGCCTGTGGATTACCCGACCGCCATTAGAGTCGATTGCAATGGCATAAACAGAACTTCATAAGATGGAGATCAAATGCATGCTGCTATTGAGTTGATTTTGGTGCTTTCTGTGCATCACAGAACACAGCTGCCACGAAAGCTCTTGACAGTCACGCTTCTGCCTGAACTATATGCAGGGAACTGTCCGTGGAGCTGACACAAATAAAAGCTGAGCTTTGGCAGTTAGGGAGCTTCAACCAAGCTGAAGCACTAGCCTGTTGTACCGTGGTGGCATCTGTTGCGAGAGGCTTTTGAGCGGCATTGCTGATGGGGACATTGATAACTGGGCTCTCACTCACTTTCAACACCGTTCCTCCAACAGTACCTGTCACTGTCACTGGCAATAAAACTAGGCTTTGGGGTAACACGCTCAGACATAACGTGATCAATTTGGTGGGCAAACAAAGTTGCTTGCCTTATCGAAATGGCTGCCAACTCGACAGCCGTCTTCATGTAATCCACGCAGGAGTCACAAAGGCTGACAGCTCGCACATACACGCTCGCTAGCACCTGCAGACATATATAGCACATGCGTCATCTCTGTGTCTTCAACATTCACATTATTAAATGTACACACTGCAATCTAAGTGACAAACATGCAGACTCACAAGCAAAGCTTGCATTGCATATTTAATCTAACTAAAGGGCAGCGGTTTTGAATAATATATGAGCTATGTCTCTATAATGGCGAGGGGACAAAACAATCAGTTTTCCTTATGAAAGAAGGATGAAAATGAATTAGATCTATCTCTGTCATTATTGAAGATCAAATTAGGAGAAGGCGCGCAAACCGGCAAGGGTAATTATGCAGTGAGAAGAGGAAGAGGGAAGAGGTTTTTGGGTGGAGTAACTTAAAGGGTTAGTTCACACAAAAATCAAAAGTCAGAAATTACTCACCCTCATGTCGTTCCACACCCGCAAGTCCTTCTTCGGAACACAAATTAAGATATTTTTGATAAAAATCCAATGGCTCAGTGAGACCTCCATTGATAGCAAGATAATTAACACTTTAAAATGCCCAGAAAGCTACTAAAGACGTATTTAAAATAGTTCATGTGACTACAGTGGTTCAACTTTAATGTTATGAAGCGACGAAAATACTTTTTCTGTGCCCAAAAAAAATAAAATAACGACTTATATCTAGTGAAAGGTGATTTAAGAACACTGCTTCCTGAAGCTTTGAAGCTTTACGAATCAAACTGCCAAAGTCACGTGAACCATTAAAATTTCGAAACGTTTCGAATGATGTAACGAAGCCTCATTTACTGAAATCACGTGAATTTGGCAGTTTGATACACGCCCCGTACCACTGATTTGAAACAAAAGATTCGTAAAGCTTCGAAGCTTCATGAGGCAGTGTTTTGAAATCGCCCATTTTATCAAAAATATCTTAATTTGTGTTACAAAGATGAACGAAGGTCTTACGGGTGTGGAACGACCGTAATTAATGACAGAATTTTCATTTTAGGCTGAACTAACCCTTTAAGATTTTTGTCTCCATTATCACTTTAAACAAATGGAAAATAAGGGGGGTTGTGCTGACAGAGGCGAGGCATTGTGGAATTTTTTGGGCCGGAATGAGAAAGACAAATGAACAGAGGAGAGGAAAAAATAGGAGAAATATCTGCAGGGCCCTCAAGGGAGAAGAGAGAGATGAAAAAATGACAGATGGACAAGCACTTTCTTTAAAGCTATTAGAGTGGGCCACAGCCATGCAGTGAGTAAATGTCAGAGAGGAGTTTGATGAAGATAAGCTGAGGGAAGATTTACACAGCCAGTTGAATAGGGAAGGAACCAATGTCCACCTCTCATCACTGAACTCTCTCACTATATATATCTCGGCTTTCTGTATCTATAACGTAACTGAATTACATATCTCACAATCTAGCCTCTACCTCTCTGACTGGCTACAAGCAAAGAGACCATAGGAACTGGTGAGATAAAAATAGAGCCAGACATAAAATGATATGCTAATGGTTCCTTGTGTAGTACAGTAAAACGGGTTTGTACTGTCAGCGTAGCAGCAGGGAAGGGAATGAGTACCTGAGTATTTGGAAGTGACAGCAATGATTTATCAATGAAAACACACTAACTGTGTGAATTTGTCACTTCGAAACACTTCACTTTTAATGTTATAATGAGTTACAGGTACAGGTATGCATTTGACACAAATGTAAATCAAATGTATAAGCAGCCTTAAACTATTTTCTGTCCTGCAAAGCACTGCACTACAGATTTAGAAAAGAAAAAAAAAATGGTGTGAACATTGTTAATAAATCTTAACCAAAATACTCTTAGATTGTAGGGCACAAACAGTTGTACTCAGGGACTTCCAGTCTGAGGCTGGAAAAGCACTCAACACTCACTTTGGAGACACAGAAGATGCATTTTTAGATTCTAAAAACTTCTAGATGGAGCACAACTGATGGAGTGGAGTGCAACCGAATACAGGGTCTTTAAAAGTTTAACTATTTTTAACTTTGACAGGCTGTCCTAAAACATGGGGTATGATAAAATATGCTACACTGTCAGAAAAAAAGGTACAACAACTTGTCACTGCAGCAGTACCCTTAAAGGGACAACTTTGAACCTTATATACCCCAATTCAAACACAGAAAACAATATTTCAACACAATCAGTTTGATTAGTGGTGTGATTACTGAAGCTAGGTGATTCTACACCTGAGCTAGCATGATGGCTGGTTCACATGTACCTGGCCATGTGCCAGTACTCTACTAACACAGGGCCAGGCCACAGTGCATACTGGCATTATAATATCATATGAGCGTATGTGAATAGCAATTAAAGAGACCACTCAACTTTTCTCCAGAGTAACAATTTCACGCTGAGTCCAGAACACAACTGTACAGCACAAAAGGTTTGCTAAGAAATCCTGACGTATCCACGTTTTTCCAGTGTTGAGAAACAGGAAGTATAATGTCCACCCGGTGACTGCCTCCTCTCAACCTGCTCAACATTTTGAATTCACAATGAGGTCACATATTACTCAGACTGTGAATATCACAGTATGAGGATCATCTGAATTCACAATGAGCTCACGTATTACACACACTGTGAATATCACAGTATGAGAATCGTGTGATGTCACTGTGATCATCCCTTAAAGGGATAGTTCACCCAAAAATGAAAATTCTGTCACCCTCATGTTGTTCCAAACCTGTAATAAGACTTTCATTCATCTTTGGAACCCAAATGAAGATATTTTTTAATAAAATCTGAGCTATTTCTACGCAACTGCCACTTTGACATTTCAAAAAGTTAAGAAAGAGATGGTAAAGCTAATCCATTTAAATTGAGTGGTTTAGTCCAAATATTCTTTTTATATGATGAACAGATTGAATTTAGGCTTTTATTCACAAATGAACATTCATCAGCGCACACATTAGTTATGGTAAAGCTCAAGCATGCCTGCTTGACATGCAAGAAACAATGAGGTTCATTCACATGTGTTACGCAACACATTTGAGCGTCCGCAAGAGGTTTGTTCTTGCGCATCAAGCAAGTTCGGTTGAGCTTTTGTTTATGTTCGCTGATCAGTGTTTATATGTGAATAAAAGCTTAAACTGTTGAAGTGATCGTGTCTCTTCAGAAAATTTGGACTAAACCACTCAATTCATATGGATACTTTTACGGTCTCTTTATGAACTTTTGAAACGTCAAAGTGCAGTTGCGTAGCTGTCAATGGAGAGTACAGAACTGGCTCAGATTTTATTAAAAATATCTTTGTTTGTGTTCTGAAGTTGAACGGAAGTTTTGCAGGTTTGTAAAAACATGAGGGTGAGTAAATGATGACAGAACTATCCCTTTAAGGTAATCCAATGATTCTTTTAGAGGTGAGATGTCCCTTTGAGTGTGCTGCCCTTGTGCACAATTTGAGCAACATTTTTTTCTTAAAGGTGCCGTAGACCGTCTTTTTAAAAGATGTAATATAAGTCTAAGGTGTCCCCTGAATGTGTCTGTGAAGTTTCAGCTCAAAATACCCCATAGATTTTTTTAAATTAATTTTTTTAACTGCCTATTTTGGGGCATCATTAAATATGAGCTGCTGCCCCTTTAAATGCTCACGATCCCCGCCCCCGGAGCTCGCGCTTGCCTTAAACAGCATAAACAAAGTTCAAACAGCTAATATAACCCTCAAAATGGATCTTTACAAAGTGTTTGTCATCCAGCATGTCTAATCGCGTAAGTATGGTATTTATTTGGATGTTTACACTTGATTCTGAATGAGTTTGATGGTGCTCCGTGGCTAAAGCTAACATTACACACTGTTGGAGAGATTTATAAAGAATGAAGTTGTGTTTATGAATTATACAGACTGCAAGTGTTTAAAAATGAAAATAGTGACGGCTCTTGTCTCCGTGAATACAGTAAGAAACAATGGTAACTTTAACCACATTTAACAGTACATTAGCAACATGCTAACGAAACATTTAGAAAGACAATTTACAAATATCACTAAAAATATCATGATATCATGGATCATGTCAGTTATTATTGCTCCATCTGCTATTTTTCGCTATTGTCCTTGCTTGCTTACCTAGTCTGATGATTCAGCTGTGCACATCCAGACGTCCTGCCCTTGTCTAATGCTTGAACATGAGCTGGCATATGCAAATATTGGGGGCGTACATATTAATGATCCCGACTGTTACGTAACAGTCGGTGTTATGTTGAGATTTGCCTGTTCTTCAGAGTTCTTTTAAACAAATGAGATTTATATAAGAAGGAGGAAACAATGGTGTGAGACTCATTGTATGTCATTTCCATGTACTGAACTCTTGTTATTTAACTATGCCAAGATAAATCCAATTTTTCATTCTAGGGCACCTTTAAAAAAAAAAATTGAGAGTAGAGCAGACAGAACTCACTCCATCACCCACCGTCTCGCCTTAAGTACTCAAGTACCTGAGCAGTCAAACTGACTAAAATTCAGGGTGGCACCTGCAGTGAAATCATTGTTGAGAACATACTAAATAGGATTTTTTGGGTGCAGCAGGTTTAAAACTATAATTTGCGGACCATACTGTAGTTATTGTACATTGTGAGTTTAGTATCTGTCTTAGAACACATTTTAAAGTTCAAGATTCGGGCAGTGGAGAGAGCTAGAAGACTACTGGCATTTAGGAACAAAACAAGGGTGCTGGGAGAGTGTTGCGGGGCAGGACTAGAAAGTAAAGTGCTGATGGGCTGACCCTCGCGTGCCTGGCTCTCTATGCGCTCCCTGGCCTCCTGCTGCAAGCAGGATTGATGAGAATGGTCTGGCCACCAGACACTGGGCCAGATTACAAACACGGCGCTTTGTCTTTGTACACCACAGCTTCTCAGAGCATGGAGGCCCCACATTAATTGGTAGCAGTCCCCCGTCGAGAGAGTCCCCAGCTGTGCGGTTCACTTTCACTTCTCTTGTTCACTGACACCTACTACAACGGAGTGTGTGAGTAACAGAGGGAGGCAGTGTAACTGTGTGAGTGCACATGTATATGTGTGTAGAGATTAGAGCTGCAACAAAGGATTATTTTCATAATTGATCAATCTACCGATTATTGGAACGATTAATCGACTAATCAACGATTATTATACTGGTTCATCAGTAGGCTTTGTTGGATTATTCCACTAGCAATTAGTTAAAATACTGAGTTATACTTTAAAGGTGCCCTAGATTGTTTTTTTACAAGATGTAATATAAGTCCTAGGTGTCCCCTGAATGTGTCTGTGAAGTTTCAGCTCAAAATACCCCATAGATTTTTTTTAATTAATTTTTTTAACTGCCTATTTTGGGGCATCATTAACTATGCACTGATTTTTTCAGCACGGCCCCTTTAAGAGATGCGTTTCCTCTGCCCCACGAGCTCTCAACTATACACTGCATTTACAAAGTTCACACAGCTAATATAACCCTCAAATGGATCTTTACAAGATGTTTATCATGCATGCTGTATGCATGCTTCGAATTATGTGAGTAAAGTATTTATTTAGATGGTTATGTTTGATTCTGTGTGAATTTGAGGCTATGCTCTGTGGCTAACGTCTAATTCTACACTGTTGGAGAGATTTATAAAGAATGAAGTTGTGTTTATGAATTATACAGACTGCAAGTGTTTAATAATGAAAATAGCAACGACTCTTGTCTCCGTGAATACAGTAAGAAACGAGGATAACTTTAACCACATTTAACAGTATTAGCAACATGCTAACGAAACATTTAGAAAGACAATTTACAAATATCACTAAAAATATCATGCTATCATGGATCATGTCAGTTATTATTGCTCCATCTGCCATTTTTCGCTGTTGTTCTTGCTTGCTTACCTTGTCTGTGCACAGATCCAGACGTTAATACTGCCTTTCCTTGTCTAATGCGTCGAATGGGCTGGCATTATGCAAATATTGGGGTCATACATATTAATGATCCAGACTGTTACGTAACAGTCGGTGTTATGTTGAGATCCGAGTGTTTTCCGGAAGTCTTTTAAACAAATGAGATTTACATAAGAAGGAGGAAACAATGGAGTTTGAGACTCACTTTATGTCTTTTCCATGTACTGAACTCTTGTTATTCAACTATGCCGAGGTAAATTCAAATTCTGATTCTAGGGCACCTTTAACTAATAATTAAAACAAGGAAATCATTTTAGCTTTTGAAAGTGTATTTTTAATGAATTTGTTAAAAGTACTGTTAAAATGACGTACTGTGTTTTTATTAAGTCTGGGAATTGTAATAACTTTTTAAAAATATGAATATGTAATATTGTGCTAAAATTTCTGAAAAAGGCTCCTCTCTTGATTTTTGTTTTTTGTCTTTTTACTAACTATCGAGTTTATGGTCACTGAATGGCTCTCCTGAGGTAAAAGTAACATTTTGTGACATATTTGTTTGCAAGCTGTTTTATTGCAGTCTTTCTGCGGTTGAAACTCTGATTAAGTGATTACATTAGAGCTGGATTAATTTCAGTAAATTGTACTGTATCTTTCAACATACTTTTTAATGTTCATTCATGTTTATTTCGTGCTGTAATAGCAGAAAAGAGGAAGAGGTATAGGTTTACGTGCCACTTGCACTACAGCGATCTGTCACTCCACATTAAAGAGCGCCAAAACCAAATATATTGTTTGAATCCCGTAGTAAAATTGACAGAATTTGACTTTGTTTTATATCAAAAGTAACCTGTTCAGTCTCACTGTCGGCGCGCTGTCTGTGTCCTCTATGCTCTGCTATGTATCTTTCACTGCGTGAGAAAATGGACGTGTGGCGTACAGGGAGTTTGAATGAGAGTTGGTGGCCCTGCATGACAGCATTTTTTGTTGTTACGCTAAACGTTATGTTTAATGCTATTTTAAACTCCCACATTTTACGGGTTCAACTTCGTTTGCACTATGCACTCCGAAGCACCGTGTGTTCTTCTATTGGATTCGATCCGGGAGTTCTCCATTACAGTATTGCGCTACAGCGCCCCACTGGTCAAACCGCGTTATTGCAAGCCCCTTCAAATAGATCATACAGTATGAGATCAAAAGACTATTCGACAACAAAAATATTTGTTGACAATTTTTTATTGTCAACGTTGTCGATAATGTCGACTAACCATTTCAGCCCTAGTAGAGATGCATTGGGAACATCTCTGCATGTCTTTCACTTTGTGAATTCTGCAATGTTAACAAGATGTAATGAAACACATTGAGCAAATCTGAATCTCACAAAATGACTCTTAAATGGTTGGTTCAACCAAAAATGAACATTTACTCACCCTCTTGTCACTCCAAACCTATATCTTTTCTATGGAGGATCGATCCACTCTTTTTAGGAGTGGCACTTTCTACCTGTCAATCTGTTTGCTTGTTCAAGTTTCTTAAGGAGATAGTTCACCCAAAAAGAAAATTCTGTCATTAATTACTCACCCTCAAGTCATTGCAACTCCGTAAGACTCGTTCATCTTCGGAACACAAATGAAGATCTTTTTGATTAAATCTGAGAGCTTTCTGTCCCTCCATAGACTGCCATCGATCGCAACTGAAACTTTGATGCTTCATAATAACTAGTTCATATGAAGATCGTAAAACTAAGCTACAGTATATGAATTGAGCGGTTTAGTGCACATTTTCTGAAGAGACAGAGACACAATCGCTTTATATGATGAACAGATTGAATTTAGGGTTTTATTCACATATAAACATTCATCAACTCACATCAGTTTACCATTTTACCAAACAAATTTACCATTTGCATCAAATTTACCATTGTTTTACTTCAGTAACTATTTTAACAACGGTATTTTTGTAGTAAAACCATGGTAATAAAAATGCTAATCAAACACAAAAACATTCTTACTATAGTAACATCATAGTTCATTTTCATAAGACAGTCTTATTCTAATCTAGATGAAGTTAACAAAACAGCTAACATTGCTTACAGTAAGCTTGTATTTAAAGGTGGGATTTTGGACTGAGGATTATTCTAGCAGAAGTAAGCAGAATGGCTAACATTACTAAGTCTTTTCTTTTTTCCATACAATGAAAATTTCATTGACTTTCATTCAAGGACAAAAAGCAGTTGAAACATTCAAAACAGTGTCTTTTGTGTTCCACAGAAGAAAGAAAGTCATACAGTTTTGGAATAGCATGAAGGTGAGTAAATGATGACAGAAATTTCATTTATCTCTGAACTATCCCTTTAAAAGTATTAGCAAATGATTTTACCTGATTTTATTGTGAAAATACCCACCTACTTACATTTTTCTGTGCACTTTTCTGCTTTTAATTCATTGAAAAATTGGCCCCATTCACTTCCATTTTAAATAACTCACTGCATCTTTGATTTTTTTTTTTTTTTTTTAAGAAAATAAGGGGAGAGTCCATTTTGTGTGTGTGGTAATCAACATTATGCCACAAATGTTTTCACTTGAGCTTTATTTGTATTAAACCCTGAACATTTCGAAGGCAATTATGGGGCGACAGAGAGGGTGAGAAGGGTCTGTGTTTAGACTCTGAGGTTTGAGAAGGATTGTGCTGCCTCATTTAGAGTCAGAGCTGGACTCAGCACAGACTAGTCAGCTGTGGAAATCATAGATGTGCCAGAGCAGCAAGTGCTCTCTGAGGTTTAGGGACAAAACGCACCTTGATGCTCTCTAGCCGCATTAGTTCTCGTGTCGCATTCTTCTCTCATATGCGCTGGCTTTCAGCGCCATCCAGGGAGCCTGGAGAAAGAAAAACGCCTTTGAGCGAGAGTTCTCAGCAGGAACCCGTCTGTGTGCGAGAGTGTATGCGGACTCTAGAGAGGCCCGCCACGTTTATTATGCTAAATGTGATTCTTGAATCACAGCGAATGGCTGCTAATGAAGCACACGGGGTGCCTGGGCTTCAGTAGTGCGACCTGCTTATTATTAGTGGAGTTGCAACTTCTCTTTCTGTCGCTCTGGCTACATGTATATTAATTATTTTGTACTTGACGAGAAAGAGAAAAAGATAACACAGATCGGTATATGGACTGATCAATGGGTTGGATCCATGTTTTCATACAGAGGCTTGTGCAGACGCTTCAGGCAGAAAAAGCATAAATTAAACAGAAATTTATATTGATTATCAACAACAGGCTAAGAACTAGGAAATAAACAGAGGCGGTATGCAAAACGAGACTAAATGCGAAGACGAGAGAGAGAAAAAGGCAAGGCAGAGGAGGAAAGAGAGAGGTTGACCCAGTTTGCAGACACCATGCTGAGCTCCCAGCCAACCCTGCAATAAATAACCGGCTGCAGGCTGGCAGAGTCTAACAGCTGCTTGGTGGCTGTCTGTTCCTCCAGTGTCTCCTTTCGTCCCCTACTGCACCTGCCTTCACCTGCAGAGCATGTGTGTGTAGTCATGTGGTGGTCTGTGAGTCGAGAGTGATGCTAAGCACTTCGTCACCCTGCCTTAGACTGATTAAGATGTAACCAGGAAACAAAGATGTTCATGGGACATGCACAATGACCACACATCAATGTGACCTACAGAGAAATACAGAGAGTCTTTCTAACCCTAACAGGTGCATACAAGAATTAAACAAAGCTTTGAAGACACTTATAAATAGTATGAATGGGATAATGTAGTCATCATTGCAAAATAAACCTAAATGGATGATCAGGACCCAAATACAAATGGGTTTATTTTGCAATAATGTCTGGCTGTCTGCACATTATTTTACTTGATACACTGCTACTTACTAAATAAATAAAAAGAAATAATGATTTATGTTGAAATATGTGAGAATAAGTGCTTAAAGTGTAATAGATAGATAGATAGATAGATAGATAGATAGATAGATAGATAGATAGATAGATAGATAGATAGATAGATAGATAGATAGATAGATAGATAGATAGAATTAAAGCATTAAAAGCATTAAATTGATCAAAGTGGCAGTAAAGACTTTTACATTGTTACAAAGTAAATTACATTTCTACGGAGTCCTGCACCTGACATTCAGGAAAAAACCAGCATACTTTACTAAGTGGTTCCCTCGATTTATAAATCATGTGCACAATTTAGTAAATAAATTCTGTTCGTTTGAACTTGATTTTAACAGTACTTAAGTATTTTACTTTTTCATGCTGAATGTAGGCTCAGAGATGCATTAGTCCTGAGAGACATGCCAGTGAAAATAACAAAAGTACATTTACTTGCTCAAAAATGTAGTCAGAGAGTAAAAGTTGCCAATATCTTTGATACTCAGTACACCTACAAAGTAGCCAAAAAGATACTTAAGTACAGTAACTAGTTACATTTACTCAAGTACTTTACAAGTACTTTGAACTGTCAGTTTTAAAGTTTCAAAGTAATTATACAAAAATATTTAAATCCATAGTGTAGTCACATATTCCAAAGAGCTGTTTCATAAACAGAAATAACAGACATGAAGAAAACACACTGGTGACATGATGTGGTGTGAAAGTATGAATCTCTGTCCTTTAACAGCTGCAATGCCAAAAATAAATATTCATAAAAGCTCAAGGACAGCCTGCTCATATAATCCCATGTTGCATGTTGTCACCAGACTATCTACACACATTCTCCCTCCTTTTCAGGCCTCGTTTCTCCTGCTCAGATAAGCAAGATGTGATTGTATTCTCAAAGTCAAAGCCACAATTCACCAGGGACTCTTGACAGGATTCTATGTGCTACGTGTGCCTATGAATTCAGAAGTTCCTGTTCAGTGTGCACACGTTTGCTGGAAGGACCTCTTGCCTTTGTTGAGGGTCATGCCCCACCACAAACAATCAATCAATGAGCCCTTGAGCTTAGGGGTTATGCAGTCCACATTCCCTGTCTCCTTCAGGGAAATAAGGACGCATTGTTCCCAGAACTAAGGTACACAAACACAGCAGGCCCAGATGTCCTATACAGCTACCACATTCAATAACACCCACCAGAGGTCAGTGCTTCTAAAGTGGCTGCAACTCACTGGGTTTGATGTTGCAGTACACTAGTGGTTTATTGTTTTGGTGCTTGCTAGAGATCTAATGTTTTAGAGTTCATTAGAGCTCTAATATTTTAGTACCTTCTAGAGGTCTGATGTTTTATTGCTCAGCAGTAGTCTAATGTTCTGCCGTTTTAGTACTCATCACAGGTCTGGAGTTTTAGTGGTCACTAGTGGGCTAGCACTTTAGCACTCACTAATGGTGTGATGTTTTAGCATTCAGCAGAGGTCTAATGTTCAAATCAACTTAAAAACACTGTGTGCCTATAGTATCCTGCATCCTTTTTAGAAGTGCAAAAGAAATGTAGCACAACAAATTGTAATTACGTTAATGTTTTGCATAATTTCCATTATGGCAATATGATTATGGCAAGATAAGAGGAGAAATAATAGAACAAAGGAGAGTAAAAACCAATATGTCATTGAGTATTTTATATTGCCATTCATCATGAATTACATCGTGGTGGAGGGCTGCACTTTCTGAAATGTCAAGCATGGCAAAAGCAGGTGGGAGCTGACTGTGATTAATCAGTTTTAACCAAAGTAGCATTCATCATTGACCCTAAAACGGAGAGATTCATGGGCTTTTAGGTTGTTTTCACACTCGATTTGATTGCTTGATCCGAACTTGAATTCAATTCCACCTCCGCAGGTCACTTATCACAATGTATTATTTGGATTCAGTCCATGGTACATTTGCATTATCAGTAAGTACCAACCTTAGTTCTAACGGCTGCTGCTTACTGCTGTGGCTATGCAGCAACTCAGATGGATAAATCTGAATGTGTTGCTAACTATGGCCGGTCAATATACATCTTAAATGTTGCACTGATTTAAAGCATCTCTGATTCAGTAATATAAGTTCAATTAATTTCCTCAAATTTAAGTTTAACCTAATTACACTGATCAGGCATAACATTATGATCACCTTCCTAATATGGTGTTGGTCCGTCTTTTGCTGCCAAAACAGACCTGACCTGAAGGAATGGACTCTACTAGACCCCTGAAGATGTGCTGTGGTATCTGACACCAAGATGTTAGCAACAGATCCTCCTGTAAGTTGTGAGGTGGGGCCTCCATAGATCGGACTTGTTTGTTCAGCACATCCCACAGATGCTCGATTGGATTGAGATCTGGGGAATTTGGAGGCCAAATCCACAACTCAAACCATTCCTGAACCATTTTTGCTTTGTGGCAGGGCGCATTATCCTGCTGAAAGAGGCCATAGCCACAAGGGAATACCATTTCCATGAAAGGGTGTACATGGTCTGCAACAATGTTTAGGTTGGTGGTACGTGTCAAAGTAACATCCACATGGATTTCAGCACCCAAGGTTTCCCAGCAAAACATTGCCCAAAACATCACACTGCCTCCGCCAGATTGCCTTCTTCCCATAGTGCATCCTGGTGCCATGTGTTCCCTAGGTAAGCGACTTGCACGCACCCGGCCATCCATGTGATGTAAAAGAAAACGCGATTCATCAGACCAAGACACCTTCTTCCATTGCTCCGTGGTCCAGTTCTGATGCTCACGTGCCCACTGTTGGAGCTTTTAGGGGTCAGCATGGGCACCCTGACTGGTCTGCAGCTATGCAGACGCAACAAACTGCGATGCACTGTGTATTCTGACACCTTTCTATCAGAACCAGCATTAACTTCTTGAGCAATTTGAGCTACAGTAGCTCGTCTGTTGGATCGGACCACACGGGCCAGCCTTTGCTCCTCACGAGCATCAATGAGCCTTGGCCACCCATAACCCTGTCGCCAGTTCACCACTGTTCCTTCCGTGGACCACTTTTGATAGATATTGACCATTGCAGACCAGGAATACCCCACAAGAGCTGCAGTTTTGGAGATGTTCTGACCCAGTCATCCAGCCATCACAATTTGGCCCTTGTCAAACTCACTCAAATCCTTATGCTTGCCCATTTTTCCTGCTTCTAACACATAAACTTTGAGGACAAAATGTTCACTTGCTGCTTAATATATCCCACCCATTAACAGGTGCCGTGATGAAGAGATAATCAGTGTTATTCACTTCACCTGTCAGTGCTCATAATGTTATGCCTGATCGGTGTGTGTATATATATATATATATATATATATATATATATATATATATATATATATATATATATATATATATATATATATATATATATATATATATATATATATATATATATATATATATATATATATATATATATATATATCTTCTGTTGCAAGTTGCAAGGTGGAGCCATCATGGATCGGAATTGTTCAATCTGATTGAGATCTGGGGAATTTGTAGGCAAGGGCAACACCTTGAATTCTACATTATTTTTCAAACTGAAGGTGTGTACCTGGTTTACAATGATGTTTAGGTAGGTTTACCGTGTCAAATTGATGTCCACATGAATGGCCGGATCCAAAGATTCCAAAAATCATTGAACAGAGCATTACAATCCCTCCACCAGCTGTAAATTCAAAGTGAATTCAAAAGAATGCACAAAACAGCACATGCATCAATCTGCTGTGGTTGTGTTGCAAATGATGCAAAAAAATACAAGCTGCCCATCCAAAGCAATTTCTTTAGAGACAAACAGCAATTAATATAATTGTAAATTATGTCATCAATAGTGGTCCACTTCCACAAATTATATCTGATTGCTTTCACACCAATTACAAACTAGATTGGAGCACCAACAACTGTGAAAATGCCCTGGAGAATGTAGAAATAAACACAATGCCACACAGTCCCATTGAATGTAGAGAATACATACAGTTGTGTTGCTTGAGCTTGTACGATGTAGTACAGTACTCCTAATGAGGAGAGAATGTTATATGGATCCAGATGTGCTCATTATCAATCTCTGTGCATGCCAAATATATACTCATAGGAGAGAAGAGAGAGGAAATATTGTAATATTTTAAATGAGGACAATGATAGCATGCATCAGATGAGTTCTTCACATGAACAGTCTGTTCCAGAAGTGCATATTTTTAACAGTCTGTTCAATGCATTTGATGTGAACCTGTGTCTTTGCTCTGTGCTTATGTTTCAGTTTGAAACATGACCCTTCTCTCAAAGGGCAGGCTGGCACTGCTTCTGTCTGGCTACGTTCCACCGGCAACATCAACACACTTTTATCTTCTAGCCACTCGTCTTGATGGACGACTCTCCAAATGAAACCCTTTGAAATCTATTTGTTGACTGCTTTATTATGTTGATTTCTGGCTCTAAAAATGAGCAGTACTAAAAAAAAAATAGTTCATCCAAAAATTAAAAATTTGGCATAATTTACTTACAATCATGTCATTCTAAACCTGTGTGATGTTACTTTTGTTGAACTCTTTTTGTGGGAGTCCATTTAATGAAAATCAGTTTGGCGCGCTGCTTTCTGGACCCACTGACTTTCATTGTATGAACAAAACAGTTGAAATTTTCAAAATATCTTCTCTTGTGTTAGAAGAAGAGATAAGAAAGAAAGTCATACAGGTTCTGAACAACTTGAAGGTGAATAAATGGTGACAGAATTTACATTTATGGCTTTATATCCCTTTTAAATGCATTAGCACAGAGATCATAAATAAACGCAGCATAAAATTACAGCAGCTGACAAACATACAGTCATCTACTTAGATCATTTGCAGTCTGCATCCTCATATGCTCAATAACTCATTGATATATATGCTAGCCAGTATATGCACACCTGAGATAGTGAGATAGTGGGTAGAAAGAACCATATGTGTTGTGACACCCTGTCGCCTCTGCCTGCCTGAAAGCAGGAGATAAGTGCTGAAAATTTATGGTGGGAGCTAGCAGAGAGGTTGGTGGAATGGAGAGAAAGTGAGAGAGACAACAGTGGCTAAAGCCATGAAGACATAGACAGATCAACAGATATATTGTTGCGTGCCACCTGTGTAATGTTTGGCAGCTGAGAGCTGTATTGTGCTTCTCTCTTTATTTGTTTCTTGCGTTATCTGGAGAGCGGATTTTGGAAGTTCAATCTTGCTGATAATAAAGGGAGGTAATGAGGACTCCAGCAGCAGACAGCTGCAGAGCTCGCAGTAGAGCACATGGGAGCAGCCTCCTTAATGCTGTCAGACACACACTGAGAATAGTAGCATATGTAGTCTTAGTCACTGGTGTTCAACTGACTACTGGACTATTGGTGAGTTGTGGTTTACATTCATTTGCTGCAAGTTAGTGAGCTTCATGGCCCACATAGGAACTTTTATTCAGCAGGGATGCATTGAATTGGCCAGTAAAGACATTTTATAATATTACAAAAGATTTTTATTACAAATAAATACAGTTCCTTTGAACTTTCTAGTCATCAAAGAACAAAAATATTAAGCAGCACCACTGTTTTCAACATTGTACATAATCAGGGTCATCTTATATTCTGAACAATACAATAATTTTTTTATATAAAATATGTTTTAAGAAAATGTATAATTTGCAATTATCATTGAAGACCAGTCCAGATATTGTCCAAAACTTTACCAAGGGTTTCCTGTCTTTTAGAGGGCAGTTTATACTGAATTAGTCTCATAATGGAAGAAGCGACCAATATAGAAATGTATTAAATGTATTAAATTGGGCTATAAAACATAGAGGACTTCATGAGTACTATACCGTACTATGTTGTGTCCGACATGACTCATCATCAGAGGTGGGAAGTCCAGGGGTCAGAAAGTAAAAGTCCTGCCATAGTTTTATTCCACCCACTGAAGCATTAATTAGATAAATAAGTGTTTAATTGAGTGATGATTGACCATTATTGAAGACACCTGATGATAACAAGCAGAATCACCAAAGGAGAAAATCACTATTTTTAAGTTACCATCATCGAGGTCAGGGTTTGTTTTAGTTGAGCTCTTGATTTTTTAATATCAGTGTAACAGGGTTCGTAAATAAGGAGGGAAGAGGACAGGGTCAGCGGTGACTACTGGCTGTTTATTAATGAAAAAGAAATAACAAAACAATGTGCAGATGCGCACAGTAAACAACAAAGCAAGAGTTCAGTTGTCTTCAGACATCCAAAATGTGGTGGAAACAGCCAGCAGTCCTTCTCTCTCTCTCTGGCTCCTGTTTCTCCTGGCGTTAAATACTCTCTCCACGCCAATTACTGAAACAAGAAACAGGTGATTATCATTTGCGTCTAATCCACTCAGACACCGCGCGTCTCCTCCCTCTCTCTCCCGCTGCAGATTCCGCTAAACCACGCCCCCCTTGCCACAATCAGATTTTATTTAGGCAGTTTTAACTGCGTTAAAAACAACCAGACAAGCAAAGTTAAAAAATGATCAGGTGGTGTTGGTAATGTTTTCACATAATCATTATTTGATCTGAATCATTATTATGAAACATTATTGATTACAGCAGCACTGTGATTCTACAGCAGAAGATCAACTTTATCAATACAAAAATATATACTTTTTTAAAGTTCTGATTTTAAAAAAAAACTCCGACATCAAGAATCAGTCTGTGAATCTCAACAGTGGTGAGAGTAATAAAGCATGTTGCAATGCATTCTGGGTGCCACCAATCAAAATTCATCCATGCCTCCCATCATGCATTGCTGCATGAATAAATTATGAGCAGAATTGTCTTAGTAAATTTCTTTATTCTCACTATTTAAATTTTGCTGTTTTTCTGTGACTTTTTAGTAGCTTGTTTTCTAATGTTCAGAGTTGATCTGTTTATCAGAATATGTTGCTTGTCACCGTTGTTGAGATTCATACGCTGATTCTTGATGTCTCTGTGTGCCTAAAATATATATATATTTTTTTGTGATAAGGACAACTTTCAAAAAAAAAATTTGTATTGATAAAGTTGATGTTCTCAGTGCAGCTGTAATCAATAATGTAAATCTAACTAAGATTGGGCTCTAAATTAGTTCAGTGATTCAAATCAAACAATGATTAGGTGAAACATAACCAACACCACCTGATCATCTTTTCTCTTTGCTTGTCTAGTTGGTTTTAATACAGTTAAAACTGCCCAATCAAAATCTAATATCAAGAGCTCAACTAAAACAAACCCTGACCTCGGTGATGGTAACTTAAAAATAGTGATTTTCTCCTTTGGTGATTCTGCTTTTTATCATCAGGTGTCTTCAATAATGGTCAATCATCACTCAATTAAACACTTATTTATCTCATTAATGCTTCAGTGGGTGGAATAAAAATATGGCAGGACTTTTACTCTCTGACTCCTGGACTTCCCACCTCTGCTCATCATTGACTCTTGAAATCTGGATGCATCACTTGATCATACTGATGTCACTCCATCTCTGAAATCCTGAAAGCAAAATTCTTTTAATCCTTGTGCTGAGTGCAAAATGGTCTTCAGGCTACAGGCTAATTGTAGGATGTATTAGGTCTATACAGACTTTCTAAAGGGAGCAGGCATTAGTGAGGCTAAGAGTCTCCCATCACTTTAACACTGGACCCGGTCCAGCCCTCCTACCCCTCTGACCGGAGACTTTGCTCCACTTCCACTTCTATATTTAGAGCCTGCTTAAACAGCAAGACGGTGTAGCCTGGCTTCAGTGAAATGGGCTAACATGTCAGAGTATGTTGTAATGATGTTAAGCGGGCAACCTTTGCAGATTGTGTGTGGTCCTGTGCATGGTTTTGACGCATTTGTCGGATGTGCGTAGATACCACAGCTGGATTCGCATCACATGTCCTGGCTAAGTGAGATAAATGGCCCGGTGTTCTCTACTAACTGGGAGCTCCGCTAAAAGGCCTCCCACATGCCATACACTATGTAATGATCATAAACTCTCGCCCCCACACAAGTACACTCACTCGGCGCGCTCAGTGGTGTGTGAAGGCTCTCGGAGTGTAAAGTTCTTTTAAGGAAGCCCTAGGGAGACAGGTTCATCTAGAGAAGAGATCGCTTCTCCCATCATCCCTAGCCTCTAATGGACTTGTTGTGTGATGGGGCGAGAGGGGCCCTTGGACGTTTCCTAGAAGCATCTTTTCCAGGAGCTGAGTACTTCAAAGGTGCCCAAAGCTGTACTGGTCTTTCTGTGAAAAGGTTAATGTTGTTGATAGGTAGAGGAAGGAAAAGACAGATCACTGGACGGGGAATAGGAATGCTAGGAGGACTGTACAAGGTATAGGACCAAGGTATGGCATGATAAGGTCATGTACACTTTAATTTAACCCAGTCTCTTTGGTAAACTTGCCTGTGGCAACATTTATGCTAAATAGTATTATGTTGCTTTTTTGCACATTTCATGACAATTTCAAAGTGAAATTTTCAGTGAGTGTCGCTAAAAGCACGTTCAGCTTTACCTGAAACACATGAATGTGAATAAGCCAGTGCTGGCTGTTGTGAAAGCGAAAGTGACATGTGAAGGCCAAGTATGGTAACCCATACTCGGAATTTGTCTTCTGTATTTAACCCATCCAAGTTAGTGCACACACATTAGGAGTAGTGAACACACACTGTTGTACTGTATATATCATGGCAGGTTGGAAATGAAATGTCTGGTGAGTGGCACTAAAAGGTTAATGCTCTGTTGCATTTGAAACAACTCTTAACACTACCCTAAACCTAACCGATAGCATTAACAAAAGTAAATGTAAGATAAAAGCACATTTGCTGAAGCAACCATGCTATTTTAGCTTGCTTCTACAAGATGAGTTCTTTAAGTGCAATGCTGTACCAGGTGAGCTTCCGAGCAAGTTTACTATGCTAGAAAATCCATACATACTGTATGGAGCTGGTTGTGTAATGAAAATGTCAAAATCTATTAGTTTACAAATTATACTTTATAGTAAAAGCATTTTGAGGTCATAACATAGTATTGTGCTAGGAAACGCATGAAAATAAGTCTTTATTAATCGATAATCCGCCCATGTAATCACAATATGTGTGTAAAGGAATAAAAGTTGTTAGTGTTTTATTGCCACTAGTGTTCATTTCAACTGGAAACTGACGTGAATTGTATATATTGGTATTTTTTTGGAACTTTGCTAAAATGTAGGTAGAGGCACGTTATTTCAATGAGCCTGTGTTGCTTTAATTGTACTTACAAGACACTGAAAACACTAGTAGGATATTCAGATGGAGATAACCCATCTGGTTTTCCATTAGATACAGTGGGAAAACTGGAGAATGGGAGCAACAGAGAGAGGCAGACACGTTGACAGAGACCAGGATTGAAAAAGAAGCATGTCGGAGAGGCAATCACAGAGGGACAGTGAGCATTAGAATTGTCTATTTGAAATTTCATTCACTGGAAATGGGATGACGGAGCAAAAATAGTTAGAGAAAAAGAAAGGCACTTACAGATGGAGAATTATGCAGCAGTTTAGGTTCTTTGTTCTTAAAAGATTGGGAATTTCAAGTTTCTTCAGGCATATGGCTGCCTGGCTATTTAGCATTTAGCATTAGCATCTAAATCAGCCCTGCAGCACTATGCAAACTTGCCACATATGGCTGGCGACACCCCTTGATCCAGCTCCTTGTAGCCGCATAGCGCACCCCTATAATTAAGGGATAATAAGTTTGCATAAAAAGTCATGCTGCAGCATTACTTCGAGGAAGCGCAATGTCTAAATGTAAATGTGCAAATTTTAAACATGGTTAAAAATATTTATGGATTCATCTCAGGTCACCGATGACACACACACACACACACACACACACACACACACACACACACACACACACACACACACACACACACACACACACACACACACACACACACACACACACACACACACACACACACACACACACACACACACACACACACACACACACACACACACACACACTCAGAGGTGCTGAGCAAAAGGGCTTCTGAGTGCAGTTTTTTTGCAGCTTTAAGCAATTCCCAGTCCTCTGTCATGCTTAAATACTTTTTCCATGTACCTACTCCCTCATCCTCCAGGCACTTCTAGGAGAAGGACAAAATAAAATGACAGAACATTCAGATCCAGTGTGCTATTTTAGAACGCTAATCCAGTTTTAGTGTGGTGTAATACACCGTTCTCTGCCCAATGTGCCTGTGTATGTGTAAAAAGTATTGATATTTGCATCTTATTTAGTTTTCCATTTACTCATCATACAATTATAATATATATAATTGTATTGTTTATTTGATTGTTTGTTTTGAGAAAAAAGAGAGAAAAAATGGCAAGCAAACTGACGACTCGTTAATTTCTTTGTGCATGTATTTATCTTCAAAGACACATACTCACTGCAAAAAACAAACAAACAAAAGGAACTGCATTTCTCTGTTGTCGTGCCTCTTGTAGTGGAGTGGCAGTGATGATCTACAGTCTTGACTGTACAGATGTTACTATGGAAATTTCCCAGCGGGGTCACAACGGGATTCATCTCTTCAAGGAATCCATCTGTTGGATGTCAAGGTCAGTGTGCTAAGCACAGGTCATTGACCAACTGTTCCGTAGCAATCCGAGCAGGCATTGTCAATAGTGGCATTTCTTCTGCCTCATTTGTCTGATGCAGTTATACAAGGGCACAGCATTGCACGAAAGGTCAAGAGAGTGTACTCATGTTATCTCTAGAAATCAACACACTTGTGACAAATAGGAACATCCAAGAATATGCAAAGGAAAAGTCCTTTAAAAATTTAGTTAAAAATACAAGTTCTAAGAAATGTAACGACTGCAGTCATGTTGATTTCATATATTTTTTTATATTTTGTACTGTAGATACATTTCAACTAGATTTCTGTTGTAGGAAAAAAATATCAAACATGATGCACAGCCATCAAATAAAAAGTAACATTTTCTTCACACCAGAAATGTTTCAGTAACTCAAAGTTTCTGACAAAAAGTCTTTTAAGGACAGGCCTTCGGTCAGTTCTCAAGTCAATTGCCTACGGGTCTAAAGGGTCTCATGTCAGTTTTTTTTAAAATGCTCCAAGAGTTTCCATCTTTGCCTTAAACCTTGAATATATATAAGTCTAGAAATATTACTCTTTATTTCAAAACATTTTACTTTACACTGCCCTCCAAAAGTTTGGAAACACCCCTGGCAAAGTTTGGTTTTAGATGATATCAGCATAAATCCTTATCATTTTTTGGTGCAAATACATTACAGTAACTTGACATTATCTTTGAAGACCAGCAATAATAATTTTCATTTTGATTACATAATAATGGCAATACATTGCCCTCCAAAAGTTTGGAAATGCCATAGAAAAGTGGGGTTTTGGACAATATTGGCATGAATCCTTTTTAATTTGTGATAATTTTGCACTGATAAGGGACAACACAAACTACGAAAACATATTTTATTACATAAACAGTTTATACATAGAAAAAACTTCATCAAAATATCCACCATTTGCAGCTATCTGACCTAAACTGGGTTCTGATTGGTTCTTTGTATTCTAAACTTAATTGGCAATCAATTGTTGAAGCTATTAAGGTTTTTACAAACCTGGGCCAAGTTTAAACCAGTAACCAGGCATCACAGCTGGCAAAGGGGCATGTCTGACTTTGGCACGTATATATTGCCATTATTATGTAATCAAAATGAAAATGATTTTTGCTGGTCTTCAGTGATAATGTCACGTTACTTTGATGTATTTGCACCAAAAAATGATAAGGATTTATGCTGATATCATCCAAAACCACACTTTGCCAGAAGTGTTTCCAAACTTTTGGAGGGCAGTGTATATGCTGCATATGAGATAGAACAGGTATAGTTTAGTTTACAACTTACATTGTCATCTTTTATCCACTATTAGTACAAGCCTATTGTACCGGACCCCGTCCAAATGATGGCCAAAACTTTACTGATGAGTTTTATGAAGCTTATTGTACTTCACACAAAAGCTAATATGGCAGAGACTGCTGAGTTGTGGGCGGAGGCAAGGCATTTTGTGACATCACAAAAGGTAGAATCTGCAAATGGCTTGTTCTGAGATACTGCTTATGATTTTTGTGGATTAAAAAAAAAGAGTGGGTGGAACACACATTTATGTTCAAACACCATGTAAAAGTGAATTTTGCATAGGTCCCATTTAAATTGATCAAAAGTGATAATAAAGACATTTATGTAACAAAAGTTTTATATTTCAATTAAATGCTGTTCTTTGTGTCATGATCAGCTGCTGGAGTCCCCTTAATAGCCACCAGAGGGCACTCCACCCTGCACTATTGCAACTATCACGGACTCCAATTCCCATAACCCACTGCTGGGACTTATCAGCCATGATTGCTTTTAGCTGTTTTCACTTATCTTGTTAGTTTCTGCCTATTTATACCTGGTTGTTTCTTTCATTTGTCATTGAGTTTTTGTTGTTGTCAACCTGCACCTCTGAGCACCCATGGTTCCTTGTTTTCTATTTTTGGCTGGATTTTGACCCTTTGCCTGGCATATGACGTTGTTGTTGGATTTCCCAATAAACTGCAATTGGATCTTACTAAAGTCTCAGAGCATTCCATGACACTTTGGAACTTTCTATTGATCAAAGAATCCTGTATCATGGTTTCCACAAAAATATTAAGCAGCACAACTGTTTTCAATGTTGATAAAAATAAACATTATACATTCAAAAATCTTACCAACCCCAAGGTTTGAACTGGTCACAGCACAATTAGTTAATGACATTTTATCACATGCAAACATACTGAACTTTTCTTATGCTTAAAGCACTGAAACACTCAACCTTTTCTGAATTTACTGAGTTTTTTTGTCTTCAATGACTGTGCAGAATCTTTCTATATCTCCAACATGAACCGAGTGCAGCAAGTCCGTTTTCTGGCTCTCTGTAAACATCTCTGATAGGGCCGAGAGCAAGATATTGCCTATCTCATCAAAGCCTATGCTATTTAAATCAGCGCCGCTCTCGAGTACCCGGCTCATTCCACCCAAGTTGTGCTTTTCTTCGCTGTCATTTCGCTTTGCTCCTTCTCGTTCCCTCCTGGCTTCTCTGTCTGGCATATGACTCACAGGCAGTTGGCGCATAGCGTGTTAGTCTTTATTGCCCTCCTATAGGCCCCCAGTGCCCTCGGAGTTCTGTTCTCTTTATTGGTGGGTGGTAAACTTACCGCGTGTGTTTTCACAGTACAGATGATTTTCAGCCCAATTCCACTGCCCGCTTGGTATACAGACACACACAGGAGTCAAAAACACTCTTGCAGGTCTGCCTTCTTGTCAGGATGCAATGTTTGATCCTTCTCAAACAGCCTGTATGTACACACTCCACTTATTTCATTCATTCTATTTCTCTCAAACCGCTTGACTGCTGCGTTCCCCAGGGCTTTCTCTCTCCGCCATAGCCTGATCTCATTTTCTCTCTGTCCTAAATCAAAATGGATGATAATTAATTGATAACAGATGGATGAGTTAAAACAATGGTGGGTTACAATAAAGCACCTCTGCGTCGGTTGTTGTCGCAGGCAACACAGAAAAATGAAAAGAAAACAGTCACATATGTCCCTGTTTTTCACCTACAGTCACTCAATGTGGCATTATTTTCTAAGGCCACTTAATTTGTCTTTGTTTTACTCAGTGATTGTGTTTGCTTGCTCATTTAACATTGCTAACTTGCGTTCCCCAGCCCTCGTTATGTTCGTTGTGGGCCGAGTGTCCGCTCTTGTCAAGCTCGAGAGCTCATTAGATACATTTGGCCTTTTTCACGGATGCTGCTCTCGTGGTCCTAGCACCGTAGATAAACAGTGGGCCGTGCCAGAACTTGGTAGGCATTGTTATTTATAACAAAGGTCACTCGAATCAACACAAATGCTACTGAAAAGACAAAGTGCCCTCCAGTGCCAAAGGTTGTAGCTACAACAGATTTCACCAGATACACATAATACCATCATGCCCTCTGCTCCCTCTGAGTTCTTACCTTCTCTGTTTAAAAAAAAAAAAAAAAAAAACTATTACATTTTATTTATCACACTGTAAGTTTTGGGCCACAGATACTACAAAACGCAAATAACGTTGAATCTACTTAAAAAAACATGTGAGACCAAAAAAAAAATTACTTAAAGGTGCCTTATGCTGCGTTCACACCGAACGCGTCTGGGGCGTCTGAGGTAAGTCAATGTAAACACGCGTCTAGGTGTCCTGCGGCACGAATCGGCTGTTGACGCGCGAATGGCGTGGCGCGAGTTGAGCGTCTGACGCCCAAACGCCCGAGTTGAAAAATCTGAACTTTGGCGTAAATTCGCGGCGCGTTAACCAATCAGGGACTCTGCTTTGGTAGTAACGTGTTTATGATGTGATCAGTGGTGGAAACCAGAACAAAGATGTCGCTGTGTGTGGCCACCCTGAGCTCTATGATTTGTCATTATATTTTTATCGAGACAGGAATAAAAAGGACCTTGCCTGGAAGAGAATAAGTGAAGAAATCGGACGATCTGGTTAGTTTTTTGCATGATTTTAGCCGTTGATACTAACCCACCTTCTAGCTAGCAAAAGTCGGCCGGCATAACAGAGTTTAATTGCCGCTACAGGTTTCCAACTGACGAGATTATGTGTTTATTCAGAGGATATGTGCAGAAAGAGATGAGTCTGGGGCGTCGAATTTGACGCCCCAGACGCGTTCGGTGTGAACACAGCATAAGAATGTGTCTGTGAAGTTTCATCTCAAAATACCCCGTAGATGTTTTATTATACCATGTTTTAACTGCCTATTTTGGGGTGTATTAAAAATGCTTTGATTTGGGCTGTTTACACCTTTAAATGGGGTGTTTACACCTTTACACCTTCCGGCTCTATAGCCGGAACCGAACAATGTACAGAGTTCACTAAGCTAGTCGCATCCAAAACAGTATCTGAAGCCCCTGCATTCTACTATCCACGATTAAAGTTTGGATGCGTGTCTCTAATTCTGAGATTCTCTCTGTCAGCCTGACTATTTCCCTACATTTATGACATGTAAATCCCTCGTCGCTGACAGAGAGAGCTATGCTGAACATGTGACAGATGGAACAGGAGACGATGCTGGGAGAGGATGACATGACTCACCATGTTTGTAGACTGATCCGAGTTACCACAGCCGTTTGATGAACGCGTTGAAAAAGGAGCGCGCGAGAGACTGATGACGCTAGCTATTAACAAGCTAGTGAGATGCACACACTTTGTAACAGCGATTTTGATTCAAAGATTACAAGCTAGCGACGTCCATTTTGTGGATGTTTACTAACATTTGATTCTGAATGAGTTCGATAGTGCTGCACGATGGCTAACGTGGCTAAAGCTACATTTTCGATAAGAATGAAGATGCATTTATGAATTATACAGACTACAAGCGTTTTCGGGTTAAAAATGAAAATAACGACATGGCTCTGGTCTCCATGAATAAAGTAAGAAACATGATGAAACATAAATGTGGTAACTTTAACAACATTTAACAGTACATTAGCAACATGTTAACGAAACATTTAGAAAGACAATTTACAAATATCACTAAATATATCATGATATCATGGATCATGAACAGTATTGCTCCATCTGCCATTTTTGCTATTGTCATTGCTTGCATGCTTCACAATACCTGCAGAATGTCTGATGATTCGGCTATGCAGCTTCACGACGTTAATACTGCCTTGAACATGGGCTGGTATATGCAAATGTTGCGGGCATACATATTAATGATCCCAACTGTTACGTAACAGTCGGTGTTATGTTGAGATTTGCCTGTTCTTCGGAAGTCTTTTAAACAAATGATATTTACATAAGAAGGAAGAAACAATGGTGCTTGAGGCTCACTGTATGTCAGTGTACTCTTATTATTCAACTATGCCAAGGTAAATTCAATTTTCAATTCTAGGGCACCTTTAAATGCTGGTCTAACTAGTCTAATGAAGTTGTCTGATCTATCGATTGCATATTTCTAATTTGTTCAAGTTTTGAGAGTACCCAGAATGCATTGCTTTATCGTGCTGTTTACTGACTTTTTTTAGCTGTTGTCTTAGTCATCCTGGTTAATTATTTGCGGTGTGTAGATATTAATGGGAAAGTTCACCCAAAAATGAAAAATCATTTACTCACTCTTATATGATTCTTAACCTGTATGTCTTTCTTTCTTCTTTGGAACACAAACGGAGAAATGTTTTCTGTACCACAACTATCTTCTTTTTTCCCCCCACATTTATTTTGGTGCTTTTGCTTCTCACAGGACAAACACAAATAAAACAACAACAACCAAAAACGTAGAATTATTGGACGAATTATCATTGGAAAGTCATTAACAAGTATATAAAAATACGAATTTTCAAATATAGTAATATAATATAAATAAATAATATAAATATATTATAAAGAATATAATGTAATATAATATACAGTCAAAAATTTGCTGAACAAGAAAGCTGTAGTTTCCTTGATAAGAATATATTGGCTGAACAAGACATTTTACAATTAAAGACAAATTCAAATTGGCTAAACAAACAAGACAATTATTAGGAGATTATTGAAAAATATGAATACACATCACATTACATTTTTTCTCAACAATTCTTTTTTTTTTTTTACAGTGAGAAAGGCTGTATAAATTCACCTGTTTTTGCATGATTGAACTGCAGTATAAAATGTATCCTTTCAGATAAATATACTGTATATATCCTTGCATGATTTTAAATGAACCTTCTTGTTTTTGAAGCACGCATTGCAGAGAAACTAAAGTTTAAGGTCAGTTAGCACATACTGTATTTATTCTAGATACAATAATAAAATTGCGATTACTTGCTGTAAATGGATGAGATCAATTATTGAGGTCTCGCTCCTCTGATCTCCAATTCCATCCAGGGCCAACCCACCCTGCTGTGGCGGCCAGTCGCGAGGAAATTTAATCACAAGAATCAGTAGCTGTTGGATTATTTGCGAGCATAGTTACAGTATCACATCAGTATGATGAGTTTTCCAAGAGGTCCATAATGTGGAAAATGTGGAGCATTTATATTGTTTGAGTGCCAGTATAGAATGCAATATATATACATAGATGCAGACTGTTGTCGCCCTTATATTTCATAATGAGGGTGCTTAATGATAAATAGAGCCTATTATAGTGAACTATGGCTATAGAACATAGTTTCATCCAGCAATAAATATCTTCCCTCCTGAGCAAACCACTATATGAGATTCTTGTACACCCTTAAAAACTCTAAAGGCACAATAGAGTCAAGTCAAGTCACCTTTTTTATATAGCACACAGTACCATACAGAATGTTTCAAAGCAACTTCAAAGTATTAAACAGGAAAATAATGATCAATGATGCAAACTTCATCTAAGAGACAAATTCAAATTCTGCTGTAAAGTAGCTCTAAATAGACAATAGTGTTATTATTCAGCTCAAGACAGTTCAGTGTTGATTCAGTTCAGTATAATAACTGTGTAAAGTTCATCAATTATGAAATGAGTTCAATTTAGCAGCAGTTCTATTCTAGAGCAGCAGATCTGCAGAAGACAATATAATATATACCATGCTTTATCCTCAAGCAAAGCCCACAGTTCTTAGTGAATGCCTTTTTTTCTCTTTTTTGCCACTGAAAAGACAAAGTAAGGTTAGGGAAAGTATATGTTGCCACTGAATAACATACAATCTCTTTATAGTCAAGCAACTATAACACTGTATGAACACATATTATGTAATATAACACACATCACATTAGATATATTAGCAGAAGTTCAACATTGCATCAATAACATCTCTAATTATAAGACAAACTACTTCCAAATTATTCTACAGTTCAGAGTAATTAAACATTCAAATTTTTCTAATGAGAAGAGCTGATTGAATTCAGATTTGTGATCTATTAAAAGACAGGGCAGCACAGGCTTTTCTGAGTGAAACATTTTAATAAAATGAATTTGAACATATATTAGCAGATAAAATAAAGCAACTGAATGGTAATAAGGCAAATTGTTCAATGTTTTTGCTGTACCAGATGAGCAACGGACAGAGGATTCAAACGTATCTTGGTTCTAAAGAACACAACAATGGTGAATGTAGTTAAACTTAAAGGGGTCTTGCATTGCATGTGGAGAGAAATTAGCACCCTGGTAGTTTTAGATGAAAAATACAACCACAGTAATTATGACACATTTGAAACCTCTTTCCACTTTCCCTTTCTGTTCTGACAGTGCTGAATAATTGATCGATTTTCTCACTGAAGTGGTGCCATTGAACAGGTACACTGAGGGAAATGGGTCACTGCTACATTCATAAGAAATAATCGTAAACTGCCTCTGACTTTCATGTGCTCGGGTACAGAGAGAGAGAGAGAGAGAAAGGAAAAGTCATTCACCTTAATTCTGATTTCAATAAATAATGAAATGTTTGAGATTTCTAGTTTAGAAATTTGGCAGCTTTTTCTCTTCCATCTGTGCTTGATGAATCTTTCATCTCTGGCTACAAAAGACTGCCACTTGTATTGCAAACATTAAGCCTGTGAGACATGGGGACTCTTCTTTTCAAAACAGAGTGCAGTCTGAATTTCAAAGCTGTGACAAACCTCCCAAGGTAAGGTCAGTCAAACAATATAGAAATATATTGTTTTGTTTGAAAATCGATAGATGCTTTTTAAAACAAATCCCTTATATACAGCACACTTTAATCATTATTCTTAATAGTATATCTATACTATTTTTATTATATTTTCGCTTGCATCATCCTTTTTGATCACAGACCAAAAAATGACATCGGTTCAAGACAAGTTTGATCCTGTTTTATCAAAATATGTGCTGTCATACTTTTTCTTATTTTGGCTATTGTAGGGCTACAGATTATTTAGAATTTATTATAGTTTTCAATATGGTTTTAAAAAAGTGTATTCATGGTACTCACTGTTCAGAGTATATGAAGTACTTCTCATCATCCTAAAAGTAAATATGACTGTTTTGACTGTGACTGAATGAATGTGTGTTTGAATGAACCATTTGAATGGAATGGATTATGAGTGCAATAAAGTATTTGAATCAGTCACTTGTTTCATACCTGAATGAATCGGTATTGAAATGGTTGAATTGTTGATTCAATGACTCACTCATAAAGACCGTGCTGCTTGAAAGTTTGTGAACCCCTTGCAGAATCTGTGAAAATGTGAATAATTTTAACAAAATAAGAGGGATCATACAATATGCATGTTATTTTTATTTAGTACTGTCCTGAGTAAGATATTTTACATAAAAATGTATACATAGGGTCCACAAGACAAAAAATAGATTCTTCCTTGATCTTCCTTGATTCTTCATACTGTGTGTGGTTACCTGGATGATCCATGACTGTTTGTTTTGTGATGGTTGTTCATGAGTCCCTTGTTTGTCCTGAGCAGTTAAACTGAGCTCTGTTCTTCAGAAAAATCCTCCAGGTTCACCAGATTCTTCAGATTTCCAGCATCTTTTGCATATTTGAACCCTTTCCAGCAGTGACTGTATGATTTTGGATTTTGAGATCCATTTTTTCCACACTGAGGACGATTGAGGGACTCAAACACAACTATTAAAAAAGGTTCAAACATTCACTGATGCTTCAAAAGGAAACAAGATACATTAAGAGTCAGGGGTGAAAACTTTTGAACAGGATAAAGAGGTCCAAATTTTTCTTATTTTGTTTAAATATCTCTTTTTTTTTTTTTTTTTTTTTCATTTAGTACTGCCCTTCAGAAGCAACAGAAGGCACTTAAATGTTTGCCAGAAGTCAAATTAAGTACAATATTCCTTGATCTTCAATTTCAAAAGTTTTCACCCCTGGCTCTTAATGCATCATGTTTTCTTCTGGAGCATTAGTGAATGTTTGAACCTTTTTATAGTTGTGTTTGAGTCCCTCAATTGTCCTCAGTGCGAAAAGATGGATCTCAAAATCATACAGTCACTGATGGAAATGGTTCAAATATGAAAAATAAAGAACAGAAATAACAGAAAACAAAGACATACATACTGTAATCTTACCTAACCTATAACACAATACCCAAGCACTACAGTTAAAGTCTGTCATGGCGATAAAAAGTCAACAGTTCCTTATTGTTACTGGTTTGTACACAGAAATGGAAAAAGCCCAACTATTAGCATTTTAATAGTTCCAGATTAACAAGCAAAATACTCCAGAATTCTTTGTTGCCTCCAGGCCAGCTGCTTTGATTTTGAAATTAGAGTTGGCGTCATGGTGGGGTGACTCTGTGAGCAGAGAGGGTGTGTGATTAAGGCCGCACGAAACAGCTCCTGCCATTGCTAAGCAGACAGAAGACCTCCAACTAGCCAGCAGTGGCTTTCCTTCAAGATTGTCCTCTCACGTACTGAGACAGAAACCATTTACTCTCTAGCATTTTATAACTAGGCTAGCAGGGTTTTGTCAAGTGATGCTCACAATCATCCCTCCCTCTTTTTCTCTCTTGTCCTTTGCTCTCTCTCTCTCTCTCTCTCTCTCTCTCTCTTTCTCCTCTCATCCATGTTGCCATGTGCAGCTGTCAGATATTCTATCTCTATATTGCCCTAGGCCTTCTCACTGTTACTGTTCATTTCTGGTCTTCCAATTTCTCTCTCTATTTCTCGCCCTGCCAATATCCCTTCATTCTTTTTTCCCCTTTATGTAGTATGTTTCAGGGGATAAGTTTTGGCTGGTTAGCATGGCCCTGTTAGCCCCTGCTGGTAGATGCAGTATACACACTCTGAAGCCACACATTCTGTTGTGTGGCTTATTACAATATTACATTAAAAAGTAATCTTGTAATTAGCCACACAACATTTACAGAACAGGTGATTGAGCTTGATTAGTTTGATTCAGCCTGAAAAATACGTTTTTTTTTGTCATAACTTAAAGTTGCCCTAGAATTAAAAATTGAATTTATCTTGGCATAGTTAAATAACAAGAGTTCAGTACATGGAAATGACATACATTGAGTCTCAAACACCATTGTTTCCTCCTTCTTGTGTAAATCTAATTTGTTTGAAAGACCTCCGAAGAACAGGCGAATCTCAACATAACACCGACTGTTACGTAACAGTCGGGGTGTACGCCCCCAATATTTGCATATGCCAGCCCATGGTCGAGGCATTACACAAGGGCAGACAGTATAAACGTCTGGATCTGTGTACAGCTGAATCATCAGACTAGGTAAGCAAGCAAGAACAACAGCGAAAAATGACAGATGGAGCAATAATAACTGACATGATCCATGATATCATGATATTTTTAGTGATATTTGTGAATTGTCTTTCTTAATGTTTCGTTAGAATTTTGCTAATGTACTGTTAAATGTGGTTAAAGTTACCATCGTTTCTTACTGTATTCACGGAGACAAGAGCCGTCGTTATTTTCATTATTAAACACTTGCAGTCTGTATAATTCATAAACACAACTTCATTCTTTATAAATCTCTCCAACAGTGTAGCATTAGCCGTTAGCCAGGGATCACAGCCTCAAATTCATTCAGAATCAAATGTAAACATCCAAATAAATACAATACTAACATAATCTGACGCATGCATGCAGTATGCATTACGAACACATTGTAAAGATCCATTTTGAGGGTTATATTAGCTACATGTATGAGAACTTTGTTTATGCAATGATAGAGTCGAGAGCTCAGGAGGGGCTGGGAAGCACACGATTTAAAGGGGCCGCAACCTGAATCGGCACATTTCTAATTATGCCCCAAAATAGGCAGTTAAAAAAAATTTATAAAAAAAAATCTATGGGGTATTTTGAGCTGAAACTTCACAGACACATTCAGGGGACACCTTAGACTTATATTACATTAGATTATATTAGATTATTACATTATATTATATTAGACTTATTTTTTATTCTTGTAAAAAAACATTTGATGGCACCTTTAAGTGTTTAGAAACAAAATTTATGAGACAGTTGTTGTCAGAATTCATTGGTGATTTCAAATATTAAATTTAATCGAAAGCTTGGCAAACAGCTTTGGAGAATTTGATGTTTCCCCATTCAAAGAGATTGGAGAGGCATTTTAAAGATGGCCACCGAGTGAAATTACTTAAAAGAGACTTTGATATTATTTTAAAATACTAGTTTTGACCAAAATAGTAAGTAGTATCAGTGTGCTGCCAGTGATGTGCTGCAAATCTGTGGGGCCCAAACACAAAATATGAGACGGGGCCCCATGTATTTTTTAAATTATTTTTTTTTTAAATTATTTTATTTTTGACTTGGCACTAAATTTGGCTCTTTACAAACCTTGCTATTGTCAGTCAATGTCTTGATTTCTGGCAGCAACAGTTAGTTTTTGCACATATGATTCATTGTTGCCCTTAAAAGTTACTCCATTGTTGCCCTTAAATGCATTTATCCTGCATATAAAAGTCAGAGTAATGTACCTCTTCATAATAAATGCTGCTTAAGATTCATCCTTCCTTTGTAATATAAAGACGTCTCTGTATCTTCATGTATGTTGTAGTGTGGTTCAGGTAGAGTGAAACCCCTCCTCTCCATCTCTGTTTCTCTATATCTGCTTTTTTTTTTCTTTCTCCAGTAAGTATTCAGATCACATTTGCCTGTCTAATTAGATCGAGGCAATGAGAAAGAAAACGAGAGGCCTCTCTCCCGTATCACCATTTCTACCCTCTGTCTTCTCCTCCTCTTTTATTTCTCTCTCTCCCACTAATTTCATTCTATCAGCTATATCACAGGCAGATTTTGCTAATTGATCGTTAAGAGCCCTTCAATTTCACATGGCTTTCTGCATCCATTGTTCTGGGTATGTGTCAGCAATGCTACAGTATATATAAATATATGTCCACAAAATATATACTGAGAAAACATCAGCTCATGATGTCACTTTCTCATCAAGGACTCATAAAATGAGAGATGCACTTTATATCAAGTGGAATATTTATGGAGAGGTGTGTATACAAAGCCATAATCTCTGCTCCCTTAATACAGCCACTCTTATGATGACTCATGTTTTACTATGTAATGATTCAAAAACTATTTATACCAATGCACATTTTAGTTCATATTTGAAAAAACAAAACAAAAAAACACCAATCATACTTATGTTTCTCCTAGACAGCAATGCAGAGAACATTTGATGAAAATGAAAATTGTGTCATTTACTCACCCTCATGACATTCTTTCTTCTTTTGAACACAAAATGAGATATTTAGTATCATGTCCAATAAAGTGCGGTAAATTGTGACTATGGCTGTCAAAAAATATTTTCACTGAATAATCATTAATATTTCAGACAGTTCATCCTTAAAAACTAACATATGTTTTTATGACTTACCTCACAATTCGCATGGACTGCAGTTATGATACTTATTGTGTCCTTTTGGAGCTCGACAACCCCTGGTGGTGTTATTATATGGATGCTTGTACTGTACATTCTGCAAAAATTTGTTCCACAGAAGAAATAAATCATGTGGGTTTGGAGTTAATGATGACAGAATTGACATTTTTGGATGAGCTTTCCCTATAAAGAGATATTCCACACAAAAATGAAAATTCTGTCATCATTTACTCACCTTTATGTCTGCTGAACACAAAAGAAGATATTTTGAAGAATGTTATTACCTAAATAGTTTTGGTTCCTGTCTACTTCCATTATTTTTTTTCCCATACAATAGAAGTTAATGGGAACCGAAACTGTTTAGTCAGCAATATTCTTTTTCTTTTTGTGTGTTTCACAGAAGAAAGTCTAAGACCAGAAAAAATAGACCCTAGTAATTTCACATTCTCTAAACAGTATCATAACAAATCTCAACAATGTCACAGAATTGCCAAGATGAACTCAAACACTTTAAACATTTCGCATCAAAATCACTCAAGACCAAATTATCTGAGCTGAGTTATCCATATGATATGTTATAGCTTTATACCCTCACCGTATGCCAACAACTGCCCATTTTTTATAAAATCACTTTCTAGCAGAAAAACATGAGGCAAAGTTAATGAAAAATAACTAAGAACTCCATTAAAGAATGGTGATTCCAAGATATGCTATCGATCACAGAACTAGGAACTCTGACACATAGATCAGACCTTATTGGCTGCTGTGAAACAGAGACTTTCCTACGTGTTCACAGCAACAGCACCCTTCCTATCTTCTGTTTTATTATCCATCTCTCTCTCTCCCGCTCGCTATTGTGCAGGTTGATCAATAATTGAGCAAAGTTTCATCAAATCCAGGTCTGTTTTTCATAGGGCTTGTCTGTTTGAATACACACTGAGAGGCGAGAGGAGCTTGAGCTTGTGGACAGAGTCTCCCGGAAGTCTCTTTGATCTACCACATTCTGCTACAGGGTATTTTACAGCGAAACGCACTGCACACTTTCTATCACACAACCCCAACATACAACATGTTACGCTCTCTGGACAGTTCCACACCCACCGACCGGCACTGCACATTCACGCTTCCTTAAAAACCCAACCCCATAAAGCACATCCCTCAGGGCCTGGATCATCATACAACATACTCAATTTAAAAGAAGTAGCTTACACCCCATTCAGAACAAGTTCCCAAAAGGGTCTCCATATGCTGCTGATCTTCAGCACACACACTTTCTCCCGCCCTTTCTTTAAAATCTCCGCAAGCAGGCTCCCCCAGCCGCTCGGCTCATTCATAATGGAGTCTGGTGTATGATGAGGCTGGATGAAAACCGCGGTCAGGACCGCGCACGCGCTACAGTCGGGGGCTCCCAGCTGTTCCTCCTCTTTGTCTGCGTCTCATGAAGACCAAAGATGTGACTCGCTGTGATCAGTCAGGCTTAATATGAAAAATTCCATCATCCTTTCGCAGGATGCTCGACTTGGCCATGCCACCGACTGACAGCCATGCATGCAGAGAAATGAGAGAGAATGGAGGTACAAATAAAGACGACATTAATGAATCCATTATTACTCTTTTCAAACACAAGGCTTTGAATTTGGCAGACACTTTAATCCAAAATGACTTACAGTGCATTCAAGGTATATTTTAGCAACAAATGAGTCAAGAATCCAACCCACGACACGTAGAGCTACATGAATGGCTATATGAAACATTCATGAGCTGCTGCAGCATATGACGCTTGTTTGTGCATGCCAACGTGCATTAGCAAAAAACAAAACAAAACAAAAAGACCAATTCTGATCTAATACAGGAAGTTACTTTTGCAGGTTGAGCTTGTCATGTGTCGTATAATGTGAATAAATGATTCAGGTTGTTGATATCTGAAACTGACCTCCTTAGGCGAGCAGGGGTGAGTAAACACTCATGTTTTATTTCACAAGATGCTCCATCTCTGAAATCATTCAAATCAATTTGGTTGCCCTATCAGATCTTGATCTCCTCCCTCCCTTGCTTCACACGTTTCCTTCCCATCCTCCCTTTCTTTCTCCTGGCCTCCTCCTTCTCTTATTAATTGATGTTGTTTCACTTCATTAAAGGTATTTTGTGCTGCTGGAGAATTTCGAACTCGGCTTGTTGCATAGCTGTTAATTTCAACCTCCACTGTCACCCATAAAAGCATTTCATTTCTAAAGCACAAATCAGATTTCCCTCCAAAACTCTGACAGGGTTTTAGCTCAAGCCAAAAACCTTGGCAAAAAAAACAAGAGACCATTAACACTGCCTACTATTATGTGCACCACTAATGCAAACGACTAATTACAGGCCTGCTTCTGCCCATAACTTTAACCTTAATTGCAGCTTCTCATCCAAAACATAAACCCTGACCACTGTGGAATTATATATTGGGTTGATGAGGTCTCATTCTCTGCTATTACCACTGCGATTTACATCTGGGTAGCGCTTTGTTGCATAAATATTTAGAAGGCACTCAGTCAAAGGTCTATTATTTAGATGCTTTTGTTTGAAATAACCATTTCAAGCTAATTGGACACTAAATGACATTATCAAAAATGAGGAATGCTAGCATTTTCAAACCAATACTTTCTGACTGTTGATGATACCGGGCAGCATTCTGGGCTGTGTTTCCACTCTGTGATTCAACTCTGAGAAGTGCATATTAAAGGTAATGGGTACATTTGAATTTCATGCAGTGCACGTCAAAGGATTCTCCTCACTGAGACCTTTCAGGGACGAATTAGGATCCAGTGACTCCATGCCAGGAAGATGGTTATTGATAAATAGATTTTTAACAGCAGATGGGTCTCTCAGCAAAATAATCATTGGAGGGAATGGAAGGAGGAGGACGAAACAATGGAGGAAGCCATATGCTGTGAGACTGATATTGGTTTAAAACAAACTGAGGCTCCCCCCCCCCCCCTCAAATCACAGTTCATTGTCTTATTCTAAGCATTGTCTTTGGGTTTGTATTCTATGAGGAGTATTCATCTGCCCACAGAGATAAAACAATGGATTGGTATTTCCTGAACCAGTATTGTACGCCATTCAGAATTGAATTGAGATTCTCTGTTTGAATTTCATGAATTTGAATCTAATTGAGGTATCAAACATGATTGCTAAAGTCATGACATGAGAAATCAAAATTGCCTTGATCTTTTGACACATAAGAGGTCTTTGTACCATTAAAACATACAGCAAGATTCATACCTTAAAACATCCTCCTCATTATGAACAAAGCATTTATTTAATCAAGCCAAAAATGGCTCATTTTCATATTACGGGATCTGTGACATCACACAAGCAAACACATTTGCATGTGACTGCCTCCAGATCCAGACATTGACAAATAGTAATATCACCTCACCATTAGGCCCCACCCACTGACATTCAGTCGCTTAACGGTTGACATTTGCTAAAGTGGATGTGAGTGTACAGACTTCAGAAGGATCCCAGTCTTGGAAACAAGTGGATGATTTATTTTAATGGTGTCTCAGATCACGTTGGAGGATTATGTTTGTTCGGAGCATTTTATTTTGTAAATGAGGCACAGTGTAATGGAGAGTTCACAAAAAAAACTTTTGTTGAAAGATATTGAAAGCCAACTGTATTAGACCAAACAGCTTTGTTTGTAAATGATGGTTTTATGTGGATAATGTATTTAAAACATTTACATAGCGAGTGAGCGTTATACTGTTTCCTATGCAATGGCGTTAGCCAATCATAACAGTGGCCGTTTACTGACAAGGCTGTTTATGGATAGATAGATAGATAGATAGATAGATAGATAGATAGATAGATAGATAGATAGATAGATAGATAGATAGATAGATAGATAGATAGATAGATAGATAGATAGATAGATAGATAGATAGATAGATAGATAGATAAAGACAAGAATTTAGATTTTCATATTGAAATCTTTGACTTTTGATGACAAACTTTGACAAATCGGAGCAATTTGAGATCTTAAGCAGAAGTCACCCTTTGGTCTCCATTTAATCTTATTGCTATAAGAAACAACTGAAATATTAAAAATGATATTTCTAGTATGGGTTTGTCCCTGATCTTTGTTTATTTCCTATCAAGTCAGATTTACACCAAGTGATACATGCCAGATGATTCACACTTCATTTGTTTCCAAACTCCTGTCCTAAACCCAGTCCTCTGCTGGAGGAGCGATAAGAGAGGAAAGCTGAACAAGATGGTTGGAGAGAGCACAGGGTGGAGCGGCTGGGGAGGTGTCCTGACAGCCAGCTTGAGCTGGTTAAATGATGGAGTGGAAGAGGAGGATCAAAGTACTGAGAGCTTTCACTGGCAGGGAAAAGCAGCCCATCCCAGCATGTAGCATGTGTTTGGAAAAAAGGAACACTACTCACTGATGTTGTTGTTGTTGTTGTGGAGCAATCCCACACAAGCTGTCACCCCCGTTTTGATATGGCATCTTAAGGAGAACCTACCATCCATTCTCCTACTGTGAAAGAGCACTGTGGATGTGGGGAGACGGCACTGCCGTGACCGCTGTGCCAGCTTTATCCTCAGCCACGCTCTATGACTACAGTGGATACGGAAAGTATTCAGACCCCCTTAAATTTTTCACTCTTTGTTATATTGCAGCCATTTGCTAAAATCATTTAAGTTCATTTTTTTTACTCATTAATGTACACACAACACCCCATATTGACAGAAAAACACAGAATTGTTGATATTTTTGCAGATTTATTAAAAAAGAAAAACTGAAATATCACATGGTCCTAAGTATTCAGACCCTTTGCTGTGACACTCATATATTTAACTCAGGTGCTGTCCATTTCTTCTGATCATCCTTGAAATGGTTCTACTGTACACCTTCATTTGAGTCCAGCTGTGTTTGATTATACTGATTCAGACTTGATTAGGAAAGCCACACACCTGTCTATATAAGACCTTACAGCTCACAGTGCATGGCTGTTTCTCAAAACCAAGTTCGCAAACTTCAGACTCGCATCCTTGTTAGTTAGGACTTGGCAAGTTCGACTCAGGAGAACAAACTCCCGTGGATGGGAGAACACAAGTCCGGTGATTCTGCAAATGGAACAGCAGGGTTCTGGCTTCTCCGGTTATCTCTGTATGTATATTTTAGCCAACAATAAAACAAAATTTGTTATAAAACACCACTCTGCCTCTTTTCGTTTTATTTAAAAAACAAACAAAAACATAATAGTCTCAGGCAACGAGTGATTATCTGCAATGTGCACATATTTATAACAAAACGAAATATTAAACAACCCTGCCGAGCTCTTTTCGGATATATATTTCAAAAATATTAAATGTAATACTATTTGTGCATACTCTGATTAACTTCACTGTAATAAAATGAAATAGGCTATAACATAAAACAAAACCATGTCTCTATTTGTTTTATGTCAGTTTTAATGATCAATAACAGCCATTATAAAAGGTAAGAATATACAATAAGAAATAAAGCAAACAATTCAGTCAAGCTTACAAAATCAGCACTTTAGTAGATACAAAAGTTAAATAGCCATATATAAAGTTATGAAACGTCACGTTGCCCTCATCCAAAACGGAGCCAGCGGCAAACGTCAGAAGGACTAGCCGAGGTAAGGCTGCTCTCGGCTGGGCACATGAGCGCTGAGCGTCCGGTGATCGCCTGGATCTCACAACTCCGACAACGTCAGATCAAATTGTCAGAAAGGCGCAATCTTTATCAATAAACCATAAATTTGAGCTTTAAACCAGCACATTCTCGCCTG
Source organism: Chanodichthys erythropterus (assembly GCF_024489055.1). Taxonomy (NCBI): domain Eukaryota; kingdom Metazoa; phylum Chordata; class Actinopteri; order Cypriniformes; family Xenocyprididae; genus Chanodichthys; species Chanodichthys erythropterus. The sequence continues at coordinate 18,807,620 of NC_090237.1, forward strand.
AAAAACTCTTAAAACTACATATCATGACATAAAAACAGTAATATGTTTAAATTATGCGGGGTTTCTCCTTTACTATTGACGCTTGCTGGTTAGTGCGAGATGCATTCTGGGATACCTGGCTGTCTCAAGTCGTCACCTCTCGATGCATCCTCGATAAAAGGGGCGGATCAAGAACACATCCGGGAATTTGAACTGAACTTGGCTAGATGCGAACTTTGAATTGGAACAGTACTTGGACAGCGACTGATGTCGTTTCACAAGTCCAAAAGAACACAAGTACAGACAAGTACGCATATTGAGAAACGGCCCATGTCTGAGCAAATGAGAATCATGAGGTCAAAAGGAACTGCCTGAAGAGCTCAGAGACAGAATTGTGGCAAGGCACAGATCTGGCCAAGGTTACAAAAAAACTTCTGTTGCACTTAAAGTTCCTAAGAGCACAGTGGCCTCCATAATCCTTAAATGGAAGATGTTTGGGACGACCAGAACCCTTCCTAGAGCTTTCCGTCTGGCCAAACTGAGCTATCGGGGGAGAAGAGCCTTGGTGAGAGAGTTAAAGAAGAACCCAAAGATCACTGTGGCTGAGCTCCAGAGATGCAGTTGGAAGGTGGGAGAAAGTTGTAGAAAGTCAACGATCACTGCAGCCCTCCACCAGTTGGGGCTTTATGGCAGAGTGGCCCGACAGAAGCCTCTCCAACCTTCTCCAGAGTGCTCAGGACCTCAGACTGGGCCGAAGGTTTACCTTCCAACAAGACAATGACCCTAAGCACACAGCTAAAATAACGAAGGAGTGGCTTCACAACAACTCCGTGACTGTTCTTGAATGGCCCAGCCAGAGCCCGTCTTAAACCCAATTGAGAATCTCTTGAGAGACCTAAAAATGGCTGTCCACCAATGTTTAAGGAGGAATGGCAGAGGATCCCCAAATCCAGGTGTGAAAAACTTGTTGCATCTTTCCCAAAAAGACTCATGGCTCTAATGCTCTAATGCTCTAAAACTGAGCAAAGGGTCTGAATACTTAGGACCATGTGATATTTCAGTTTTTCTTTTTTAATAAATCTGCAAAAATGTCAACAATTCTGTGTTTTTCTGTCAATATGGGGTGCTGTGTGTACATTAATGAGGGAAAAAATGAACCTAAATGATTTTAGCAAATGGCTGCAATATAACAAAGAGTGAATACCTAAAATTAGTAAATCAGATAAATTCTGAGGTGTTTAAGTTAATTTTATTAATTCATGTAATAATATTTTGTAGAAATGTATACATAAAAAAATATTATTATACATATACATTTCTACAGAATTGTATGTGTCTTACATTGATGACTTTTATTATACAACCTAAGAATTTGCAGTCATACATGATTTAAAGCTGCAGTTTTGGTTAAAAATGATCCAAATTTTTTTTTGTGCAAGTACATATCCAGCCAGTGTTCAAAACTATCTCATTATCTTAGCTCGATTCACAACAGTAAGCTTCTAATAATGTTTTATAATAAGAGCGACCCGGTGGATTTCCGTGGGAAATTCGAGCATGCAGCCGTCCGTCTGTGCGTCATTACGTCACGTCCATAAACAGAAAGGAAGGAGTCCAGACTAGTCGGTTTTATCACATGAGGACGCTGCTGGTAGCGGATCATTTATAGCCTTTTCTCACTACAGCTGAAATAGCTAAACTTATCAGTTTGATTGCGGATTGTAATCCAGAAAGGTCCAAATGACAATCATCAGTGACAACTGGAGATTCACCTGTAGTAAAAAGCAAAAGACTTCGGACTGCGGAGTAGCTACAGAAATTGAATTCTACAGGTAACGCTAATACACACTAAATACACAAACCAAAGCTGAATTGTCAGTCACATGATCCTTCAAAAGTCATTCTATTAAAATCCAATAAACATTTATTATTTTTAATGATGATAACAGTTGTGCTGCATAATATTTTTTTATAGAAAACATGTTTTGTTTTTTAATTTATTTGAAATTTAAATATTTATAGACATCATTACTTTTGATCAATTTAATGCATCCTTGCTGAATAAAAGTATTCATTTCTTTCAAAAAAAAAAAAAAAAAAATCCCCCAAACTTTTGAACAGGAATGTAAATATATTTCATTTTCTTCTTTTTTTAACTGACAACCATAACGTTCACATCATCAGGCTGTCAACTTACAGAGCCCCTAAAGGGACATAAAAAAATGAAGAAAAAAAATTGTCAAAAATAAAGTCAATGCTTTTGCGAGCGAACGCAAAGTTTCTTAGGGAAACACAAACACTTTAAGAGCAAAGTTTCTCGGGAGAGTGCAAAACATTTGTGAACGCAAAAGCATTGGCTTATTATTTTTCTTTCCATCTCACTCATTTTTTCATCACTATGTCCCTTTAAGGCTCTGTATCAACTTGACCATGCTGTACATTTTTAAGGGAATGGGAGTCATTCTAATCATAACTTTCTTAGATTGGAATCAGCATGCAACCTAAGACAGTTACAAATGGTTGTAGTTTTTTTATTTATTTTTTGGTCATGAGTACATGATTTTGTAAAAGGTGAGGTTTGATTTCATGCAGGCCTGAGGGAGTGTTGCTTAGCCTTATGTCCCTGTGAGCTGTAATAGACTGGAAATGTAAAAGAAATGGCCACACTTTTACTAACATGCGTTCATATTTCAGCAATAATGGCATCATGCGAAAACCAGCATTCTATTACATTCCAATGAGATGCAATAGAAACACCCATGCAGGTAATTGATTCATAACTTGAAACATTTGCCAGAGCAAAAACAATATCAGAGATCTGAAACATGACACCACTAAAACAAAGAAATGCACCCTGTCTTCCTACTTATTAATGGCATTTGTCAAGTCAGGCATGCAGGGCCTTAAAATATGCAGCATAAGCAAACAAGTGCTTCATGTGTAATGATCAACTAGAATAAAGCTTGCAAGATGAAGATTTCCAGGATAAGATTTTTGCAGAATGGAAAAATACCTTGATTGAGAAGCAAACTAGCCAACCATGTATGTAACACTATGTGTAATTTTAATAATGTCCTCATTTAAAAGGCATCTAGAATTCGCATGGTTTGTGTTGAGAGAGAGAAAGAGCAAGAGAGAGAGAGGAAAAAAAAGAAAGAAACTGCCAGACACGGTGATGGTTTTGATGAATTTCCTCATCAGAGGTTCGTCACGCAGTGTGGCGGATCTCTATTTTACACCTGACCTTCCCCTGTTAAATACCTTGTTTCACAGCCGCAAGGTAAGCAGGTAAGTGTCTACAGTAGCTGTGCTAAAACATTGAGGGTTTCACAAAAAAAAAAAAAAAAAAACTCTGCTGACTTCTCAGGAATTTCCAGGGACTTACATTCAAGACCAAAATATGCAAACACACTTAAATAAGCCTCAGTAGCTTTACAGAGAGTGAAAAGTGTCCTTCAGAGAAGTCCTCCACAGACGGCTGGGTAATAAACTTAGATATTTTAAAACAGGTAGTTACAACATTCCTTGAATTTGACTGGCAGCATTCCTAAGACTTATTATTGTTTATAGATCATTCAACTTGTCAGTTGCACGTTTGACTGTCAGTCTGTGTGTTAGTGGTGGGGATTTTTCAGTGAAAACTGATTTTTCACTAGCAACCAAAGCTAGAGGCTGCAGTCTTTAGCCTCCTTGTTAGTGCGCCGTCTCCCATGCTGGAAACACTGTTTCGAATCCAGTTAGGAGCGGTGCGAGTAAAACCAGCGAGGTTACATTAGCATGTTAATCTCTCTTCCAAATTCAGCTACTGTTACTTCAGCTACAATTCAGTCTTTATGAGCGAGTCATTGAATCATTTACTTTCTTTCATGAATGAAACATGACACCAGTGTTGTCATTGTTAACTAAAACTTAAACTATTGTGGCATCTATTAAAATAAAATGTTATTAAAAAAATAAGTACTAAAATAGCTAAATATATATATATATATAATGTATATGCACACTAGCGCTCAAAAGTTTGGGATCGGTAAGATTTATAATGTTTTTAAAAGTAAATACAGTAATATACAGTAAAAACAGTAATATTGTGAAAAATTATTACAATTTAAAATAACTGTTTTCTATTTGAATATATTTTACAAAGTAATTTATTCTCGTGTTGGCAAAGCTGAATTTTCAGCATCATTACTTCAGTCTTCAGTGTCACATGATCCTTCAGAAATCATTCTAATATGATGATTAGTTCCTCAAGAAATATTTGTTATTATTTTCAATGTTGAAAACAGTTGTGTACTTTTATTTTTCAGGATTACACTACCGTTCAAAAGTCTGGGGTCAGTAAGAATTTTTATTTTTATTTTTTTGAAAAGAAATTAATACTTTTATTCAACAAGGATGCATTAAATCAATCAAAAGTGACAGTAAAGACATTTATAATGTTACAAAAGATTAGATTTCAGATAAACACTGTTCTTTTGAACTTTCTATTCATCAAAGATTCCTGAAAAAAAAAAAAATATTGTACACAAATATTTTGTACATCTGTACAAAATATTTCATGATATATATATATATATATATATATATATATATATATATATATATATATATATATTTATATATATATGAGCTAAATTAGAGCTAAAAAGTAATAAATAAATAATAAAAAATAAAAGCAAAAAAAAAAAAAAAATACAAATGACAAAACCACATAAACTAAAATAAAAATTAAAATAGAAAATAAAACTAAAAAATAAACTAAAATACCATAATAGTATACAAATAATACTAAAATAACAAAGTGAGACTGCTGTGGTTTTGTTTAGAAGTATTTCCTATATGGCTGAGTAAACAAAGTAACAAAGTAACAGGCAAATACCCCGTCCAAAAATTCCTGTACTCAGTATTTATTTCTTGGTTTATTGAACTGTTGCATAAAAGCAATACACACTCACACAAATTGTAATTATTGGGAATGAGTTTCCATGTTAAAAATCATGCAGAGCTGTGAATGTTGAAACCGCGGTTTGAAATCAGGGGTCTTTTGATTGTCTTCACTCGTTTCTGGAACCCTGGCCGAGGATGAGCGGTTTTTAATTCAAGATGTAATCTTTTTCCATTAGAATAAACCGCAGTGCTGAGATATCAGGCCAAGAGGGGATAATTTTCTAAGTTGGTTTAAAAAAAAATGGAGGGAAATTAAATCCCTGGGCTCCAAATGAAAAACTATTAAGAGAATAATGTGAGGAATTTTACCCGTTTGCAGAGAGGGTGGCTGTGTTTTTTTCCCCTCGGTTCCCCAGCGCTGCCTCACCCCGGTGTGCGTAATGAGAGTGTGAATTTGAATCATGCAGGCAGATGGGCGCGTCTGATGGATGGAGGGATGCGAGCAGTTGGATGTGACTGTACAGTCTGTGAGCTGTTTAAAGGCCCGAAAAGTGCTGATGAACACCGTGTGTGGAAATCTGTCTGCCTTAATTCAGCGTGGAGTCACCATGCTGATGATTCTGATTAGAGGGGCGGCTCTGAATGCCATGTGGCAGGAGAGCTCACGAGAGAGGCAGAGAGCAAGAGCAGTGTTCATTTTTTCAACAAAATTACTGACAAAAATATTTAAGTTTTTTTTTTCTTCAGTGATAGGAGACAAGAAATGCCCATCCTAACTACTTTAACTAAACATATTGTTGATGTAAAAATAATTTAAAAAAAAAACATTTATTTTCTTTCAAAAGTGGAGGTGGGCACGTCCTGATTTTGCTGAGTTAGATGCGTTCCAGGGTCAACATATTTTGTTGATCCTGGAACAACATTTGAGTCTGAAAATTTAGTCTTAACCCTATTCCTACCCCTAAACCTAACCATACCCATAAAAATGAGAGGGAAATGATAGATGAATAACACTGATATAGAAGCATCAATTCATGGTTTTAAGCCTAAACTTGACATAATCTGTAAACTTGTCCCTCAAAAATCTGATTGGTTGATTTGAATGTTGTTCCAGAATCAACAAAAATGATGACCCAGGAACATGTTGAACTCAGCAATTTCAGGTTATGCTGGAGGTGGAGCCACCATGGATCAAACTAGTTGGTCCAGCACATCCCACATATACTCAATTGGATTGCGATCTGGGGAATTTGGAGGCCAGGGCAACACCTTGAACTCTTCATCATGTTCCTCAAACCATTCCTGAACAGTGTGCAGTGTGGCAGGGTGCATTATCCTGCTGAAAGAGGCCACTTCCACCAGGTGAACACCATTGTCATGAAGGGGTGTTCAACAATGCTTAGGTTGGTGGCACGTGTCAAACTGACGTCCACATGAATGGTTGGTTCCAGGGTTTTCCAGCAGAGCATTGCCCAGAACATCACACTCCCTTCCCTCGTATCATATTGCATCTTGGTGCCATCACTTCCCCCAGTTAAACAGCGCACACGTCACAGCAGTCCATGTGATGTAAAAGAAAACGGGACTCATCGGACCAGGCGACCTTCTTCCACTGGTTCAAGGTCCATTTCCGATGCTCACGTGCCAGATGTATGCGCTTTTTAGCGGTAAACGGGGGTCATCGTAGGCACTCTGATTGATCTGCGGCTACGCAGCCCTTGTGTTGTGACACATTCCTCCCATAGCCATCATTAAAATTTAGTGTGACTTGTGCCACAGTCGACCTTCTAATGGCTCTGACCAGCATCGCCCATGTATCGCCCAACACCTTGTCATCTGTTGGTGGTTTGTCCCTCCTCGGACACTGTTGGTAAATTCTCACCACTGCTGACTAGGCCCTTCCCACAAGCCATTTCAGAGATACTCTGACCAAAGACTAACACAAGACGTGTCTCTTGTATTGTTTTGAATGGGAGAAAGAGTAACGCGCAATATGGCGGAATAAGTCCCGCCTTCTAAATAAGAGCCAATCGCCGACTGGTAAAGTCATCGCGTCACTGCAGCGGCCGTTAGAAGCACCGGTTTCTATAGAAACAGTCAGACGCGCGCCTCCGAAATGAGGCACAAGAGATGCGCATTTAGGTCTGCGCATGCGCATTAGCTTGATCCAGAAAAAAATTATGAGACAGTTGTTGTCTGATTTCATTGGTGATTTCAAATACGAAATTTAATCGAAAGCTTGGCAAACATATTTGGAGTATTTTATGTTTCCCCATTCAAAGAGATAGGAGCTGCATGATGCCCAGGATGCCCGAGAGGCGTTTCAAAGATGGCTGCCGAGTGAAATGACTTATCTTAAAGGGACTTTGCTCTGACCCAGTCGCCTTGCCATAACAGATTGGCCCTAGTCACAGTCTCTCACGTCTTTATTCCTGTCCATTTCTCCTGCATCCAACACATTGATCACAAAAACTGATTGATTGCTTACAATCTAATATACCCAGACCTTTATATGTGGCCTTGTTAGGAGATAATCAACAATATTCGCTTCACCTGCTGTGAGTGGTCATAACATTTTGGTTCATCAGTGCCATACACAAACACATAAAACACAAACAATGAACAACTTAAGCATAAATGAACCAGAATATTGCATTACAAATGTGCTCATTATAATGATGTAATTATATAACACATATATGTTATTGAATATTTAAGTTAATATAGAAATATTTTAAATATTTAGTTTAATTTCGCACTTTCTTGTCAAATAAAAAAACTGTATCATCTAAAATTAGGCATCACTCGACTAAAATGATTGAATATGACATGAAATACTGTAGTAATTGTATTTAAAGTATTTTTTCTTCAGAAGACAAAAACTATGACTAAAACATAATCTGAGATAAAAAAAATAAAAAAATGTAGAGGTGGAGAAAGGACCAGGTCACCAGAAAACTAGTTACGGGGGGCTCTGCTCGGCTCGGCTCTGCATGGATGCATTTAATGTAGCAGCTGTAAGACGGTGAGAGGGGGAAAGAGATTAATCTCACCTTTCCTGGGCAGTGCGGACCATCTCAGTTCGGCTGTTGACCAAACCTGTTCTTTCTTGCCCAGATAAGGGAACATGAAATATTGCTTTGCATCCAAGATGTTCTCCTCCAGCACATGCAGGGCCCGAAGTTACAATCTAACACTTTTTTTTATATGCAACTGATTTGAAACACTCTTCATTTATACCACAAATGTTTCTCGTTCTTGGGAGATTTAGTCTTTTCTGTGGATCTGACATGTTTAATTATTTGGTTTTGTTTCATCTCTTGGCTTAAATAGATAGTTTTTCATTTGCATGGATAATTAAATACAGGGACACCAGGAAATTCCTTTTGGGAAACATAATCCTCTAAGCCCATATAAGTAGAGAGTGCTGATAATAAAAAGACTAAGCTGTTGATAAGAACAGGTGTGGAATGAGGATGAAGAAGCCAAAAAAAAAGCAAAAGAAGAATAAAAGGAGGGCTTGGAGGAAGATAAACTCCAGAAGATGACAAACCTCAGAGAATCTATTGATGACATGCGTAGAGGAAACAGAATCTGCTGAATATCAAGGTGCAAAACTTAAAGAGACACTGCAGTTATACCCAAAGGTACCATGTCTTTCTCTTTTCTCCTGGTCTTTATCTCTCTCTGTCATTCACAATACATCGGAGGGATATGGAGTTCAATAACGGTTGAAAAGTGTGGGACAAAGCCTTGAAGTAAAGAAGAGTTGAATAATATGCTCAAATGTATGGAGGTCAGGGGCAGGGAGAGCAAGATTTACAGCTCTTTTGCCCATTGTAAACCATTTACTTGACGGGCTCAGGTGTTTCATGCTATCATTTAACGTGACCAATGCCATTGACGTTTTGATGGTTTTTAAGGGCTTTGGATGAACAACATAGATCCACTTGGAGACACCACAGGTGGAGAAACATTCATGAAACCTAATAGGTCATAGCAAAAAGTCTGTTTAAATGGAGTCTCAAAGAACTCAGAGCCAAAGAAATGTCAAGGATATGAAGAGCATGTGGAACTACACATCTACCATGTTGGTCCAGGTAATGGGTAAAAAAAAGTACACCACCATTCAAAAGTTTGGGTGTGTAAGATATTAGCATGTTTTTGAATATACACTGAGACTGCCTTAATTTTATCAAATATACATTAAAATATTCTTGACATATTACTAGAATTTAAAATAGATGTTTTCTGTTTTAATATATTTTGAAATGTAATTGAATCCTGGGATGGCAAAGCTAAATATTTATTCAACAGCCGTTACTCCAGTCTCTGAATTATGCATTATCAACAAGATAAATCTGCAGGTTGTACAGCGATCGCATGGCACAAGTTGGAGCTCTCAGAAAAAACAGAGTTTACTGGTTCTATGAGGACGTGAATGATTTTTTATGAAAATCTTGTAATTACGGTAATTCCGACATGGCGTGAATGCACCTTATTATGATGATTTGGTGCTCAAGAAACATTATTATTATAAATGTTGAAGTTGTGCTGCTTAATATTACACTCTAAAAAATGCTGGGTTAAAAACAACCCAAGTTGGGTTGAAAATGGACAAACCCAGCGATTGGGTTGTTTTAACCCAGCGGTTGGGTTAAATGTTTGCCCAACCTGCTGGGTAGTTTTATTTAAACCAACTATTATTTAAAAATTGCTATATGGCTAGCTTAAAATGAACCCAAAATAGTTGGGAAATTAAAAACCAGATGCAATTATAGGCAACAATAATAGACAAAAGGTGAATGTTTATTAATAAGATTTAATATTTTATTAATATAAATTTAATAGTTTAATAGTTTATTAATATAAATGTATTAATAATCAATTTAATAAATGTTTATTGTTTAATAATTATTCATTGAACATTAATAAATGTTCATTTCCAACATACTTTGGGTTCATTTTAATTAAGCAATACAGTAATTTTTAAACAATAGTTGAGTTAAATAAAACTACCCAGCAGGTTGGGCAAACATTTAACCCAACCGCTGGGTTAAAACAACCCAATTGCTGGGTTTGTCCATTTTCAACCCAACTTGGGTTGTTTTTAACCCAGCATGTATGATGGGAACCGTGATGAATTTGTTTCAGGATTAAAGAACAGAAAGTTAAAAAGAACAGCAGTTATTTGAAATAGAAATCTTTTGTTCATTTACATTTATGTATTTGGCAAAGGAGGGCTGAAAATTTTTCAGTGACTAAACGCTAACATTTTGGTCTGTTCTTCACACAGAGTTAGCTATAATGTGCAGGAGTCATAAGGGCTAAAATTATATTGTGGTGCTTTTATTGTCATTTTGGAGCTAAACTGCACAAATGTAATGATACATTCTTTAACATTCATTTTGTAAAGAAGTAAGTCAAACTATTTTGAACATAAGTAAATGAGTGAATGATTTTTAATTTTGTTATTATTATTATTATTATTTTAAATGATCTAACTTTAACTGGATGTAAACACCATAGTAAATAACAATGCACTTTTTTATAGGGAAATAAAAGGATGTCACAGATGATAGAAAATGACAGAATCCATGCAAAATGTAGCAGGTATGCGATGCCCCAAAGCCGGAAACGGGATTAAACCATCGGTTAAGGGTTGAGAGAAAATGTCAGATTAACATGACAGGATTAACTGCTAAAAGTGAGTTTGTTTATATGGACTATGGCTGCTCATTTTTTAAAATCTGAGATTTGTATGCCAGAACAAAGCTCAAGCTTTTTGTTAAATACACGAGTTTCATCAGAAGTTAATTTAGCAAACGTTATTAGGCCAGAGGGTACGAACAGATATAAAACGTTAACAAAGAAATTGAAGTGCTCGTTGAGAAAATAGAGTGTAATTGAGCCCAAAGAAGGCTGGAGACTGAGTAAATTGAGCAGCCATTGCTGAGATGACGAGATTCTAATGTTTCCCCCTCCTGGATTCAGTTCATTGAGATGAGCAAGGAGAAAAAGTTTTTCTCCCATCATTTCGCTCACTGTGTTTGCTTTAAACCCTTATCAGAAGCAATTATGGAAAGTTCCACAAACTCCCTTCATCTCCTCATCGCAACACAAAGTATCTTGCATGCATCTGGAGAGAGAGGACACAGGCTGCTCCTCCAGGCTCTTTATTACTACTCCACACATGATTGGCTTATTTGATCAGATTTCCCTCCTTATTCTCTTCCTATGCTCTCTCTCTTTCTCTTTCTCTCCTCCCTCCATTAATGCATCATTCCGTCTGTCTCTCTCTTGTCTAGAGTGGGCTAAACAGGTGAGCTCTAGGATGTCTGGCAGAAAAGAGTCATCAGAAATAATGACAGGAACACTTCATGATGTGGAAATTGGGATGATAAAGAGAGAGAAAGAAAGACGGGGAGAAGAAGATGAAAAATGTATCACATACTGTATGCAGGGGTTAATAAGTCTGTAATGGCTGCATCTGAGACACTTGATGTTGAAAAATGCTGAGGCAAACGTGATGTTTCCTATTCCCAAACAGTGTTGGGGTGATGCATAATATGTAACAAGGGTTGCGTTTTTTAATAATACTGACATACTGTTTTTTGCCTCAGTCTATGAAGGAAGCAAGCAAACACACACACACACACACACACACACACACACACACACACACACACACACACACACACACACACACATGTTTGTTTTTGTGAATTGTGGGGACTTTCCATAGACTTCAATGCATTTTACACTGAACAAACTGTACATTCTATCCCCTTACCCTGCCCCTACCCCTAAACCTAACCCTCACAGGAAACTGTGCAAACTTTTACTTTTTCACAAAAACTCATTCTATATGATTTATAAACCCATTTACATTGTGGGGACCGCTGGCTGGTCCCCACGATGTAGGTGAACTCAGGTTTATATTACATCATGGGGACATTTGGTCCCCACAATGTAATATAAACAAAAGCACACACACACACACACACACACACACACACACACACACACACACACACACACACACACACACACAGCTCAGCGTAAATGAGTACACCCCCTTTGAAAAAGTAACATTTTAAACAATATCTCAATGAACACAAAAACAGTTTCCAAAATGTTGACAAGACTACAGTATATAACATCTGTTTAACTTATAACATGAAAGTAAGGTTAATAATATAACTTAGATTACACATTTTTCATTTTTACTCAAATTAAGATGATGCAAAAATGAGTACACCCCACAACAAAAACTACTACATCTAGTACTTTGTATGGCCTCCGTGATTTTTAATGACAGCACCAAGTCTTCTAGGCATGGAATGAACAAGTTGCCGACATTTTGCAACATCTGTCTTTTTCCATTCTTCAAGAATAACCTCTTTTAGAGACTGGATGCTGGATGGAGAGTGATGCTCATCTTGTCTCTTCAGAATTCCCCAAAGGTGTTCAATTGGGTTCAGATCAGGAGTCAATGAATCACGTTCACTCTGTTCTTCTTCAGAAATCCAACAGTGGCCTTAGATGTGTGTTTAGGATCATTGTCATGCTGGAAAGGTGCACGACGACCAAGGGCACGGAGTGATGGTAGCATCTTCTCTTTCAGTATAGAGCAGTACATCTGTGAATTCATGATGCCATCAATGAAATGCAGCTCCCGGCACCAGCAGCACTCTTGTAGCCCCACATAAGGACACTGCCACCACCATGATTCACTGTAGGCACCATGCATTTGTATTCCTCACCTTTGCGACAATATACAGTTTTGAAGCCATCAGTTCCAAAAACATTTATCTTGGTCTCATCACTCCAGAGTATCTTCATCTTTGTCAGCATGGGCCCTGGCAAACTCTAGGTCTGCTTTTTTTGTGCCTGGGCTTTAGGAGAGGCTTCTTTCGTGGACGGCACCCATGCATGCCATTCCTCTGCAGTGTACACCATATTGTGTCATCAGAAGACGCTCCTGTCGAGGTGTTAACTTTCATAGACGACCTGGAGATGTCTGTGAGATGGTTGCAGTTCCATCTTTTTTAAACTTTTGCACCACTTTTGCTACAGTATTCTGACTGATAAGTAAAGCTTTGCTTTGCAGCATGAAATGGGAAGGGGTTTTAACACCCTTTTATTGTCAACTGTCTGCTAGACACCTGTGTAATGAATAATTAGACTCACCTGTGGTTGAATTCTTGTTAAATTAGACATTTGTAGTCTAAAATTTAGCTTTGCTACAGAGACTTTCAGTTGGGTGTACTCATTTTTTACATCACTCTAATTTGAGTAAAACTGAAAAATGTGTAATCTAAGTTATATTATTAACCTTACTTTCATGTTATAAGTTAAACAGATGTTATATTAAACTTAGTCTTGTCAACATTTTGGAAATTGTTTTTGTGTTCATTGAGATATTGTTTAAATAAATTGATATTGTTGGTCTGAATATGTTAAAACATTGCAGAGATACAGTGAGGAAAATAAGTATTTGAACACCCTGCTATTTTGCAAGTTCTCCCACTTAGAAATCATGGAGGGGTCTGAAATTGTCATCGTAGGTGCATGTCCACTGTGAGAGACATAATCTAAAGAAAAAAATCCAGAAATCACAATGTATGATTTTTTAACTATTTATTTGTATGAGACAGCTGCAAATAAGTATTTGAACACCTGAGAAAATCAATGTTAATATTTGGTACAGTAGCCTTTGTTTGCAATTACAGAGGTCAAACGTTTCCTGTAGTTTTTCACCAGGTTTGCACACACTGCAGGAGGGATTTTGGCCCACTCCTCCACACAGATCTTCTCTAGATCAGTCAGATTTCTGGCTTGTCGCTGAGAAACACGGAGTTTGAGCTCCCTCCAAAGATTCTCTATTGGGTTTAGGTCTGGAGACTGGCTAGGCCATGCCAGAACCTTGATATGCTTCTTACAGAGCCACTCCTTGGTTATCCTGGCTGTGTGCTTCGGGTCATTGTCATGTTGGAAGACCCAGCCTCGACCCATCTTCAATGCTCTAACTGAGGGAAGGAGGTTGTTCCCCAAAACCTCGCAATACATGGCCCCGGTCATCCTCTCCTTAATACAGTGCAGTCGCCCTGTCCCATGTGCAGAAAAACACCCCCAAAGCATGATGCTACCACCCCCATGCTTCACAGTAGGGATGGTGTTCTTGGGATGGTACTCATCATTCTTCTTCCTCCAAACACGTTTAGTGGAATTATGACCAAAAAGTTCTATTTTGGTCTCATCTGACCACATGACTTTCTCCCATGACTCCTCTGGATCATCCAAATGGTCATTGGCAAACTTAAGACGGGCCTGGACATGTGCTGGTTTAAGCAGGGGAACCTTCCGTGCCATGCATGATTTCAAACCATGACGTCTTAGTGTATTACCAACAGTAACCTTGGAAACGGTGGTCCCAGCTCTTTTCAGGTCATTGACCAGCTCCTCCCGTGTAGTTCTGGGCTGATTTCTCACCTTTCTTAGGATCATTGAGACCCCACGAGGTGAGATCTTACGTGGAGCCCCAGTCCGAGGGAGATTGACAGTCATGTTTAGCTTCTTCCATTTTCTAATGATTGCTCCAACAGTGGACCTTTTTTCACCAAGCTGCTTGGCAATTTCCCCGTAGCCCTTTCCAGCCTTGTGGAGGTGTACAATTTTGTCTCTAGTGTCTTTGGACAGCTCTTTGGTCTTGGCCATGTTAGTAGTTGGATTCTTACTGATTGTATGGGGTGGACAGGTGTCTTTATGCAGCTAACGACCTCAAACAGGTGCATCTAATTTAGGATAATAAATGGAGTGGAGGTGGACATTTTAAAGGCAGACTAACAGGTCTTTGAGGGTCAGAATTCTAGCTGATAGACAGGTGTTCAAATACTTATTTGCAGCTGTATCATACAAATAAATAGTTAAAAAATCATACATTGTGATTTCTGGATTTTTTTTTTTAGATTATGTCTCTCACAGTGGACATGCACCTACGATGACAATTTCAGACCCCTCCATGATTTCTAAGTGGGAGAACTTGCAAAATAGCAGGGTGTTCAAATACTTATTTTCCTCAATGTATAGCCTCACATTCATTCTTTGTTGAATTTATTTGCAAGTTATTCGAGAACGGTTTGACGAATCAACTTGAATTCCATATTTCTGTGTCGGCATGGTCTGAAGGTGATCTGTTTGAATTTTCATGAAAATCAGAGCAGCGGTCTAAGAGGACTTTGAAAAAGTAGTTTTTTTGTTCTTTTCAGAAAACTCAAAACATTTTCATGACAGAAAATGACGTCATAGGGTGCAACTGAATCGTTTTGAGCCAAGGAATCAAAGGGAAAAAAGCTTTGTTTATGGCAGTAGATCTCAACCTGCGGCCCGTCACAAATGTGGCCCACGATATGCCAAAAAAAAAAAAAAATCCAGTTTTACAATTTTTTTTTTTTAATTAAATTAAAATAGATTAAATGAATATATATTTGCACTATAATGTTTTTTGTCATATAAAATAATTTTGGTGATCATATATTATTTTCAGACATATAATATACAAATATATACAAATAGTAGCCATTATTTTTGTAAATTTAGGAATCAAAATGGACAAATTTGTTATTAGAGGAGAAAAATGAAATGAGGAACATACCAAATGAAGGAACACATTGCAAACAAGAAGAGTTGTAGCATCAGCATCGAAGGTAAGAAGAATGGAAGAATCAGTTTGCTGTCAATGAGCGAGATGGGCAGCCTTTGCTCTGAAGTAAAGTACTTGGCATATGCAAACCCTACAATGTCAAAAGACGTGAATTCGATGTGTTTGTTTGATGTATTTGTATTTAAAAATCGATAAGATATAACCGCATGATGCTGCGTGAGGGACTGCAACGTGACAGAATGCTTGATAAAGTAGAAACATTCTGTCATTGTTTGGTGACAAATTGCTTTGGTTAATGTACAGACTGTAGGCTACTTCATCTGTGTGCCAAATTTCACAACATTTTACCATATGGGTCTATGAGCTGCCATAGACTCAAGAGTGGAAGAAGAAGAACACTAACGGATACAATAGGTGCCTCAAACCTTTGATGCTTAGCCCCTGCAAGCAATGATGTAACATCATTAGTTATTTTCACGAGTAACACAATGTAGTTTCAGAAGAAAGTGTATTATTATGGCAATGTGACAGGTCTGTGGGAGATGGTGTAGGTGTTTTTGGCACCAATCCTCTCCATTACTCACCACGCAGCACTTCTTCACATTTTTGCTATTTCACTTCCATGCGTGACAATCGTGCGTGTAGGTCGGCCTAAAGTTATCCCTGACCTTTTCTCCAGCCCTTCTCTTCCTCTATCCACTCCATACCTTTCATCTCTGTGAATCTACCAAAACAAAGCTTTTTCATGCATCTGTGGCACTAAATATGTCAGCTCTCCTCTACCGGACGGATGCTGGCTGCCTGGACTCAGCTTTGAACTGCTGAGATGACAAATCCACCTCTGCTATAAGCTTCTGCAAGAGGTTGACAGACAGAGATAGAGACACAGAGAGACGGAGAGAGATCAACCTGTCTTTAATATTTCATCACAAATGCGAGTATGGCAGATGACCTGGAGAAGTTTCAGGCATGGAGCCCCTGCTGCGGCAGCATCGCTGAGCTCAGTCAACTTCGTCCACTAGCACGCACCACAGACTGTCCGACTGCCATTTTGTTTCCACCAGACCCAAAATGGGAGCCAAAAATCTCAACAGGTCAGTTGATCTATAAACAAGGGGTATGTTCAAATCACCTTATTAGATTTTAATTTGAGCGCTGTATTTAGGGTTTATTTAAAATAAATTTATAAATCAGTGTTGAAAACAGTTGTGTTGCTTAATATTTTGTGAAAAACCATGTTACAATTATTTTGGGGATTCTTTGATGAATAGAAAGTTTAAAAAAAGCAACATAATTTGCTTGAAACAGAAATCTTTTGTTGCCTTAGCAAATTACTTTACTGTTACTTTTGATCAATTTAATGCATCCTTGTTAAATAAAATAATGATTTAAAAAAAAAAAAAAAACCTGAATGGCAGTATATATAATCAAAGACTATAGAATTACACAAGACGTGTCACTCATATTGTTTTGAATGGGAGAAAGTGTAACGCACAATATGGCAGAATAAGTCCCGCCTTCAAAATAAGAGGCAATGGCCGACTGGTAAAGTCATTGCGTCTCTGCAGCGGCTGTTAGAAGCACTGGTTTCTATAGAAACAGTCAGACGCGCGCCTCCGAAATGAGGCACAAGAGGAGACCGCATTTAGGTCTGCGCATGCGCATTAACTTGATTCAGCCTAATATATAAATATATATATATATATATATATATATATATTTTTTTTTTTTTTTTTTTTTTTTTTTTTCACGATTCAAGCGTTTGGGGAAAAAAAATCATGAGACAGTTGTCAGATTTCATTGGTGATTTCAAATAAGAAATTTAATCGAAAGCTTGGCAAACAGCTTTGGAGAACTTGATGTTTCCCCATTCAAAGAGATAGGAGCTGCATGGATGCCCAGGATGCCCGAGAGGCGTTTCAAAGATGGCCGCCGAGTGAAATGACTTGTCTTAAAGGAACTTTGATATAATTTAAATCTTTGTTATTATTTATATATTTATCAATGATTTATTTTAAAAAATAATAAATGCTTAATTACTTGAAATACTTTGACAAAATATATTTTGTCAAGGTAATTGAACTTCTAAAGAAATCCCCTCTTCAATGTGTAGGAACCAGGGACTACATTTGTAGGAACATTGTGTATCAGATCTACAGTCTTATTAGCATAATGAACTATAAGAATATCACTAAAGTCATATGTCACTGTCTGCGGATACTATACCCTCCAACAAGACTCCAAATAATTTGCAAGAACCCACATAAAGGGTCTACCACGAACACCGCTGGTGGTCTTCATTAAAAATTCATTATTCTGAAAGTCTCAACCAGCCTGAAACTATGGGGTTCCACTGGTGCTTTTATGCAAGTGTTACAAATCAGCACTGATTGACCAAAGAAAAGCTTTTCAGTTCCAGCTTTTTTAGCACAATGTCTTTGGGGATCTGTGGAGTTCCACATGCCTTTCAGCTTTAATTCGGTTTGGATAAGGTGAGCTATTAGTGGCCGGAAGCTGCTGTGTCAGGCTAAACAAAATGCCTAGATTTTGTCCTCATGTGAAATGTTGAAAAAACACGAAGCACAAAATTTATCTGTTCATATAAATGTGTGCACACATGGTGCCTACGCTACTCAATTATGATGCACATAACGGATTGCAGCAGTACACCAAAGAGAAACTTATTAAAGAAGCCAAATTAAGAGGCACTTTTAAAAAGTCTTAATTTCGTTTTTAGGGTCTACTAGAATATTTTTTTCAGGCTTGAATGTTCAAAACACAATCATTTTCACATATTTTCCCTATTTGCCACACATCTCTTTCCAGTCTGTCAGTAACACTCTTTTTAGTTCATGTCTCTATGAAGCAACTCCTTCCCAAAAGCAAAATGTGCTCTGATTGGTTGGACGAGTGTTTTGTAATAGGTTAACTGCTTTGGAAATGCCACACCCCTTACCATAACTGCCAGTTTCAATACGCTAATTCAACTCAACCAGGCCTCGCCCCTTTATTTTACGTATGCCTTTTGTGGAAATTATTTAAATGAGGAATATTCTGACACACAAGTACGTTCCTAGAAGAAGACTACAAGCGAGGTTCAGAAACAGTTCTTGCTATGTAAAGAACAAATCCCTTTGGTGTGAACTTTGTGCTTTGTAACTTTGCATACCTTTTCATGCTCAAACAGCAAAAATACACACTAAAGAATAACAATTAAAAAAAAACACAGTAAAAGGTCCTTTCTGATTACCTTTAACAGGGGTTGAGATAATACCACAGTGAAGAACCGAAGAGCAGTTAGGTTAACCAGAGGAGGTGAAGGGAACAGACCCAGCTGTCTAGAGCTAATGGACAAGATAAGAGACAATAAGATGCTACAGTGTTTACCACTGGCCGCATTAAGCTAACATCAATGCTTCACTCAATAAGAAGACAGAGACCAAACACAAAGCAGACAAAAGTAATTGTATTAGACAGAATCCTCCCCATGGAACACAGATAAAGTACACATTTGAAAAGTGTCAATACTCTTTGTAAACAGGGAATAGAGACAACACAATACTAAATACTAAATAGCTCAACAAACAGGACTAAAACATGTGTCTGTGGACTATTGCTGTCCCAAAGGGTGGTGTCTTGGTGTCTTTTTTTTTTTTTTTTTAATTTAAACTATTCAATACAAACACTGTTACAGTTATCTACATTTTGCACCAAATGGGAATTAGTAGACTTGTACCGGGGATGTGCAAAACTACATTCAAAGTTGATTAGTCAGACTCAGTGGGTTGCCTGAACAACTATTCAAGTAAATCAGTCAAATTCATTGGTTCTCAACCAGGTTGCCAAGGCCCATAGGGTTCCTCAGGAAACATCCAAGGGGACTGCAGATGACGTATTTAAAGAGGAACTATTTGTCATGAGTAGTGACTGTAGTAATCGCACAACACAGGAGAATCCAAACAAACACTTCTTTATTGATCCACAAAGGAACATACAGGAGATCGCAGGAGGAGGAACTTTACACAAAACCACATAAAAGGAATGTATTGATACAAAGGCATGTATTAATATTCCTCATTCAAATAATTCCTGCTGGAGGAAATTTGGACTAATTTGGATTACTTAAATGTTGGATTACTTTAAATTATTACTTGGATTCTTTCACCCTCATGCCGTTTGAAATCTGATTGACTGACTTCTGTGGAACACAAAACAAGATATTTTGAAGTTTTTCTTCCATACAGTGAAAGACAATGGGCTCCAAAACATTGGGCCCCACTGACCTTCTTTGAAATGTAATCATATAAACTCAACATATACAGTATAAACTGATTTATGTTCTACCATAGGATTTAAGAACCTTTAAAGAGCCCCAATCAAGTGTCCAGTAGCTGCATGGCTTTCTTGTGGCTTTCCTGTCCAGTACACAGATCTTCTCTGGCTTGGTTTAATCCCAGTTCTGCCAGGACTGTGGAATCTTTAAAAGGTTCATTGGCTCTTTCTCACTGGCATTCAGCTCACACTCTCTGACTAGAGGATTTGACAAGTTTTTTCAAGGACATGAGGTTCCTTGGAGAAGGTGTCGAAGTTGTGTGCTCTGAGATGGTTGGCAGGGTGGCAAAAGGGTTTCCTTTTCACCCACAAGGTCATCTAACGCTCTTCCTTCGTTCTCATCCAAAAAGCCCCACTGGCTGAAACGATAAGTCAGCTGTGGCCACAAGTGAATCTGTCCATCAGCGTCAGAGTGAACATGTTGACGTGAAATTAATGAGAATGTCAGAATTGGGAAAATCACAGCACGCCAGTAAAGTTAGCCATGCTTTCTCAGCCCTCATATTGCTGGCATTGGCAACAAGAAGAGTGTCAACAAATAAAGCCTTCCTCGCGTCATTCCTCCTACTTGAGGTTCTTCAGAATTAAATTACTGATGTTTTGAGGCTTGACAGCAGTGTGTTACAGCAGTGTGGGATAGGCCAGGCTACGCTGGACTCCTTGCCTCCTGCTGTATGCCAAATCAGATCAATAAACAGATTCATCCTGATATAAAAAGACGATCAGTGATATTCACTGACATTTATGCTTTTGTGTTTATAGACGATTTGGTTATATTTACTAAAGAAAGATTATTCTGCCAAGAAGTGATTTTTTAGTATCACTATATTGATTCTTTTAGATTCTGAATGTGTTTAGGGATGTATTGTCCTCTCAGCATATTTACTATCTTGCGTTTATCATACAGAGTGCAAATCAATCGCTGGGCCAGTCTCACAAAGAGAGAGAGAATATATATTTCACTTAAACTGTACAACATAAAATAACTTCTAGAGAGATCCTTCTCAACATAAAAATAATTATTCATACACTCTCACACATATAGGAACCACTGAGGTGAAAGAAACTTTCTACTTGAAATGAGCAAATGAAGTCAACCTGTGATGCTGATCCTGAGCTGATACAGTAATGACATTTTGAACACACTCAGACCTGTACAGCTCAGCATGGTGCTAACAATACCAAGAACACTGGTTTGATTCCCAGGGAATGCAGGAACCGATTAAATGCACACACATTTTGCTAGCAGAATTGTAAAGTCAGCACTACTGTACATTTTGTGCACACAATTTCAAACTCAACTTTCTTTGATTATTTCAATAGGCATTTCAAAGCACGTTTCGAGGAGATGGATTTTGTAGCCTGAACTGGAAACCTGGGATAAATTAGGCTAGTTTCAGGTTTACCTAACTATAATTGCAAGTTTTTAAGGAGCATACATGTTCAAAAAGACATTTGAAATAGTTTGAAAACTATTTTAATTATTTTTGACTATTTTAACTACGGTAAATGCCATCTTAAAGAGATAGTTAACCCAAAAATGAAAATTGTCATTACTTATTCTCCTTGTCATGTAAGATGTGTTTGACTTACTTTTTTTTTTCTGCAGAACACAAAAATAAGATGGTCAACTAATCAGTCTAACTGGAAGCCTGGGATAAATTAGGTGGGAAACACTTTATTTTGATGGTCCACTTTATACATTCTACTGACTATCACCTAAGTAACTTTGCAACTACATGTCAAGTAACTCTCATTAGAGTATTAGATTGTCTGCTTAATATCTGTAAACACTTTATTTTGATGCTCCCCCAACAGATATTCTACTTACTATAAGTAACTTTACAACTACATGTCAACTTATTCTACCTGAGCCCTCACACCTAACCCTAACCTAAGAGTCTACTACAGTCTACTAATTGTCTAATGAGAGTTAGTTGGCATGTAGTTGACAAGTTACTTATAGTAAGTAGAATGTCTAAAGTGGACCATTGAAATAAAGTGTAACCATTGGAGCATTTACTTAAAGAGATAGTTCACCCAAAAATGAACATTTCTGTCATTATTTACTCACCCTCATGTTGTTCCAAACCCATAAGACTTTCGTTCATCTTTGAAACACAAATGAGGATATTTTTGATGAAATCTGAGAGCTCTCTGACCCCTCCATAGACAGTAATTTAATTACGTCTTTCAAGGCCCAGAAAGGTAGTAAAGATATTGTTAAAGTAGTCCATGTGAATACAGTGGTTCAACCTTAATTTTATGAAGCGATGAGAAAACGTTTTCTGAGCAAGAAACTCTTTTTAGAAACAAAAATAACTACTTTATTCAACAATTTCTTCTCTTTCCTGTCAGTCTCCTATGCTGTTTATATAGTAAACACAGTGCAGTGCTTCCAGGTTCTACGTCAGAACGGCGACTCGTTATTGGCCGGCTCCTGCGTCAGCATCACACGCATGTGTCGTTCTGCTCATGTGAACAGCATCGGCCAATACGGAGCGGGCGTTCTGACGTAGAACCTGGAAGCGCTGCACTGTGTTTACTATCTAAACAACGTAGGAGACTGACAGGACTATTTTTGTTTTATTAAATGTCTTAATTTGAGTAACAAAGATGAATGAAGGTCTTACAGGTGTGGAACGACATGAGGGCGAGTAATTAATGACAGAATTTTCATTTTTTGGGTGAACTAACCCAAAAAAATCTAGACAGTGTGCAACCTAATGGTGTTGGACTACTTTAAATGCCATCTTAAATGGATAGTTTACCCAAAAATGAAAACTGTCCATTTTAAGGATATAGATCCACAAATCGCTTTTTGTTCATGAAATGCACATGCCTTCTATACCTGGGGTTTACAAACTCTTGGTGGTTTGTGAAGCTAATAATTACCTAAATCATAAAAATATTTAATTAAAATAAAGACATTTTTAAATAAAAACAAATAAGTATAAAACACTTACTGAAAAAATATAAAATACTGCATTTACTCGCATGTCATGTGATCTTTAACCAATATCAGAGAAAAATGAACGTCCAAATGTGTTGATAAATTATTAAAATATGAACTTATCCATAAACTTAAACTTAAAATCTCAAGTTAATATTTTAGGTCAAAAGCGTTTGGCAGACAGTAAATTTCTGCTCTAAACTGTAACACATAATGCACTGCTGCAATAGACATACAAATGTTTTCTCCTCCAGAACTTTTAATGGACAAATCATCTCATTTGTAGCAACCAACAGTATGGTGACCTCCAGCTCTAAGATCACTGTCAGCAAACTCTCCACTGACTGAACAAGCTTTTCTTCTTGTCAAAGCTAAAAATGTCTTACTTGCTTCAATTAAATACAAAGTTATACCTATCATGTACCCATCCTTGTTCCTCAAGGACATTTTTGTAACACTGCTCAGCTAAGACAGATAGTGGACTCACATGGAGGGCAAACCACAGAAAAGTAGAAAAAGTCTGTACTGACAGTTTTGTACAAACAGTCTCCCTGTAAATATTCTGCCTCTAACTGTCTCCTCTTTTATGCCCATGAAAAAGTTTTGCTCTTTAGCTCTCACTCACAAACATACACCCTGGAGAGAGCAGAAAAGAAATGGCCAATGGGGAAAAAAGAGCAAAAGAAAAAGCGCATGAGAGAATCTGCCGCTCAGAGAAGTGTGCATACTAAAAGAGACACCTTCCTCTTTCCTAGAACTTTATTTTTTCATGAATGATTAAATATTAAACCTACATTTCTGCTCCAGTTAATTGCATGTCAACACACAGGCAGGAGAGGCCAGAACTGGAAGAGACTGTGTCAAGGGGTGGATGGAGGGCAGCACATGATCCACATCTACACGGAATATCCTGACAGGGTCTGGAAAAAGATGGGTTAATATCAACGACAGTGAGTTTGAGAGCAAGAGTGTGTGCGTGTGTGTTCTGGAGAGTACAACTGTCAGGAAGAGCAACACCATCACTAATTCATGGGCAGCTTCTGCTCTTCCAGGCTGGCGTTGCTCTTGAAATGACCTTTCTTCTCCCACAAACACATTTCTCTGCAGTAAGTTTCCAATGGATGTTGCTGCACACCACTCTGAAAGATAGAGGCACAGATACAAGTTAATGGCGCATGCATGTAGGACTGATATTATGCCAAGTTTAATGTTGAAGAGATCAGAGAGCTGGTTGACCCAGGGTTTGTATGATAGATGGTTGGTACTCAAACACCTTCTGGCCTAATAGGAATAGAGGTGTCTACCTCTGTGTGAGTGGAGCCTTGGGTGAATCATCGATTTGTATGCCGTCTAGACAGGCCTACGGTGGGAGGGTGGGAGCAACGAAAGGGCCGTATTGTGTTCATTCATCTCAGAATGCTCAGTTTGCTCACTTTAGAAAGCATTCAGGCTGACACAGGATGACTGAACACTACAGTCATGCTTAAGACTTTATTCTTTGCTATTTTTCTCCCTCACTATATCATGCAAATTCCTGCCAATGAGTCATGTTAAGGATGGCATCCACACACCTACATGCCACATGTCCACAAAAATCTTTTGAAAAGGAAGGAAAACTCCTCTCTATGATATAATTTAATTGCTTGTTTGTTTTGGTCAGACCACATTATATTAGTATTATTTATATACTATTACAGTATTGATGTTTTGACTTAGCTTTTATATTGTAAGTTTTCATTTTAAGTTTTATTAATTTTCTTAATGCATAATTTTTATTTAATGTATCTTTATTTCAGTTTTAGTCATTTTAGTACTTAATGAAAATGTTTTGGCAAATATACGAAAAAAAATCTAATATTGAAATTTGCATTATTTCAAAGAAAATAACTTTTAATAATTTTAGTCAATAACAGAACTGCCTTGATTTTGGTGAAAGGGTCACATCTCTTATCAAACAGCCCAACTGAAGTTAACAGAGTTCTAAAGCTTGTCATATTTAAGTTACATCACAACTGTTATGGGTCGTAGCCTTACAACAGCCACCTGTCTGTCACTACTGGTGGTGATCCTATAACGAATCTCAGACATGAAGGGAGAGAGTGTACCATGCCCTCCATTATCAGGGAAGGCCGGCTTCATCCATTTTCTTCCTTACTTCCTCCAGATTTCCATTTGATTTAATGCAAGCTTCTTCTTTTTTTTTTTTTTTTTTGGAAAGAGGGGACCCCTCTTTCCAGGCAGCAATTTAGAGGGCCAAAGCAGGAGCAATCAATTCTTAAACCAGAGACTGCAAACTGAAAAAGAGCTGTGAGAAAGGCTGCAGACGTATCCATATCAAAAGCTTTAAGGGCTACGGCTAAGAGTGGCGAGACGGTGAATGGGACTGAGGGTGTGCGGATGATTAAAGCTAACCTGCTCAGAGCAGCGACGGCTGTGCTCGGTTTGAGAGGACGCCACTCTCTCTTACGGCTGACATAATTGATTTCCACCGCTTCCAGCTTCTTCTGTGTTTGTCTGCCTGTCTCTCACTGAAATCAAGAGCAATATTGGACATTTTCTCTGGGCCGAATAAGGATGTGATGGGAATTAGCTAGCAGTTGGGTCAGTACAGCAAGGTTCTGGGACATTCAGAAATGAACTGAGAATGCCTTTCTAATTCAATTCCTGAATTTGAATTGAGGCATCAAACTGGATGCAATTGCAATTTACAGTTTACAATTTTTTTTTTCTTTCTTTTTTTTCTTTACAAAACAAGAATGACACTCTCTACTATTCACTGTAGTATGTTACATATTTTACAGTCTATGGTTTGTGCATATATATATATATTAAATTTTTCAGACATTTTTGATATTTTGATATATTTTTTCTAGTGGGTGCAGGACACTATAGTTCATTTATGTAAGTGAGGATAGCAAAATAAAGTGATATGTTATACCCGAATCGAATGTGTCCTTAAAACTGTGACATATTATAACCAAAAATTCTTCATATAGTGGACTGCCAGTAAAATTGGTAAAAATTTGGAACCAAAAATTATCCAGACAGTTTTACATAATTAAGATAATTTTTTTCCTACACAGTTTAACTCTAAGATGTTGTCATATTTTATAATCATTTTTTTTAACTATAGTGAATAAACTGTATTAATGAATGAAATGTTGTCTGAATTTTTGGTTTGACTGTATATATATATATATATATATATATATATATATATATATATATATATATATATATATATATATATATATATATATATATATATATAATTTTGTACTTTAATGCAAACATGGACCATGTAATATACCTGCAGTGAATTCTAAACAGTATATGGCATTATTACCTAGTTTTTGCACGAAACTCTACATGGCACAGGCTGATAGGTCTTAAACTTATTTGGTAGCGATCACGTCATTATCTTTTTAGCACAGCTGACTGGTTGCTGTTGCATCAGTGGCCAATGAGCTGCGGGCTCAACATTCAAACAAACTGCTGTTATCAGTCTACAGTGCACTTTCAGAAACCCTCCACCTTCCCCAGCTCCACCTGTATAGATCTGCTATGGGGGTTAATTCATGTGTTACATGTGCAGCAGCATAAGTATCTCTTACATGCTCACAGAAATGACTGTGCATGTATTGGTAGTAGCAAGTCTCGGTACTTGCTCTGCAGCTACATCAGCGTAGCAGATCTATTCCGCCAAGACCAAATACATTAACATTGCCATATCCATTATCATGCCAATCTCTATTACCATACTAATCTCCAGAGAGTTGTCATAACAGAACTATAGAAATAGGTTTATGGTTTTGAACTTAAGTTTAACAGTTTTGAAAAGAGTATGTAAACATGTTCAAATTGGCCTGTAGGTACATTTTGCCAGTGGCTGTGTCTAAGTGAGAAAAGAACTGATGTAATTTGAACGATCTAATCATTGAATGCATTTTGTGCCGAAACAATGATAAAGGACCCACAGTTTAGCTCACATAGACTGCTGTGGTGTTCACTGTGTAAAGACTTTTGAAAAAGTGAAGTATTAAGAAATGTGTCCTAGCGATTGTACAAAAAAAAAGTAAGTAGAATAAAAATAAACTGAAATTCAAAGAAATTCATATAACTAAGACTTTTAACTAGATAGATAGATAGATAGATAGATAGATAGATAGATAGATAGATAGATAGATAGATAGATAGATAGATAGATAGATAGATAGATAGATAGATAGATAGATAGATAGATAGATAGATAGATAGACTCATTTTCATCCACCTTTCTTGCCACTCCCGCTTTAAAGTGGTTGGCTGATGTAAATCATTCATATTCAACAATGCTCCACACAAATCTCCATTATCAGGCGGAATAAGGGAATAGACTCGCTCTCAAGTTCTTCATTGCAACTTAATTATGTAAAGACTATCTGAAGTCACACCAAGGGAACGCTAATCTACACCTTGAAATTGAACAAGATATATTATTGATGCTCTGTCTTACTTTGACTCATAATAGGAAAACTACCCCTATCCTCCCACGCTTTCATCCATCCAGTCCCCTCATTCGCTCACTCTTACTCACATTAACTACCAAATGCGCTCTTTACACCTTCTCAATCACTCCTTGTGAGATCCTCCCTGTCCATTAGCATTCAGGTTGTGGAAAGAGAGGGTTACAAATGACTTCTCTGATTTCCTGACTCCATGAGCTTTCAAGCAGCATCTAAAAAGCCGAGACTCTTGAGCTATTTGCTTACCTCTTGTTGTTTAGATAGCACGCTTTTTCAAGTGCTCCTCGCTGATTTGATTAAGATCTGCCGCTGCATAAAAACACCACGGCTCTCTAATGTACTTTTCCTCATCTTTTCTGAAACATTCATCACCCCTCATTACGCTAGCAGCTGCACTCTAAGAAACGTGATCTCTCTGTCTCTCCTCGCTATCTTTGACATATTACCTCATGTGCTCTGTCATCCACAGATACTGCATTTGAAAGCTAGTTGCAGTGTATCTCCTCCTTCATCTCTGTTGCCATTCTCCTGTGTGTGTGTCTATCTCTCCCATACAAACTTCAGAAGAAAACTGCAGTTGTTATGAGCACTTGAGTGATGTCAAGCATATCAGTGCAGCGGCATGTCAAGCAGAAGACTGAGTCAGCAAATTTGCCACGTACAGGAATACTTGACAGAGCCTCATTTCCAGCCACCTCAGCTGAAATGCTTCAGAAACCGCACACTGCAGAAACATGCAAACTATGATAGCGTTACACGTCTCTAGAGGCTTAAAAACCAAAGCAGATGTAGGAAATGAGCTTTCTGATGTGTGCTATTACTATCCGTCTTGGAAGCTAAAGATGCGGCTGTCAGGTCAGTGGACATTAGTATTACTGTTAGTTCAAATATCAAGGTTAGTTTTAGTACTTACTTTAGTACTTGAAATGAACTAAATTCATAACTATAATAATCATAGTATGAACTACTATCACTACTTAATTTTCAGAGCTTGACAACCGTTGGTCATATTGAAAAGTGAACAGAGAGAAAACACAAATAATGACAGAAGGTTCATTTGTGTCTGAACTATTCCTTTAATGGTACTACTACTCTTACTACATTCTAGTTTAAAGTTATTAAAGCACAGAAGCTTGCAGTGGAATATTCAAGGCCATGCCTCACTCCAACCTCAATCCGATTACCAATGACACTCACATCTACTTGAGGGAAGAGCTCTTTTGAAGCTTCCTCCTTTTCTTGCTAACCCAGAGCCTGATTGTACATTAATGACATGGCACATATCACAAGAGCTCAGAAACTAACCTTAAAGCCCATCGCTCTGCAATCCAAAGAAACTGGCCTTATTAGAGATGTGACACAGGGAAGGTCAGTGGCGGCCTTTGGTGGGATTACAGCAAATGGACTCCTGAGCAGCCTAATGGATCTATGGAGAAAGCCCCGGTGACTGTGGTCCGCTCTCCAGCCACAGGCAGCGTAATATTCCCACCTTGCTTTTTTTTGGGAAACAGTATGGACCAAAATCAGATTTGTGTTACATCTGAAGGACTTCCAAGTGCTCTCAGTGGTGTAGCTACATAATCATATTGGCATCTGGAAGCATGATCATTCAGCCATGCTGCTCCATTAGCAGTTAGCTAAAGCATACACTTTCCATAAAGCATATCAGTGACCATCAGAGCAACAAAACAGCAGCTCAGATTAGTCATCATCGGGATTAAATAATTTATGGACACTGTGATGAAAACCTAGCATTTTCATCAGGAAACCACACTCTGCTTATAGCTGAATGATCACAGGGATCTCAAGATGAGATTTGTGGATAGATGTAGATAAGGTTCCTATATTCATATTTTATGCAAGATCAAATATGTGGAAACAAAACAAAATATTTTGATGAACTTTTTGATAGACTTTTTGTCTATGTATTGAATGTCAGTGGAGTCTAAAACAACATTGGATCCCATTGACAGGTTTGAAACAACATGAGGGAAAGTAAATTATGGCAATTTTCATTTTTAGATGAACCATTCCTTTTAACAGGGCTGGGGCCTATAAAAGGCGTCTATAAAATGAAGCCAAAACAGCTAAAATAATATTTTTCTTATTTTAATTCACCCCCTTTTTTCCTTTTTCTTCAGGAAATATGAGGAAGCCTATTTTTAAAAGTGTGATTTTTGGAAAAGTCATGTAAATTAATAAAATATTTAATTATTAAAATTAATTTTAAATAAAAACTCAATAGGCCTTTTTTAATACATTTTTTAGTTAAAAAGGAAAAGTCATGTAAATCTATTGGTTAAACCCTGAAGAAAATTCAGGTCCTAAAATTTCTAGAATTCTGAAATGTAATTAGTTTAATTACTTCTTATTTTACTTAGTTTAGAATATTCGAATATTGCTGTGGACAATGGGGGGCCTAACATTAAGGGATGTCATTTATCTGGTTAGTCTGGTTTTGCATTTAGTTTAATTAGGCTTTGGGTTTTGTAAAAGCTTGGTTAGGGCCATCATCATGTGAGACGATCCAGAATTAAGCATTCAATATACAATCATGACAACTCCGCTATTTATATGTTGGCTCATACAAATAAAGTCACAATTATGGTTACATTTGGGTCACATGTTTTTGTACAACCCAACCATTTGTAGGAATTATTGTGAATGTTGAATGCTTCATCCTGGTTACAGTGATAGCTCACCCAAAAATGAAAAATTTGTCATCACCCTCATGTTGTTCCAAACCTGTATGAGTTTCTTTGTTCTGTTGAACACAAAAGAAGATATTTTAAAGGTGCCCTAGAACTTTAAAAAAAAAGATGTAATATAAGTCTAAGGTGTCCCCTGAATGTGTCTGTGAAGTTTCAGCTCAAAATACCCCATAGATTTTTTTAAATTCATTTTTTTAACTGCCTATTTTGGGGCATCATTATAAATGAGCCGATTCAGGGTGTGTGGCCCTTTAAATCCTGTGCTCCACGCCCCAAGAGCTCGCGCTTGCCTTAAACAACATATAACAAGTTCAAACAGCTAATATAACCCTCAAAATGGATCTTTACAAAGTGTTCGTCATGCAGCATGTCTAATCGCGTAAATACAGTGTTTATTTTGATGTTTACATTTGGTTATGAACGAGTTTGATAGTGCTCTGTGGCTAACGGCTAATGCTACACTGTTGAAGAGATTTATAAAGAATTGAAGTGTTTAATAATGAAAATAACGACAGTCTTGTCTCCATGAATACAGTAAGAAACAATGGTAACTTTAACCACATTTAACAGTACATTAGCAACATGCTAACAAAACAGTTAGAAAGACAGTTTACAAATATCACTAAAAATATCATGTAATCATGAATCATGTCAGTTATTATTGCTCCATCTGCCATTTTTTTGCTATTGTCCTTGCTTGCTTACCTAGTCTGATGATTCAGCTGTGCAGATCCAGATGTGTAATCCCTTTCATAATGTTGGGAACATGGGCTGGCATATGCAAATATTGGGGTGTACACCCCGACTGTTATGTAACATTTGACAGTCAGGTTACCAACATTCTTCAAAATATCTTCTTTTGTGTTCAACAGAACAAAGAAACTCATACAGGTTTGGAACAACATGAGAGTGAGTAAACAATGACAACATTTCATTTTTTGGGTGAACTATCCCTTTAAACTGCACACCTGATAATGGTCTTGACCAAGCTTGAACAAAAACCAATGCATAACCTAGAAATGGTTGGAAGCATTATATGATTTAAAGGGGTTAAATTTGGACTTTTCAGTGACAACTATATTTCCCATGACAGATTGTTACACCCAAATCACACAATTACAATCCTGTCTGTTATGGGGACTACATTTGATTTGACATTAAAAGTGCTAGAGGTGAACAAAAATGATTCCTGACTTCTCACCTCTGAGCTTACATGGTAAAAATCCAATATAGCACAGCTGTAGCCTGGCAGGAGGTGTTAAACGGGTACCTTTTAATTTCAGTCTCTCTTCATTTGCCACCGGTTCTCCTCTACTCTTCCTCTCATTCCCACTCATTATACTTGCCAGTCTAGGAGGGAGGAATGACCTCCAGGGCTGAGATTAAAGAGGACTGAGCAGAGAGTTGCAGTGTGTGTCCAACAGACTGGGGGAGAGCAGCAGAATGCAAGCCAGTAGTCCAAGATTCATAATTCATAGTCCATTCCTCATGTTTGCCTCAGAATAGATCATTTCTTGCTCTCTCCACAAACACGAATCCTTTCACTATTCCCTGCCGCCCATTTGCCTCCCTTCCCTGTCACAAGCATCCCTTTCCAGATGGCTGCCACTATGTTTCAGTGTTAACTATGGTCAGCACGTCCTCTCTCAGGAGTACTGACACTAACCTACTTTTTCCCCTACTATTGATCCCTCATGAAGCCTCAGCTACTTTACTATCTCTCCTCCTCACACCTCTATTCCCATTCTCCAAGGAAGTTGAGTGTGAATGTCTTCTTGGATTAACATGATCTGTTTTCCATGGAGAGATACAGTGTCTTATTGGCAATCCATTATAGAGATACTGTCCAAGAAGCTTGGCACTAATAGTGAACCACATGTGGATTAAACATTCATTTCCCTTTGCCTTTTGATAAGCCGGGGTCTTGTTTTTAAGACCTTTGACTTTAAAATGATGGCAGAACAGCTAAAGCTGGAAAAAAAAAAAAAAAAAAAAACCTGTTACAGACTCATAAAACACAGAGAGCCGAATTCACTTCAAACGAACAAGAATGTTTATTTCCAAACACAGCCTGCTTTAATGTGTCTGATTCAGGAATTATGCAAATCAGGTAACACAAAAGTGTTTTACTTTATTGATCATGCGAATCAGGTAACAAAAAAGTTCTTCAGCCATTATTTGTCTCTTGTTTTCTACTAAAAAATATCTTTACTTAAGAAAATGATTAGTTTTTTTGCAGTAAACATGCTTTATGATGCTTACAAATGGATTTTAAATTAACCTACTAGATGAGATTAAATCAATATTTGTTTGGCATGTACATAATACATGACCTCCAACAGAGAGAAACACACTGACCTGAGAAGACACCATTACATCTCCAGTGTAATGCAATGCGATCTCATTTGTCTACTTGTGAATGTGAACTGCATTTTCTGTACTGTCTGCCAGCTAATATTCCAACAGCGGAGTAAGACTAGCTATTAAAGATTTACTGTTTTTGACATTATGCTGCATTTGTTTACAATGCTGCATGCTGAGACTTTATGCCTAATTGTCAGCAGTAAAATGCCAGGCGGTCGCAGGGACATATCAGGGCCACAGGACTCCTCTGTAAATATCAGCAGCATATCAAAGTGGCATTCCCATCCTAAAATATCAGCAGGGTGCGTTGAGTATACTACAGTTATAAAAGCAAGTCAAACCGCCACTTTGGAGCCCAGAGTAAATCTACAACCAGAATTCATCAGTTAACAAGGTGCTTCTTTGTGAGACCTGGCGCTTGTGACAGAAATGCTACCTTGTGACTAATGCATCCTGAGAGAGGCAGAGGCAGCCATCTGGATTGTGAGTTTAAAATTTACTAAATCATTCCACTGAGAACTCACCACTCAGCGGGAATGTTACCGTTCTAAGCATTTACAAGGGACAAGCTATTGGTTTCAATAAAGCCTCGGCAATCCATTTGCCATAGAAGGCGCATCCTGGAGTAAGCAGCTGCCAGTAATGCTGATCTCAATAAAGAAAAGATTTTTCGTCTCATTTTGTGTGATAGCTGTGTGTTTAGCTACGTAGGGTTTTGTTAGCATGTGTATGTAATCTTCACAGTGTGAAATTGTCTGATCCTCACATACTACTTTACAACAGCGGTTGAAAGCTTCTATTGCAGTTCTGTAGGAATATTCTTCTACCTTTGCATGATGATTTTATGCTTTAAATACATTCAAGAGCATGTACATTTTAACTCTGTTGCTTAAACAGACATCAATTTAAATTATCACAGACCTGTCCCTGACGCGAAGGCCGTTCCAAACAGCAGGTTTCAAAATTATGCTACCTTCTAGAATACCTACATTAAGTCAAATTGCACGTACTGGGAAAAGCTCAGGGGAAATGTTCTTCCAAGAAGGCAGGCGTGAGAAATGTTATTATAAATGTGATTATATTTTATTCAATACTGGAAAATATTGATTGAAAATGCTCTGCTCCATAATTTTGATTCACTCAGAACCAGAAATACATTTTGAGTGTCATGCATTGAAGTAAAATGGAAAGTCTCTTCTAATGATATTATCATGTTTCTACTTCAAACCAACTGTCACCCAAAAATTTAAAATTTGCTATTGAGAAAATTTGCTGTTTTGATTATTGATTTTAGAACAATTTTAGACATGATTTGACGGAATTACAATGTATCAAACATCAAATAAATGAATGCATGTATATAATAATGCATTTACATTATTGCAGTGACTAGTATATGCATTAGTAACATCACATTAAAAAGCTTCAAAACAACAAGTATTGTTTGAACACTGAGAATTTTTATTCATCCAAACAGCATGAAACTTGCGTATTTATACCAACTGTAAATAGCCCGTCTTGTTGGCAGTTGCTACTTACACTAACTCCTCACACCAACTGTCTAATTGAGCCAGACAAAATTACAGACAAAATCGTACTGATAACAGGATCAGTGGTGTGGAGAGTAAGCTTTTGACACAACTGACCTGAGTTCAAATCTGCCTTTTTCTGAACTCATTCTTCTCCCTTTTTCAGCTTGGAAAGGAGTTTAAGTAAAAGATATTAAGAAAATATTATAAGTAGTATAGAATAGGTATAGAATTTTAAAAAAGGATATAGAATAGTTATAGAATAGTTGGAATAAAGTTGGAATCAAACTGCCAAAGTCACGTGAACCATTGAAATTTCTAAACGTTTCGAAACATGATGTAACAAAGCCTCGTTTACTGAAATCATGTGACTTTGGCAGTTTGATACACATTCTGAACTACTGATTTGTAAAGTTTCAAAGCTTCATGAAGCAGTATTTTGAAATCGCCCATTACTAGATATCGTTGAATAAAGTCATTGTTTTGTTGTTTTTTTGCGCACAAAAATTATTCTCGTCGCTTCATAACATTAAGGTTGAACCATTGTAGTCACATGAACTGTTCTAAATATATCTTTAGTAGCTTTATGGGCATTTGAAAGTGTTAATTGTCTTGCTGTCAATAGAGGCCTCACTGAGCCATCGGATTTTATCAAAAATATCTTGTGTTATGAAGGTGAACGGAAGTCTTATGTACGGTGGTCCAGTAGTGCACAACACAACGAAATTTAAAAAGCAAACATAAGTTCACAACACAACGAAATTGAGCACAATGCAATGGAATAAGGCTACAACATAACGAAATAAAGCCACAACACGACGAAATCAAGCCACAACACAACGGAAATGCTCCCGACCATAGGGGCTCTCAGAGCTCGGTAAAGTTAGTTTTCCTTGCCACTGTTTGGCAGTGATATCAATACCACCACGATTAGTTTGAACAAAATCACCTACGTGCACAATATAGCTTCATATTTATCCACCTGTTTCCGTGGGGCGCTACTGTAAAAGAGAACGTGGGTACAACTTCCGGTGAGGCGGCGGAAGCAGCATATCAATGGTATTTTGTGTGCTAATTAGCGAAGAGGCTAAGTGTTTTTTGGATCATTGTTTACTTTGTAAAGTTGCAAATCTTTATGAGAGATGTCGTTACGGTGCTCAGGGACAACATCTCAGTTTACTACATTATTAATTAATAACAACAATAAACAGTTTTCGTGTCCTTAATTGCTCTTTACTTTACTGACCTTCCACAAAAGTGCTGCTGCATGACTAGAGCATCCTGACCCTGCAATACATGAACAACCCGCTGTCTGTACTTCACCCGTCACTGATGCACCAAAGCGATGTGATATTTTACTCCTAATGTGTCGTGCGTGCCAGAGCCAGTCACGTTTCCACTGTCATATATGCGATGCTAAAGGCTACTTATGTTAACCATTGCAATAATAAATACACACGTTTATGGAAAATATCAGAGACTGCTTGAGGAACGAAGTCAATTCTTATGTGATTATAATCGTGTATTTATTTGGTTTAATGTTTTATCAATCTGTCTCTTCCCTGTGCCTGTTGATTCCTGACAAATGCGTATCTTTCACAGATTCACACACTCCGGTTAACTCGTATAACTCATAACTCCTGTTGTCTTCTCATGAGCTCCCTCTGTTGCTCTGGCTGAAAAGATCAGGATAGATAGACGGAGAGATCGCGCAAACATCCTCGGATAGCAATCATCGCATAATTTAGAGGAAAATAAATGGAAATGCTCAGAAAAGTGACATAAACATAGGGTATGTTATCAATATATTTCTAAATATGTAAGCCTTTGGATTTAAAAGCCTTAGTGGAGATTTTTGCGTTCTTGTGATCGCAAATAAATGGAAGCAGGCGCAACTGAATAGGTCTGTGTTTTCTTTTTATGTCAATATAAATATCAGTTAGATTTAGCATGATTGATGTGCACTCCTGACATAAATTAATACATTACTATTACTGTAACATTTTTTTATTGTAAAACATTGTTCAAATATTAATGCCGGAATCTTAAATCTTTAAGTAAAAAACAAACGTTTGCAAGTTTGGATCGTTAAATCTTGAATGATTGTCAACTGTTGAATGAATGAGTGTAACGTCCAGCTTGTTTACTTCGAACCGGAAGACGCTCCCACGTTTGACGCAAGGCCTCTAGGGACGTAGGAAACTTGTGGATACCTGTGAAAGATTTGACGCGCTACCCAAGCGGCAACCTCCCCCAGTTTCTCGTGAAGTCAATACGGAAGTAACTTAAACTGCGATTCATCGACTGGCCGCTAGGGACAGGCTGCAGAAGAGATCAGAATCTCATTGACCATCATGTTAAAACAGCCAAGTTTAGAGCAGAAAAAAAACATGTTTACACTCTGGTTCACATTGTGTTTAGGTCTATACTGCTAATTTTGCCCTTCATGACAACTCTGAGGGGGGTGAATTTTTTTATAGCTCATCTGTTTAAATTATATTAAGCCTTAAAGTTCTGCATAATTAAGGCCGTGGTCACTTGAGTGACAGGTATGCCGCTGCTGTCTGTGTGCCGTCATGTTACCTCAGCAGCTCATTCCAGCCGCTGAATTTGGCATCTCAGTCGTATTTGTGCTTTTTTCTGGATTATTTTATACAATATATGGCTTGCTGCATACTCGAGACAGATGTCAGTCTGTGTACATGTGCTCGCATGCAGAACACACGTTGTTGGATCGTCGTGGCATTGGTTAAAAGTTTTGTTCCTGAGATTTACTACAATGACAATACCAGGAGGATATACAACTCCGACAGCACTGCTTAGATATAACTAAAACTGCTGCACTATTTTGAAAAATTATACTTTGGACACGTGCTCATTAGTTTGAGAGAACATTTGAAAGTTATACAGATATCTGGTACGCTACCTATATATGTACGTATAGAGTTTTACATTATAAACGATGTTTTATGTTTTGAAATGGACATTACCAAGTGCAACGGATTGGATTCATCTCGCAATGTCTATTTCATTATAAAGGTATGAAATCCCATTTGATTTGTGTTATTTGCACACCCCAAACAAATTAATTAGCCTACTGGTGTTGAGTATCTATATCTTAAAATCACAGATTGACAGTAAACCTTTAGTACTTTCTAATGATATTGTTATCTTTATTAATAATTTAGATAGTATCTAAGATAGATATGCTAGGCGGGCGTGGTTTCAGCAACAAGTCGCATGGGCTCCATGTCCCGCCTCTTTGCCCATTTTCAGTTATCCGTGAGTGATGTGCGGTCACGTGCAGCTAAGATAGCCGCGGCCTCATTTTTGCGTCAAAACTGCTGTTCAGAACTCTATGGGTGACGTCACGGACACTACGTCCATATTTTTTACAGACTATGGCGCTACCACGGCACATGATGAAGGGAACATCTGCTAATTCCACCAAGTGGTTAAAACGTATATTTTTTGTATTCATTAAACAAAAAAATTAAAATTCCAAATTCCAAAGTCTTACCAACATGAACTAACAAGCTTTGTAATTTGAACATGTCTATTTTAAAATGTTAAACAAAGTCATTGTAATGAATACAAATTTTACGTTTTAACCACTTGGTGGAATTGGCAGATGTTCCCTGCATCATGCGCCGTGGTATTGCGTCAAATCAATCACAAGTATAAATATGAAGCTATTGTGCACGTAGTTGATTTTTAATTAATATTTCATGTCGATATACAATGTTTACATACTTAAAACTAATTATGGTATTGATATATTTGTAAGACTGTCGACTTTACAGAACAGTGGCAAGGAATACTAACATTACCGAGCTCTGAGAGCTCCCAAGTGGTCGGGAGCATTTCCGTTGTGTTGTGGCTTTATTTCGTTGTGTTGTGGCTGTATTTCATTTTGTTGTGGCTTTATTTCGTTGTGTTGTGGCTTTATTTCGTTGTGTTGTGGCTTGATTTCGTTGTGTTGTGGCTTGATTCCGTTGTATTGTGGCTTGTTTCTGTTGTGTTGTGGCTTTATTTCGGTGCAGTGGTTTAATTTCGTTGTGTTGTGGCTTTATTTCATTGTGCTTTGGTATAATTTCATTGTGTTGTGGCTTTATTTTGTTGTGCTGTGGTTTAATTCCGTTGTGTTGTGGCTTTATTTCGTTGTGTTGTGGCTTGATTTCATTGTGTTGTGGTTTAATTTCGTTGTGTTGTGTTTTAATTATGTTGTGTTGTGGCTTTATTTCGTTGTGCTGTGGTTTAATTCCGTTGTGGCTTTATTTCGTTGTGTTGTGGCTTGATTTCGTTGTGCTGTGGTTTAATTCCGTTGTGCTGTGGTTTAATTCCGTTGTGTTGTGGCTTGATTCCATTGTGTTGTGCACTACTGGGCCACCGTACTTACGGGTGTGGAATGACAAGATAGTGAGTAATTAATATAATTTTTAGTTTTGGGTCAACTAACCCTTTAAATAGCTTTTACTATAGTTTCTTTATAGTTTCTATAGTTTTTTTTTTTTTTTTTTACTAGGGTAATGGTATGTGTAGGGGATGGCTTTAGGGACAGGGACAAGTAATGTCCCAATAAAGCAGCATCCATTTATGATTTTAATAAATATTATTATATATAAACTGAACATATTGTTATTATTGTCACTATTTGCAGTTAGTATAACTATTTACACATTTGCAAATAGCCGAGGCCAATAAAATATTGTTTCTACATAAACCTTTTCTGTCTCAAAGAACATAAAGTATCTAAATAGTGCCATCTAAATAAAAACAGAATATTTAATCATTACCTGAAGAGTACAATTTGTAGCTTGTGTGAGTTAGTGGAGAGTTGCTGCATATGCACGTTTAGACAATAGACAGCACAGCAGCTTCACTAGGTTTTGGAACAGAGACTGCTTTATGATATTTAAGTGTTTTTGTTGTTATTGTTTTATGAAAGCCAATGTGATTTAAATGTCTTGTGTAATCATAAGCATCATTTCTGGCTTACGACACCCACAAGCACATTGTATTATGTAGGGATGTCAAATTTTCATACTCATATACAGAAAATTGGCTGCGGCGTTATGCTGCGTCTGCCCGGCTGATTAAATTTGGAGAATATTAGCTGATATTCATGTTTTGGACACAACAGCTGTGTCTCTGCCCCCGATTATTATTTCAGCATCCATTCCAGCTTTTTAAGAACCCGTCACATAATTCACTACAGTTAAGCTGATAGACAGTGGGACAAAAGACAGCTGTATCAAGCCTTTGCTTTTAACAAATGGACAGTTATCAGAGCATAAATATCCACAGGCAGGCATTTCGTTGGCTAAAAACAATGGCAATAGCTCTTTTTATGCCCCTATGTGATCAAGCTGTGTTGTTCTGATGATAATGGCCTGCTGGAGTAAATGCCATCTG
This sequence comes from Chanodichthys erythropterus, assembly GCF_024489055.1. NCBI lineage: Eukaryota > Metazoa > Chordata > Actinopteri > Cypriniformes > Xenocyprididae > Chanodichthys > Chanodichthys erythropterus. Next base: position 18,846,961 of record NC_090237.1, read on the forward strand.
TAAAGTAGCCATTAGCAGGGCTGTCAGCGTGTGCCCAGGCAGCTACTGCATGAATGTCATCCTGTAGGCTAACTACACAAGAGGAAGGCCTGTCGATGAGAGTTCAATGAGGGGAAGGTGTAATATGGCCCCTGACACAGCAATCGATGAAGTGTGTCTGTAGGGGGGGGATACAGTGCTCTTCCGCCGCCACAGATTGAATCAGGCTCTGTAATGGAAGCCTGGCCACGGTGAGTCAGATCTTACTGGCCTGTGCCTCAAATGTTCCCATCAAAGCCAGCAACCACTCCAGGTTCCATCAGCCTTCCTTCTGTTCACACTCTTCCACCCGTTAGCCCGAGGATCCGCCACTGGAGAAAGACCCTTCCAAACAGTAGCCATGATGAGGGGGAAATGAATGAGCAGACTGCCAGCAGCTTCTGTTCAAACTTCCCTCACCCGGGCGGCCCTCACACTGGGGATCCAGGGACAGATAAAGGGGACTGGAGAGAGATGAAAGAGACAGACAAGGTATAATGATGGACAAACCTGAAAGACAAGAGAAAGTGAGTGAGTCATAGGTTACTGGATTAATAGACTCTGCTGTGCCACTAAAATGAGAGGTTAGGTGAGGGAGATAAAAAGAAATGGAGAGAAATAGAGTGAGGAACACAAGCTTTTGCCTTTGAATGAATCTTTCCTGTCAGAAATGGTTAATGGATGTAGAATCTCTGCTAAATGGGCCATGGGTCAAGTCTGTGTATTCCTTATGTGTATGTTAGATAACATGGAGCATCCTTGACCAATGTGACCATGTTTCTGAAAACAGATCATCGAAGCAGCTAATGATCACTGAAGGGGCTGTTTGAGGACCGGTTCAGGGTGTTCCAGGGTGCAAACAATCTTAATTAGCAGTTATTGCTACACATGCCTGTTTTACCCTTGCATTTAATAACCCCTGAGTGTTCCAGAGTCATCTGATGCAAAGCCCCGCCTTTAAAATATTACTGACCAGTAATTTTTAGCAGCCATTACTCCAGTCTCAAGTGTAACAAGATCCTTCAGAAATCATTCTAAAATGATGAATTGCTGTTCTTCTTTTTATAATATTTAATCTTATTATTATTATTATTATTATTATTCACTAAAGTCTGAATGTGTTGAATAAGTGGAATTAAGAATTCTGTTCACTTACGCAAATGTAATCACCTCTAATTGCTTTCAAATAAGGCTTTTATCTTTTCATTTAACACAATTCACAGTCTCATCGCTCTTTTAATCACCTTGCAGAGTAATTTAACAGTTTCTTTAAAGAAACTCAATTCATTCTAGCCCATGTAAGAAAAAAAAATCGAATAAAATTAACTTCTCAATGAGTGCTGAAATCTCCTACTCATGGGCTGTCCTTCAAAGCTTGTGAAACTTAGATGCAGCATTTGAATCCCAAACCACAATTCTACACCTCGACTCTCCACCATCAGTGCTGTCACAATACAGAGGAACACAGCACATGGTCCATAGCTGTGCCATCTGAGCTTTGCACAACACAGTCCCTACCCACTATGGCAGAGCTTAGTCTAGACAGCTCTGCTCCTCCAGCATACGGACGAGGGAGAGGAAACAGCTTGTACAAATCACTACTTCTCCCATATCAACACAACAATAGAACAGGACAGCAGAATTACTGTAGCGCTTAAAAAAGGAGTACTTCGAAAACAAGACTCGCATGAGGAGAATGAAGTAAACACTGGCTGTAAATTTTATTGTTCCATTAATCAACGTGACAGCCGGCTGGCTCCCGTAGCCATCAGCAGAGGGAACACAGTGCAATGACATACAAAAGGTAGAATAAATCCCTGAATGAGCGGCCACCATCGAATCCAGATGACAAAACTGCCTCTGACCCCAGATGGGATTTGTTTTTATGCACCAAAGTAAGTGCAACTGAAAGTGATGCTAGTGCTCTAGCGAGGACTGTGTAAAATTTGTATTAAAATTTAATATGCAGACAAGATTCCAAATCATGTTTGTTAGTTGTGACAACTGAGATACAGTCTGTAAATGATGTAAATGTTGCATCATTATTGCTTTTGCTGTAAATGAACTGTTATGTCAAAGATACAAGATAGCCTACTTTGCTAAAAATATGTTTTTGTGGTGAATGTTTAATAAACCGTGAAAGAGAGAGTGAAGGTTTTCTTCTATCTCTTACTGTACTCTATGGCCCCGTTTACAATAGTGCGTTTTCGTTTTAAAGCGTTTTTTTTTTTTTTTTTTTTTGAATGAAACGATCCTTGTCTACATTGGCATTTCCACAGCATTTCAGAAATGATCTCTGTCTACACTACACGACCGAAAATGCATGTCACATGACTGTTCATGCACACTGGGCATGCTCATACAAGTGTAAACAGTTGCCTCGTTCATGTAGGCAGCTGCAGTATTTTTAAAAAAAAAGCAAGTTTAACTGCGCAAATGCTGCTAAAAATGACAACAAAGCAAATATTGCAGTTCAGTCTCCATGTTATTGTTTACATGGTCGTCAAGGATACTTAGAGCTAATGCCAGCATTTCAAAAGTCTCCATTTTGGTCCATTTATACTGAAACGCAACCCTGGAATTTTCAAAATAAAACAGGTTCTGCAACGTTTTCGAAAGTCTGCGGCCCTGTTTTCAATGTTTACAAAAGTTTTGCTACGGTTACGTCTGTCGTCTAAAATAGAAACTTTTGAAAATGCAGACCCTGTTTTTAGTTTGAAAATGCAGGGGTTGCATTTCAGTATAAACAAAGACTATAGAAGAACACAAGACGTGTCACTCGTATTGTTTTGAATGGGAGAAAGTGTAACGCGCTATAGACCCCTTAAAAGTTTGTAAACATTGCAGCGTTTCCTGGTGGGCGGGGCTTAGCTGGGGGCAAAAAGCTATTTTTGTAAATTAACTTAAGTTTTGGATATTTCCTAGACAACATATTAATTACTTTCGGGTGGTTCGGGGAATTTTGTCAAGGCTTATTGTCTAATGTAACCTAACGCTGGGCTAACTATGATTATGGCTAGCAATGTGGATTATTTTAAGAGACCATTCAAAGGATGGCACACTCATCTATCGCTGTATGTTTGTTTAACATTTAAGCTAGCTAGTGCGCTGAAAGTTGGCGACTTTTCTCCTATAAAACAGAAACCTGCTGATTTGTACTAGATAAAACCAACACACCATTACATATGCATCGATTATTTTACCTGATATGAAGTGTGCACTGCAAACACGAGTATTATTTATGATCATCTCCGTCCAGTCTGTACGCCGTATTGCTTTCAACCACAATTATCTTTTTGATTTCTGTGAAGGAATGTCTGCCGGGATCTGGTAAAACTTTAGTTTTGAACCAAAAGTCCTGTTCCTTCTATTCTGGCAGCGACATTTTAAAGTCAAAACCTCAAACTTTTAGCGCGCCCGCTATTAGTTCTTATTTATGTTTTGCCTCCAGCTAGAGCGGTCACGTCACAGTGACGTAAGCGATTAAGGGGTCTATATGGCGGAATAAGTCCCGCCTTCTAAATAAGAGCCAATCGCCAACTGGTAAAGTCATCGTGTCACTTCAGCGGCCGTTAGAATCACTGGTTTCTATAGAAACAGTCAGACGAGCGCCTCCAAAGAGGCATTTAGGTCTGCGCATGCGCATCAGCTTGATCCAGCCAGAATTTTTTTTTTTTTTCATGATTCGAGCGTTTAGAAACTAAATTTATGAGCCGGTTGTTGTTAGATTTTATTGGTGATTTCAAATATGAAATTTAATCGTAAGGTTGGCGAACAGTTTTGGAGAATTTGTTGTTTCCCCATTCAAAGAGATTGCATGATGCCCAGGATGCCCGAGAGGCTTTTCAAAGATGGCCGCCGAGTGAAATGACTTGTCTTAAAGGGACTTTGGTATAAAGGGACCAAAAAGGAGACTTTTGAAAACAATGCCATGGCTGCCCTCCATAGCTCTGCGTATCCTTGATGAGCATGTAAACAATAACATGGAGACTGATCTGCTATCTTTGCAGGCTTTGTTGTCACTTTTAGCAGCCATTGTGCAGTTAAACTCTGCATTTTTAATACTGCAGCTACCTACATGCACAAGAGGCAACTGTTTACACTTGTACATGCATGCCCAGTGTGCATGTGACATGCGTTTTTGGCCGTGTAGTGTAGACGGAGATCATTTCTGAAACGTTGTGGAACGCCAGTGTAGACGAGGATCAATTTCATTTTAAAATGCACTAGTGTAAATGGGGCCTCTGTTTTCGAGGTTCGAAAATGCCAGTGTAGTGTAAACAACAGGTGTAACCCTGGCAAAACTTATGCATTTTTAAAACGAAAACACACTAGTGTAAACAAGGCCTAAATGTCAATTTAAAGCAAAACAAGTGTAATGTGTTACATATGTATTACAGATTTATCACGAGAGATAAATAAATCTTGGTGACAAGTGTGCATGGTTATCACACATGCAGATAATGGATTTTATTGGCTTGTGGGTTTCCTGCTGATGATAGCAGTGACATGAATGACAGTCAGTCAATTAACTGCAACCTATTGTTTTGATGGTCACACAATAGAGAAACTGCCAGAAAATTCCCTGTCCATTATCCCCACCAGGAATCATAAAGGACCAACAAAATGTCTCGCAGAAGTTATTCCAGTCATGTAACAGCATACGGTGAAAAAGACATTGCAAAAAAGCTCATTTTAAAGCTTTCAAAAAGAGGATAAATTTCACACACCTAATCAAACTATCGCAAAACATTTGTGCATCACAGCTTAACTTTTTTTCATCTCTTTTCTAGCACCTTTTATTTTCCCTTCCCTCGTTATCCCTTGCCTTTGAACCTGGCAGGCACAAAGAGTACCCATTGTGGTGATGTGGAGATGTTTAAAACCTTTCTCAGTGCTTATATGAAGTGCTTGCCAGCCCTCCGTCATTGTGTTCTGTGAGCGACCACCTAAAAATACATATCGATCAGATGCAGTCACAAACCAGAAGCCTGCAGTGAAAAAGCAGTGAATAGCACCCACTTTCCCTAGTCTCCCAAAACAACAACTCTCCAGACGTCCTCAGATGCTGCCCTCTGCTTATCTAGGCAGCAGGATAGTGTGGAATTGGATTTAGATGATGCTGCTTTCCAGACCAAACCTCTTATTGCCACAATTCCCTCCTTGATACTGTGATTCCTGAAAGCCCAAGCAAGACTTGATGAACACATTGGACTCCCTCTGCTTGTCTAATTTGCTCAAGGCTTGGTCAGCTCTTTTTACAGTCTGAATTCATTTATCAGTCAAAACAAGTTAGAGCCTCTGAGTGTAAGAACTGGGATGTGAGACTGTAAAGTAGGACAACACACTAGAGGAGCATGAGGATGCAAATACATTTTTACACTTTCTAAAGAATGTGTGTGGTGCCACAATATTGGAAAACACCCAAGGTGTCGCTGTGGGGTTGCTAAGGAGTTCTGAGTTGCTAGGTTGGTAAAAAATTGACCCATGATAAAAGAGCCCACCCTAAAATCTCTATATTCTGCTCTCAAGGTATGACTCACTGCTAGCCAAAATGCTAGGATGTTGTGGGTGGTTGCCAGGGTGTTGTTATGCAGTTGCTAGGGTGTTCTTCAGAGAGTGAGAGCTTACGGGATGTGGGGGCTATGGGAGACCACAGCCGCATCTGAGTTTTTGCATGATACACATTGACTCCTTTGACTGTATTTTGGATTTGGATTTTCCATGGTTTATGTTTGGTTGGATTGATGTCTTCTTTGGTACATACGTACACCAACCTGCTGACACACTGTGTTTCCATCACCCTGCTTTTATGCGCATTTTGGAGTATCGCATTAGAAATGTGTGATGGAAACGGCAAATTTAGAGAAAAATCCCTTAATTCACAAAAAAAGTTTTTACGCTCGATTGAGGTGGTTTTTGACTTGTGTGATAAAGAGTTAATGCAAATAATGGGAGATGGAAATGCATTTGCCGAATAAACTCTGACATGGCGAACATTAAACCCATGTAACTAAGGCTACGTTCACACTGCAGGCTGAAACGACCCAATTCCGTTTTTTTTGCCCCTATGCGACCTGTATCTGATCTTTTCATGACAGTCTGAACGACACAGATCCGATCTTTTCAAATGTGACCCAGGCCACTTGGGTATGTGGTCCTGAATCCGATACGTATCCGATCTTTTGAAATGCGACCTCCGTCTGAACGGCCAGGCCACATGTATCCGACCCGTACGTCATTGATACGCTACAAATGTCATAATTGTGCGTTGAAGTAGGCGGGAACGAGAAGATAAACAACAACCACGGCGGACGATGCTGCTGAGACCAGTCAATGGAAGGGAAGCGAGGTCACAGATTAATTAATATTTGGGGTGACAGCTCTATTCAGGCCAAACTCGAGGGCTCTTATCGGAAACGGGCGGTTTACGAAAACATTTCCATCGAAATGGCCGAGCGTGGTTACAGACGATCCTGATCCAATGCCAGCGAAAAATAAAAAGCCTCCGAGCCAAATATAAGGAGGTTAAAGACTGGAACAAACGAAGTGGCCGTCTACTTCCGCAAACAACGAGTGTTGTCGTTGACCGTTGCGTACTCTTCTGTGCATGCGGGTCACTTCTGGGTCATTTCACGTTCACACAGGAGATCACAAAAGGTCGCATTTAATTGAAAATGTGAACGGCCTTGCAAAAAAACGTCTCAGGTTACAGATGTAACCCTGGTTCCCTGAGTAGGGAACGAGACGCTGCGTGGTAACGCATTGGGAACCTTCTGCGTGATGTCGTCACTGAAGCACTCATGTATCTAGCCAATCGCGAAGCGAGACGTCAGAGACGGGTGACGTCACGGACCAGGAAACTATAAAGCACACTCGGATGCAGAGCACGCCAGCTTCTAAGTAAGTCTGAAGCAAGCACTTGCAAGTGTGCAGGGGTACGGCAAGAGACGCAGCGTCTCGTTCCCTACTCAGGGAGCCAGGGTTACATCTGTAACCTGAGACGTTCCCTTTCGTGGGAACTGTCGACGCTGCGTGGTAACGCATTGGGAACGCAATCCCAACTGAGCCGTAGCTCAAGCACTTGCCAAGGTTATCTTGACAGGACAGAGGACCCCGGAGTGGAGCCAACATCAAGGTTATAATATTTAATAAATGTGTGCTGGCATGACCATCCAGCTGCATCACATATGTCACTCATGGAGACTCCTGACATCAGAGCTTTTGATGCCGCCATACCCCTGGTAGAATGGGCGCGAACATTCAAGGGAGAGGGCTGTCCGGCCGCTTCGTATGCAAGTGAGATGGCCTCGACCACCCACTTGCTCATTCTCTGTCTTGATGCTGGGCCCCCTTTTCTAGGGGACCCATAACAGACAAACAACTGATCTGACTTAAGCGATTTAGGGGGTCTCGACCTACCGAGATATTCCCCTCAAGAGGAGCATGATATGCTGAAATTGCTGCAACATAAACCTTTAAGGTTGAGTGAGACAGGCCCTCCGAGAATTTTTTCTGGAGGAATTTTAGCACAAAGCTAACAGAAGAAAGGACAGGGTCCGTATTATTGTGTCTGCACCAGGTAGAAAACAAATTCCATTTGTAGGCATACAACTTCCTCGTGGCGGGAGCTCTGGAGTTAAGAATGGTCTCCACAACCTCGGTTGGGAGACCAGCATTTATGAGTCTGGCCCCCTCAGAGGCCAGGCCCATAGTTTCAGTCGTTCTGGGCGGGGATGTATAATCATGCCGCCCGCTTGAGACAGGATGTCCTGTCTGAGAGGAAGCTCCATTGGGGAGCCGTTGAGTAACGACACTAGGTCTGAGAACCATATCCTGGTTGGCCAGAATGGGGCTACCAGTATTAGATTGGCCCCTTCTCGGCGTACTTTTTCCAGAACTCCCGGGAGCAGGGCGATCGGGGGAAATGCGTACAGGCGCAGCCTCGGCCACGTCTGTACCATAGCATCCAGACCCAGAGGTGCTGGATGTGTTAGGGAGTACCAGAGCGGACACTGGGTTGACTCTCCCGAGGCGAACAGGTCGACTTCCGCTCGACCGAAATTTTTCCATAGGAGACTCACCACTTCTGGGTGGAGTTTCCACTCCCCGGGCCTTGGCCCCTGCCTCGACAGGGCATCTGCTCCCACATTTTGATGTCCCGGGATGTAAGCTGCCCTCAGCGAGAGCAGCTTCCCTTGGGACCACAGGAGGATCTGACGGGCCAAGTAATATAGTCGGCGAGACCGCAGACCCCCCTGATGATTTATATATGCAACCACTGCAGTGTTGTCCGTACGAACCAACACATGGTAACCTCTCAGGTCTGGGAGAAAGTGTTTCAGAGCTAGGAACACTGCCATCATCTCTAGCCGATTTATGTGCCAAGAGAGCTGATGGTCTTCCCAAAGACCCTGAGCTGAGCGACCACTCATGATCGCTCCCCAGCCCGTGAGGGAGGCGTCCGTCGTAAGCGTTACTCGACGAGTAGTGGCCCCCAACACGGGTCCCTGGGACAGGAACCGGGGGTCTTTCCACATGGTCAGAGAACGAAGACATCGTTTTGAGACTTTGATCATGCGAAAGGGATTTCCCCTCGGGGAGAACCCCCTGGTCCTGAGCCACCACTGTAGGGGCCTCATGTGCAGAAGGCCAAAAGGTATCACGTTGGACGCAGCTGCCATCAGACCCAGCAGTTTCTGGAACTGTTTTACAGTGAGTGACTGGCCTAACTTCACCCCTTTCATAGCCATAAGAATGGCACTCACCCGAGCGGGAGACAAATGTGCCCGCATCGTGGTGGAGTCCCACACTACACCCAGATAGTTGGTGGATTGAGCTGGAACTAGCACACTCTTTTTGGCATTGAGCCTCAGCCCAAGCCTCTTCATATGGGACAGAACAGCATCTCGATGCTGAACTGCTAGTTGCTCTGACTGAGCTAGAATCAACCAATCGTCGATATAATTCAGTATGCGAATGCCCTGGATCCTCAGCGGAGCCAGAGCTGCGTCCACGCATTTCGTGAATGTGCGGGGTGATAATGATAGGCCGAACGGAAGAACCCTGTACTGGTAAGCTTCGCCCCCGAAAGCAAACCTGAGGAACTTCCTGTGAGAAGGATGGATGGACACATGAAAGTAAGCATCTTTCAGGTCTATTGCCACAAACCAGTCCTCGGACCTGATCTGTGGTATAATCTGTTTGAGTGTCAGCATCTTGAACTTGAGCTTTTGTATTGAGCGATTTAGCACACGTAAATCTATAATAGGTCGTAGACCTCCATCCTTCTTTGGAACAATGAAGTAACGGCTGTAGAACCCTGACTGATTGCTGGGAGGAGGAACCCTTTCTATAGCTCCTTTTCGCAAAAGTGTCGAACTTCTTGTTCCATAACCAGAGACTGCTCGGGGGTTACCACTGTGGGAAGAACCCCGTTGAATCTGGGCGGGCGAGACCCGAACTGGATCTTGTAACCCTCTTTTATAGTGAGCAGCACCCATTTTGATATATTCGGAAGAAGTTTCCATTCTACCAGAAAATTCACTAAGGGAACCAGTCTCTCGAGACTGGCCTCTGGTGTTTTTTGAGCACCTGATTCGACGCTCTGAAGCGGCGCACCGGCAGAGAACAATCGAATCAAGTGGCCGGCCCTCCTCGGAGGGTCGGTGGAGACCGCTGCGCCCTGACGCACCCTGGGTGGCAGGGTTGGCATAACGATCCCCTGAGGGCGCCGAAGGGAAGCGGCTTTTAGATGTATTTTTCGCCGGCTCCCTTCGGAGGGGGCCGCCCTCATCGGTTCCTGACCCACAGACATCAGGACCGCTTCGAAGCCTTCCGGGCCAGGATAACGGCGCGCAGGTCCGTTCTGCCCCTAGAAGGCTTCGGCTGAGCGGGCCGACCCGATCCCCAAGCTCTCTGCGGGGGAGCACGGGCGGCCACGCTAATCTTTTGTTGCGCTCTGTGGTGCGCTGAGGAGCTCGTTGACGGCCGAGGCTGATCCCGCTCATCAGCCTCGGGGGGAGGGATTCTTGGTTTGCGGGGGATGAACCTCTGGAACGCCGCAGATTGTTTCTTAGCCTCCTGGAACCTCTCGACGACTGTTGTAACGGCGTCGCCGAAGAGGCCCGCAGGAGACAGCGGCGCGTCCATAAGGGAGGCTTTGTCACGTAACATAGAGCGCTTGCTGAAGACACAGAAGCTGGCGTGCTCTGCATCCGAGTGTGCTTTATAGTTTCCTGGTCCGTGACGTCACCCGTCTCTGACGTCTCGCTTCGCGATTGGCTAGATACATGAGTGCTTCAGTGACGACATCACGCAGAAGGTTCCCAATGCGTTACCACGCAGCGTCGACAGTTCCCACGAAAGGGAATCTAATTTTTTCAAAAAAATCGGAATCGAGCATTAAGCCCTGCAGTGTGAACGTAGCCTAATTGGCTGTTTTTGCTTATAGTGTTTTATTTACTGTTGGTTACTATAGCCACTTTTCCATCGTTGGGCCGAACAGTTCCCATTGCGAAACCGTTCCATTCCGTGCCGATCTGGGACAGCTGGTACAGTAACAGTTTCTTTTTCCACAGCACCTTATTCACATTTGTTTAGGTTTTTTTTTGTTGTTGTTTGTTTGTTTTTGTTTTTTGCAAATTTCCCTTCCTGTTTGGATGGAAACCCAGTTACTGACTAACAATTACACTGATAATCTGACATTTTATTATTGTTTAAAGTGATAATTTACTCAGAAATGAAAATTCTGTCATCATTTACTCACCCTCAAGTTGTTCTAAACCTGTATGAATTTCTTTCTTCTGCTGAACACAAATTAAGATATTTAAAAGAATGTTGGTAACCAAACAGTTGATGGGACCCATTGAATGCCATAGTATTTCCTTTTTCCATACTATGGAAGTCAGTTGGGCCCATCAACTGTTTGGTTACCCATATTCTTTAAAATATATTCTTTTGTGTTCATACAGGTTTGGAACAAATTGAGGTAATAAGATTTATTTCACTAAAAAACAAACATGAAATGTCAGGTAATCAGTGTAATTGTTAGTGTGTCAGCATGTTGGTGCAAGGAAGAACTTATATTTTTTGGTAGATTGTCCCTTTAAACAGTGGTTAGGTGTTAGGTTTGTTCAAACCTCTAACTATGAGCAGTAGTAATAGTGATGTTTGCATTATAAAAGCATTAGGGTGAGAACAAGAAGCAACCTCTGAATGCCCATGCATCCTCCAGCCAATCAGGCACAGAGCTCTCTTACTTTTCTTCCTGGTTTGTCTCCATGACCTTGATCTCAAGCAGAAGCTATACAGTAATTAGTTCAACTTGTGGAGATGTTCATCCAAGAGGCATTAATGCATATCAGCCTTCAGGTCCTCATCCGTATTTCTCCTCCTCCTCTTTCTCATTTGTCTGCCTCTCCCTCCCTCTCTCTAGCTTCCGGAGTCACTCAACCTTGTGATCCTGTGCACACTGCATTACCAAACAGGCCCTGGTCCCAACAAATAAGCGCACAGCATTTTATCATTCCATTTACAAATATCTGCATTCATAGCAAATGCACATGGAATAAATAAAGAAAGATGCAGGGGACAGAGATGTTCTTTCCTCCCTGGTGATTTCAATGACACAGTGGTCAGATGCACAGATGCTGGAGGCCCTACAATGAGATACACTCCATGAAAACAACAAGAGAGAGACCTTAATTGCTCAGTCAAGCATAATGCAAACAGAATGGGGATTTTCTTAGCAAAATGCAGTTTTTGAACTGGAATAAAATGCACAAAAAACAACTGAAAATGAAGCAGACGATAGAAGGAATGAATTTTTTATAAGCCTTCATTACACAATCAAATGGTAACCGGTACTTTACAATAGAAATGGGTACAAGTACTTGGACGTGAACACAATGATTGATCACAAAAATAAAGGTGTGACTAATTTCAAAACATTTACACTGATCAAAATCCAGTAACAGCTACACACAGAAATCTAATTTATTTTGGTTTGATTTGCATTGGTTAACTATACAGTAGTGACCAAAAGCGATGTCCAGGGTGGATATTTTGCACAATATTTGCTTTTAATGACACTTCAGGTTCAACTGATTGATCTATGAATGAAATATGAGGAGTATGATATATTAGGAAGAAAAACACACTAAACTTGGTTAAGGTATTAAAATGACAAAATGATTTGGCAAGAAAAGCAAACTCATATAGCATATAATTACATGTTGTTATTTTCTATTATGCAAAAAAGGGATAGAAAAACAAAAAGCTCACAGGAAATATTGACTTTGCACATGTCATGCTTAACTTCTTTCAAATCATCCTTAAGTTCTTCCCAAAGTTGAGCTTCATCGGAAGACCTGCATGACTTATCCCACTGAGCAAATTACATCCAGAAGACGTCTTTTTGAGGTCTTGTCTAAGGTTGAAAAGACGTCCAATGAGGGGCCAGAATGAAAGTTTTTATGATGTCTTTTTTTGACGTCTTCTGGACATCCGATTTAGATGAACACGCAGAATCAGTATCAGAATGCAGTGCATTCTGGGAGCCACCAATCAAAATTCATCCATGGCTCCCATCATGCATTGCTGCATGAATAAATTATGAGCTTAATTGTCTTAGTAATTTCCTTTATTCTCATATTTTATTTTGTTCTGTTTATGTGACTTTTTAGTAGCTTGTTTTCTAATGTTCAGAGTTGATCTGTTGATCAGAATATGTTGCTTGTCACCGTCATTGAGATTCACAGGTTGATTCTTGATGTCTGTGTGTACCTAAGATAATTTTTTTTTATCATGTGAAATCCTTTATATTATATTGATAAAGCTGATCTTCTGCTGTAGAATCACAGTTCTGCTGTAATCAATAATGTAAATCTAACTCAGAGATTGGGCTCTAAATGAGTTCAGTGATTCAGGTCAAATAATGGTTATGTGAGACCATAACCAACACCTGATCATTTCTCTTTGCTTGTCTGGCTGTTATGTCTCAGTTAACTGCCCAAACAAACTCTAATGATTATAAGGCAAGGGTCAAGAGCCCAACTAAAACAAACACTCATCTCCACGATGGTGGCTTAAAAATTGTGATTTTTCTCCTTTGGTGATTCTGCGTGTTCGTCTATATCGGATGTCCAGAAGACGTCAAAAAAAATTGTCATAAAAACTTTCATTCTGGCACCTCAGTGGACGTCTTTTCAACCTGAGACAAGACCTCAAAAAGACGTCTTCTGGACGTAATTTGCTCAGTGGGATCACATCGGGTTTATAATTTCCTGATTTTCAATGGCTTTTTGGTCAGGGGATTGAGGAGGCCACTTTAAGACTTCAATATGCTAAGCATGAACACTTTCATTGCACACAGCTTTGTTGCATTCGTGGTGCGTTTGGGATCATTATCATTAGAAATACACATTTAATCTCCAAACAGATCCTCCATACTTGTCTCCATTGTGATCGGCAGGATTCCCAAGTATTGGTCCAACTTTGTAGATCCTTCCAACACCTGCTGCAGACATGCGTCCCTAATACCATGTTTTCCCTACCTTGCTTAATGGTGCCATGCATTCATATGGTATTAAACCACTCCAGTCGTCTCTTATGAACATACTCTATACCATCCGTTGCTAGGTTGTTCAATTTTGACTTGCTGGACTGCAGAACACGGCTCCAATCTCCCACACTCCAGTCCTTATTTTCTTTGGCAAATGCAAGGAGTTTTTTTTGAAGTCGATACAACTAATAAATGGTTTAATTAATGGTACACAACCATCTGGCCTCTTATAGCCGTTGGCTTACAGTTCAAGATGAAATTGGAGGTTGGAGGTCTCATCCAGGTCTTTTCTGAGGTGAAGCTGTTTTGAAGTCTTCTCAGATCCAGTTGATTTCGATCCAAATTTTTTCTGTCAAAATGCTCACTGGTTTTCCTTGAAAACCACAGCACTTTACATTCTGCAGGGTAGTGCACAAGCAATGTCCAAAACCTATTGTCTAGTTATAGCCATTTTAACAATATCCTTGTTGGTTGCAGAGGATAGTTCCTTCCATCTGGCCATTTTCACCAAAAACCAACAAAAAAAAAAAAAAAACATCTAATAATATATCTAATACCTGCCACATAGTGATTTATTGAATTATAAGCTGGGAATAATGAGTGCAAGCTCGGTATGACCACCAAAAAAATGACGTCCACACAACTTGGTATGTTTCATTGCATCATGACAAATGATACAATTTGAACACTAGTTTTACATCCAGAACACACCGACGCCGATGAACTAGTGGCGATGAAAGCAGGCTGCGGGGTAGGCTCACGTCGGCAGCGTCTTGGTCCAAAGTTGTCCTGACACACCAAACCTACGCTTGACCCCCGACTGCCAAGTAGCACGTCCGTTCTGCGCATGCGTAAGAAGAAATGCCTTTCCGTACCAGCAGGTGGCAGTAGTTAGTAAACAAATTTTTCCTTTGCAATCAGTGCATAGAACTCCAAAAAATGTTGCAAATGTTAGAGACACTCACATATACATAAAATATATTATTTATACGTTATTATTTATATTTATACATTAAATCATTCTATTAGAGACAGATGTGCAAAATAAAGTGCATGCAATCTGCATCCTGAGCCATACAAAAGTATTCAAGTTTGAGGAGCCAGAGAAAGCGAGAGAAGCAGTGCTGGACTGAGCAAAGCAAATCCCACAATGGGTTCGATGGACACCAATGGACAGTGTTGGTTTTTCTGAGCTGCTCTGAAAAGGTTTGTTTTTTCCCCAGAACATAAAGAGCAGAGATTTACAGCCTGAGGCAGAGCTTGTCAAACCAGACTCCTCTGCTCTCCTCTGCTGTGCGAGACAGAGTCTAATGCTGCAGACATCCAGACCACTGCACTGCTGCAGTCCCTCAGCCTTCACAGTCTACAAACCCAACCAGAAGCATCAAGCAGCCATTCGCTTATACATGATTCACCATTTTCAAGCACAGAAAGCATTATCAGGGAAACTCTGAGCGCATTATGACTTAAGAGTATTTCCATTGAAATTCTAATTTAAACTCTCCATCTCTTACAATAAAAGAGGAGGCTTTCTGGTACATCTTCCTAATCAATGTGCAAATTAATAAATTTTTCCCCATTTGATGCAAACCCCAGGTAGTTTGTGCTCTAAAAATGGGTGGGAGACAAGAATGACTTGAAACAGAGAATGAATATTTGTCATATTCATAATAAAAAAAAAAAAATGCAGCCCCTGTTCGGGCTCACCATTGAATAGGAACAAAACTGTTTCCTCTTCCCTTTTGTTCTCCACTGTTTTCATTTGCTGTCTTGTTGAAGTGGTTGCGACTGAGAATTGTGGGATGGGAGACAGAGGATCAGCAAGAGAGAGAAAGAGAGGAAAGGAAAAAGAAAGAGAGTGAGAGAAATAAAATGGCAGAGCCATCAAAAAGCAATCATAGCTTGATGGAGTGAGGCTGTGGGTCTCAGACAAATGGGAGGGAAGCAAATGACAGCCTGGTAGGGGTAAAAACGAGAGCGCAGGTCGCAGAAACATTAAATCTGCATAAAAACGCTCAGTTGACTTGCACAGCGGAGACATTTTACGCCACAAGGAAACCATACACCTAAACATTACACGTCCGCACAAATACTTACACAGTAGCACATTACAGTTTTTTACAGACGCTAGGACACATTTCTCAATACTTAGGTCACTTTTGCAAAACTCTTCACACAGTGAGCACAACAGAAGTCTATGTGGGCTAAACTGAGGATCAATTATTATTGTTTTGGCACAAAATGCATTCAGTGACTACATCTCTCAAATTTCATCAATTCTTTTCTCACTCAGACACAACAACTGCAAAAACTCTTTGTACGTACAGGCCATTTTGCACATGCTTACATACTGTTTTCAAAACTGTTAAACTTATGTTCAAAACAATAACATAATACAAAACTGAATAAGACAGCAATTTGCTACATTCCTACAGTAATATTTTAATGAAATATATTTTAAATCTTAAAATTAAATGCTATAAAAACAATTGAATTGTATCTGTATCATTGGATGGTGTGTATACAAATTCTTGTATTTTGGAATTATAAAAAATTATAAAAATAAATAAAAGACATAAAATATTGACGAATTCTGCATCATGTCTGATTCATTCCAGTAACATATATTGCAGTGAATTATAAACAGAAATGTGTCCTTGTTTTACACAAGAAAACACTGTATAATGTTACATGTTGTTAGTGTTTTTTAGGTCATTGTTTTGTGGGTGACAAAGTGTGTTTGTCGGCTGTCAACCTTTGCTAATGTTCTGGAAGAATAAGTTGATTTGAGACCTGAATAAAGTGTTTTGGTAGTTGTAGTGCATTTTGAATGTGAAATGAACTGCTTTGCCAAGATGAAAGTTGGTTAGGAGAACTGTGTGAAGAGTTTTGCAAAAGTGACCTAAGTATTGAGAAATGTGTCCTAGCGTCTGTAAAAAACTGTAAGACAACAATTTATAACCAGTTCCATTATAAGAAGTTTGATAGGACAGACAAACAGAGAGAGAGAGAGACTGAGAGGTGGACAAACAGAATGATAGATAGAGCAAGAGACAGACAGACAAATAGACAAACATTATAGCTGGTTTCTAGGATGATTATAGTTGGTTGCTATGATTGTTCCGGTTAGTCTAGGATCTTACTAGATGCTTGCTAAAGTGTTTTGTTGGTTGCTATGATGTTTCTAGGTGGCTGCTAATGCATTCTGGTCAGTTGCCAGGATTTTTATAGATGATTGCTAAGGCGTTTCGGTCGGTTTCTTCTCAACCAGTCGTGAATATCTTGATGCCACACTGCCATTGATTATTTTATTGGCCTACTGCTCAAGAAAGACATCTCAGACCCAAACACAAAGACCGTACATCCCGTCTGCATGTGTTTATCTCGCTAGGCAGGTCAACTGCTTGATGTTTGTGGCTTACACAACCAGATGTGTTTTATAGTTTATTTGGATCTGGATCAGTGGCAGTAGGATGGCTTAGATGCGCTCTGTGTTCAGAGTCCCCACCGGGAGGTGTGTGTTCTGTCTTGGTCTACTGCAAACACCTCGCAACATGAAACAGTTGGACAATCATTAGGAGGAGGATGGAGTATTGAAGTAGGACGAAGAGGATGTCTCCTGGAAATGTGTCAACAATAAAGAAGAAAACTAATTAGCTAGGTTGGCTTTTACTTCTCTTTCCGGATATGTGACTATAGGGTGAGCACAGTTGAGACATTGAATAACAACATTGATTTTTGGCATGTGGGATGTGTTTGTGACACCTATCTCCTCACAGACAGTGGCCAGGGGAGCAAAACACACAGATAGGAGCGAAAAAAAGTACATGAGAGAGAATGAGGGATTACTGTTCATACAGTTACTTATAATGTACTTGCGTTGCATACTGTATATTAGTTCAACAGTTCTGTTTAAATCAATATTGAATTGAAAATCTAAATTTGTCGTCTAAAGGTAAAAGGGAACGCTGCCTCTTTAAAATCGTTAGCTGTAGTGTAGTTGCGCGTGAGTTCACAGCTTCGCACCAGTTGGCTGCGTAGTCGCTGTCTGAAGATGTCAGCAAAAGCGAGTGGCTATTTTGCAGAATGAAAATATTCCAATTAGTTCACTTTTTGACACAGGTAGGCAAGAACATTACAGTAAAATGTAAGCTATGTTCTAGAGAGAAAAAACTGTGCGCACTCTCTTAAAGATGGTCTTTAGTCAGTGCGCTCTCGACCATAGCGCACACACATAGGCATAGCCGCCTCTCACAAGTGTAAGATTTTCGCAGCTTATTACACATAAACATTCAAATACTCACACAGTTATGTCAAATGCTACTGTCTACTATTGGCTGTCTGTATTATAAATGATAAACAAATAACAAAAGAAAAGCTTAAAAGTGCCCCTGTAATCAATTATTTTATCCCTTAAAACTCATCTTTGATCACCAAAATGGCATATTTAAAAAAAAAAAATCAAGTGAAAAATATTTCTTCATGCCTTAAAACAGCTTGAATATAATGCCGCGTTCCAGGCAACCCGTAACCCGTGTTTTTCTAACCTTCTACCCAGGGCTAGACTGGGACAAAAAAATGGCCCTGGCATTTTTGTTCAGACCGGCCCACCACAATCGGTCGGACACCACCCACCAGAGTATTACAGTTATTTGGTAGAGTTATTAAAAGTACACTTAGTAAGAGTAGGATTTCTAGATGGACAATGTGCTCCATGATATAAAAGCTAACCCTTAGAATGTGGATGTAGAATACTGATAATTCTATAAAGAATTTAAAAAAAAAAAATTTTTTCAATGAAACAGACAGCAGAAAAATTATAATTTACAATTACAAATATACTTTGTTTTAAACAGCACAAACCCCTGTTTAAGAATCAAACATTTACCTCTCATTGTTTAGATACTCCCCATTAAAAACAATGAAAAAGAAAACTATACTACCAAATTACTCACAAAAAACGTCCTAATAAAATGATAAGAATGCTAGTCACTTGCCATAAACAACCAAGTGTTCACACCAGAGTAATAGGGTACAAGAGCTACAAAACATAACTTTTTATAGCCGAAAAGTGAGATCTAGTAGACCATCATCACGACTAACAGCTATAAATAGACACCTATAGTCTCGTTGTGAAATAAACACATCATCAGTAATATTACATTATATATATATTTTTTTTTGAAAAATCAAATTGCATCATTTCAGGTTTTTCTATGAGAAGGGCCGTTACTGTATAAGTGAACTCTGATAGCTACAAGGGCACTGCTAACTACAAAAAACAGTGCAAAACAACTTTTGCTGTGCTATTTGACTTTAGCTGACTGAGTGACCAGTGCAGTATAGGTGACAGTCTGATTTTATAATAACGACGACGATTATGTTGTCTTATAATATTCATTAATTTAAGCATCATCGTCGTCATCGCATCATGAGTCCATCGCTGTTAATCATGTAACTACCCTGCTTAACGCTTCTATTATACTCTCCTGCTTACTCTGTCCCTCATTGGCTTCACTGCTCTTCTGCCTTACAGGTCTCCTCCATGTTCTTCTATGTTCACCTGTTTTTGCACGTCAGGTACTGTAAGTTTGGAAACTGAAGCTATAGTAACCGCACTAAACATGCCTGTAATTTTTGCACGTTGAGGCATCAACCTCTACATTTTTTTTTATTTTTTTTTATTTTTTTGCCCGCAACTTCTCCGCACCCCCCTTGCACTTGCACTTTTGTTTCTCCATCCTCCTAATCCACGGATGTTCTGGCGAAACAGAGGGGACGGGGTGGAATCTGTTAAGAGATGTGATTGGGCCAGCCCAGTGTCAGTATGGAAAATGAACCAATGGGCCGCTGTCCCTGCTTTATGGGCCGGTCGTTGGCCAATTTTATGTTTATTAAAAAAAAATCATATCATATAGCGGCCCCGCCCTCAAGTGCGTCGGCCCACCGGGCATTTGCCCGGTATGCCAGATTACCAGTCCAGGCCTGCTTCTACCCATAAAAGTGCACTGGAACAGCAGTCTCAAAGCCGTGACTTCCCACCTGTGAACTCGTACTAGATCGATGTACTCCCAGTTACGGGTTCTGACATCACATAGCCCTCGAAACAACAATGGCAGCCCCTACGGATGTGGTGTTTATGCAAGTGCACGGTAAAATAAAAGGTATAACAGCTTCTCTTGCATTATGCACCGTTTTCCTCCTCTGTTTCCCTCAAATAAGTAAGGAGTAAGCACCTTTGGCGATAAAAAATAATTGTTAAAGCAGAACTAAGTAACTTTTTTTATCTTCATAAATAGTTTTCTAAGTCCTTACGATGGTTAATTGACTTGTAGTGGTGTGTTTGAGGCGTGCGCTAACCCCTTCTGGCACGTCTACGCTAGAATACAGCACTTGCAAGTTGAGCTGTGCCGACCCGACACAATCTCGCATCATGTTCACGTTCACGCGAGAGTGACAAAATGCTTTACGGTAATTCAAACACAATGTATATATTATGACTTTATAAGACAATTTCGAAAATTACCAACCTCCATCGAGATTTCTTGTACTGTATTTGCAAAACTACTGCGCTGGTGAGCATTGTAGTCCAGAGCACTACGACAGTGTGATTCACTGAAGGAACCTGTAGGGGGAGCTTCGCAAATCTTACTGAGTTCCGCTTTAATGAGCACAAGCCCCGTATGGTCCACCATGTTGGTTTGTTTACACTTTTACGCAGTTTGGTGTGACTTTTCTGGAACGCTACAAAGTCGTGAGTCGTGATTTGAAGTCGTGACTTACGGTCTCAAAAACCTGCCTGGAACGCAGCATAATTCTACAACATTGGCTCATTTAATATACACGGATCAATGAATATGCAAATTAGCCCCACCTCCACTTGCTCACGCCAGCTTGGAGAGTCTAGTGTTGCTATAGTGACAAGAAATTTGTGTTGTGGATATTTAAGAAAAAAGCTTGCTTCGCTTCGTATATTCAGTTTAACCAAAGACTATAGAATAACACAAGACGCGTCACTCGTATTGTTTTGAATGGGAGAAAGTGCAACGCGCAATATGACGGAATAAGTCCCGTCTTCTACATAAGAGTCAATCACAGACTGATAAAGTCATCGTGTCACTGCAGCTGCCGTAAGAAGCACCGGTTTCTAGAAATAGTCAGACGCACACTTCCGAAATGAGGCACAAGAGATGCGCATTAGCTTGATCCAGCCTAAATTTTTTTTTTTTTTTTGTCATGATTTGAGCATTTGGAAAAAAAATAATTATGAGACAGTTGTTGTCAGATTTCATTGGTGATTTCAAATAGGATATTTAATCGAAAGCTTGGCAAACAGCTTTGGAGAATTCAAAGAGATTGGAGTTGCACTTGGATGCCCGAGAAGCATTTCAAATATGGCCGCCGAGTGAAATGACAAAGGGGCTTTGGTTTAACAGCTGTGCAACTGAACTGCTCATATTTTCTGATGCTTAAATTGTGTTTTAAATTATGAATTGGTAAAACACCTTTGGAAAATGGTCTGAATCCACTTGCATTTCTTTGGACTGCTGTATCACTGAATCACCTGAAGCGATTTCTCAGTAAAAAGTGCGAGGACAGACTGACTGAATAGGCACACGAATCACACTCTCAGAGCAATATTGTTTTAACTGTTTTATAGTATTAAAATATTTCAAAGGACAAAAACATGAACTTTATTGGCTTTACTTTAAGTCAGCTGTCACTTTACTTTGGCGCGAGCCCCTATGCGCTCACACACTTGGCACAGCCCTTGTGACAGTTCTGTCATTAATTAATATGAATTAATGTAATTAGCCTTTTGCTTGACTACGTGATCAAACAGCTAATAATGTGTTGCTAATGTTACACACACCGATTCTGTTCTTCATCTCAGAATCAGACAGCTGCCTTCTAACAATCAGTATCCTTACAAACGCTTTGAACTCAGAACGTCAGTGGAGAAAGGCATATAGTTCATCATAACATCGTAATAGACTCACTATATTGATAAATCTACACAATTTTTCATATCAACAGAAAATTTACTGGGATAACCTGGCTTCTCTTGAGACTTTCCTGCTTCAGAGCAATCATAGTTAATGATATGCTAAAGCCTGCCGGCACGTTGTTGTGATTGGTTACAAGGTAGTCTGTGATGTCACAAACACCCACAATTTCAAACTGTGGGTTTTTGGTTTACTGCAGTTTCAAAAAAATACTCAGCAATGGTGCTGACTTATGAATTTGCACATGGTTTGTATTAAAGCTTATTAAAAACACTACACAGACACAGAAACAACATTAAAAACTTGATTTTCACCACAGGGGGTACCAACTACTAGATATTTGGTATAGTGACATGCCTATTTGTTACAAATATATATATATATATATATATATATATATATATATATATATATATATATATATATATATATATATAGAGAGAGAGAGAGAGAGAGAGAGAGAGAGAAAGAAAGAGAGAGAGAGATATAGATATATAAAGTAAATTAAAGTATTATAGTATGTTTTAAAAAGCTATAAAAGGCTAAACTATGTTTGACTCATATTTAAATTATTAGAAGTGTTTCCTTTCTATTGTCTATCCGGTCAAGGTTTATAGGGATTTTAAGAAGTAATTAGTAAGTTACTTATTGAGTAATTAAATTACTTTTCAGACAGAGTAATTAGAAAAGTACTTTAAATACAACATTGAAGATGTAAGTAATGAATTACTTTTTTGAAGTAACTTACCCAACACTGTTTGTAAGTTATTTATAGATTTATTTGAGTTTTTTTTTATTATTATTATTAGCAATTATTTCAATATAATAGTACTATAATATCGAAACAAAAATCATGTTTATCACAATTTCTGTCATGACAACTTTCGGAGTGTTCGGCATGGTAATGGATATGACAGTGTTACTATGTTTGGTCTTGGCGGAATAGATCTGATACGCTGCTGCTGGTTGTTGTTGCTGCTGCAGAGCAAGTACGTGATTTGCTACCGCCAATACATACACGACACACCACTGTGAACAATTAAGACATACATGAATTACCCGTAGCAGATCTATACAGGTGGGGCTGGGGAAGGTGGAGGGTTTCTGAAAGCGTGCTGCAAATGCAACTATAGCAAATGCTGACCATGTATGTGAAGGTTGACCAGTAAGCTCATTGGCTGCTGATACAGCAGGAACCAATCAACTGTGCCCTATAGAGAATTTGATTTTGGATTCAGTTAGCAACAAATATTAGTATTAGCTGTCTGCTAAAGGAAACCCTAACATGTGTTTTTTGTTTTTTATAATATAATTGTGGTAAATGTGTCAGAGAAGTAACTAAAAAAAAGCACAGATTCTGTGTGTGAGCATGTTAAAGTGAGCTGTGATTTGCTTATGTATTCAGAGTTATTAAGTGTTTGTTTCATAGTTGGAGGTGTGAATGTGCCTCTTTGTGGCAGACATATGCTCTAAAACACGGCAGGACCACAGGGAACTGCTAGTTCTGGTACATATTCACACTCCTTGCGTCAAACCTCCCCAAATGTTCCTGTAATAAGCATGACACAGTAGCTATTCACTCTTTGTTTGTCCTTAGTGTACATGTGCATTATGTATTCAAATTAGACCATAAGTGCATGCGCAGTGCCCAAATATGTAGTAAATATTCAGCCCCCTGCACTGACCAGTTCATAATATTATAATATTTTGTAAATATTCAGTAATACGCAAAATTTAAATAAATACACTTTTTTTTTTTTATGTAAAACATATGTAAATGCATGACACAGTGCAGGTGCAGAAGGTATTTGAATCATATTATTTCAGGTTTAAACCACCTCCTTCCAATCATTTGGATCAATCTCAATCAAATCAATTTCAGTGTTTGCATGAAGGCAAATCAGTCCGATTGAGGCGTCAGTCCAATTTCTAATAGATTATTTGGTTAAACATAGCTGTGAATTTTTGTTTTCCATTTTATAGTCTGCCTGGCAAAATTAAATAGTCTGTTAAAAAAAAAATAATATCACACCTCTTCTCAACAAGATGCACAATATGATTAATTTCTATAGCTCAAAAAGTACAGGATAAGTTGGGGTTAGAGATTTGTTCAAATTCATAACCCCAAGTACGAGCACTAATAATAGTGATGCTCCTCTTAGCAA
Organism: Chanodichthys erythropterus; assembly: GCF_024489055.1. Taxonomy (NCBI): domain Eukaryota; kingdom Metazoa; phylum Chordata; class Actinopteri; order Cypriniformes; family Xenocyprididae; genus Chanodichthys; species Chanodichthys erythropterus. The sequence continues at coordinate 18,870,714 of NC_090237.1, forward strand.
GCACCACTAATTACAAGAAGCTACACATACTAATTACATTTGAAAGTACATCACTACATACTTATGTAATTAAACTGTAAAATGAACCCTAATGTAAAGCGTGACCTGATTGCACATTTTACTGTGGGAGTGAATTACAATAGATTAATAGGTGGTAAATTTGCACTTTTGAGACAAAAAGACAAGAAAAGTGAGGAAATGAGAGCTAAAAGAGAGAGAGGAGTGCAATAAAGACCAAATTAGGACAAGGAAAGATGTGCAATTTATGAGCTTAGTCTTTCAGGCGGTGCCAAGGAAGGCTCGATTGGACAAGCGCTCACTTACATCACAGCCCTCTCTAATATGTGGCAGTTTTTCAGAAACCTAGTTTAGACATTATAGCCAGCAGCAGAATCTATAGTGTGAAATGGGATGTGAAAGCTATTGTGAAGTCACAAAAGTCACATTACTCATCAGCTTTGAGCATCTTCTCAACTCTGCAGCTCTTTTTGAAGGGTTTCCCATCATGCTCTGTGCCAGAGCCATTCTAAAGGATTTACTATGTTACACTAACAGTATTGCAGTTTAGTTATATAAATCTAAACAGCAACTACCAGCTAACATTCTGTGTGAAAATGTAATATATAAGGGTTAAGTAGGGATCTTGTCTAACTCTAAGGTGTTTTATACTTGCCTCAGTGTGTGCTAGTTCTGTCCAATTTAGAACTGAAAGACTGATCTGAATAACTGTTGTATGGAAGTTATAAGTATTCATAGCACAGAGTAATTAATAAGTTTATTATTACTGTATATTTAAAGGTACAATATGTAAAATTTTTGCAGTAAAATATCCAAAAACCACTATGCTAGTGTTATATATTTTGTCCAGCTGATTACTAACAATATCTCTAATGTTTTCAACTACTTGTAAATCATGAGAAAATTCCCATTCTAAACAGTGACACGGGGCAGTGCAGTCGCCTGTCAATGACGTCAGTTACTTTTGTTACCGCCTTTACTGACGTAGAAACCACATGACAACAGTGCCGTGGACAAATGCGGAAGTAGAGTCTAGCGTCCAGCAAACCACTAGCTTGCTTCAAGCAGTTCCTTATTTACTTCTTGCACGTTTTATGGTGGATTGTGTTACTTATTTATGGAACATAATTAATGTTTACCATCTGCCGCTGGTTCTGTCGACAAGGACAGCTCCCGTAAACTCATGACCGGAAAAGCCGAAGCGGCGCCGGCGACTGTGTCATAATAAAAGTCCCGCTGCTCGTGAGGCGTGTGTTGATCAATCGCTCCAGCTCCTCGTTCAGCTCCCGCAACACTCGGTCCTGCTCTGCTTCATACTACAGTAACGTTAATAATCGCATCCACGAACATGAGTTCTTCCAGACTCCAATCCCTATTCTTTTGCACCGTCCGTTGAGATGGAGACCACATGTCCCAAGTTTCCGCTCTAAAACTTGGCGTCATCAAACTACGCCTTTGTTTTGAATAGGCTTCTAGCGACCTCTAGCGGAAAAAATATGACAAATTGTACCTTTAAACAATTTAATAAGTGAGGGGAAGGGGAACATTACTGTAACAAACTAAACTAAACTAAACTAAAATTAAATTAAAAAAATAAATAAAGATATGACATAGAGAGTATGTAAGGTAGTACAACTAGATCTCTTTTATTGAATCCAAAAGGTTTTAATTATATTTTCCTACATACAAAGGTATTTTAAAGATTTTGAAGTGTCAAAAGGTCATCCGGTTTAACCGTCCAAAGGCCAATACAGTCATTTCATTTGTGATTAAAATATCTTAAAATGTAATAAATGTATATATAATAATGTTTTTATTCTGGCATGATTTTATAACATCATCTATCAACATATGGTGCAAAATGGTATTAAAATTATGTGTAGAAGTCATTGCTTTATTATGAGAAAGAATGTCCGGAAAATGAATTTCATTGATGTCATTCGTAGTAACCAATATAAAGGGATCAAGTCATGCAGTCAGTATTATGTGACAGGATGTGGCATCATTCAGACACCTGCAAAGGAGCACATGGTCATGAAGAAAAGTAACTAACTCTCTCTTAATTATTTGAAAAATTCATGTTTTCACTTGTTCATACGCATGTCCCGAAACATCAGGTCATTTGGTACAACCGCTATAAAACATGGAAAATGTTGTAATATTTTAAAAACTTATACTAAATTTAAAATGTTTAATTGTCCTTTTACATTTTACCTAGATATCAGCCTGATAGCATGTTCAAAAATATTGTCATTCAGTATAACCAAAAGTGTCCTTCGGTAAAACCGAAAGTTTGGTTAAACCGAATGACTTTTTTTGGTGACAAATTATGTCCATCTTGTAAAAGATGACAAAAACAGTGTTAATCGATTATAAAAAACAAATAATCTCATTGTTAACATTTAATAAAACTTAAAAAAAATGTTTTTATTATATCTCCATTATGTTTTTTTTTTTTTTACATTTTAAAAAACCTTATTCGTCAATGACCCATATATATATATATATATATATATATATATATATATATATATATATATATATATATATATATATATATATATATATATATATATATATATATATATATATATATATATATATATATATATATGTGTGTGTATGTATCTCGAGTGCACACTTAAATCCCCAAAAGATAAATTGTCTGTGTTTTGAAGTGTATGCTTGAATCATCTATAAGTATGAATGTGTGAAATAAAGAGATGGAGTGTGCATTTTAAGCATTTTGTTTTGCTACTCTCTCTCTCTGTGTGTGTGCGAGAGGTTTAAGGTGGCCGGCTGTCAGAAGCGGTGCCGGCTGCAGTCAGTCAGGGGGAACATGGTGCTTTCTGCTGCCACTCAACCCCCACGGTAATGATGATGGGCCTGCGAAATGCTGCGCTCCGGGATCTCGTTACACTCAAATAATTGGAGTTTGTTAGAAGCGGCCAGCTTCAATCTGGGGGCCGAGACAGTCAGGTGTGTGTCTGGGATTAGGTAGAGTGCATAACTGACAGCAGAGCCCATTTGTATGACCTTATCACCTCTGACTTCCTGGGATTGGTGAAGGAGCTCAGCTCTGGGCCACCGCGCATACATTGGCATAGGAAAGAAGCTACGGGAGCATCCAATATTATCATACCTTATCTGTCAGCACAAATAAATAAGCATTTGTGCATGGCGTACTAACTACCTGAACTATGCTCCCTCAAACTCTAGTACGACAAGATATTGTCTTCTTATACGAGGCCGGAAAAGTTTTTTAGAGTTGGTCTGAACTGAAGAGGCTGCATCTTATTTGCTTTGAGATGCAATTTTCACCCCAGTGCACACAAACAGACACAAACGCATATGACTGCAGCATGCTGGTGTTAATGAGTTACTAATACATTCACAGCTGAATGGAGGAACATCTCATCTTGTGCACACAGGCTTCTCTATCAGAAATGTTGCCCTCCACACAAACACAGACACGCTGCAGCAAGCCATTAAAACATTATTCAAGAGATGCTCATTGGTTTTCTACTCTCTTGTCAGTGGCATTGGTGTTATTAGAAATATATGCTCTCACACATGCGCTATTAAACTTCACCTAGCATTTCACCACATTTAAGCAGCAGTGAAAATCACCATAATTACTACAGCTCTCACGCAGCGGATGAGTGCCACAGCCAGGGGAAAGCGCTGGGAATCATTTGACACAGCAATCCAAAATTAAACACAACACACATAAACAAGGGAATAATAGATGAAAACATGCAATTACTCATAATTAAAAAGTGAGAGATCTTCTTCAGTGGGGTCAATCAATCAATGAGAGATGATGACTCATAATCATAAACGCCAAATATACCCCCACCAAATACACAACTCTGCCAGTAGATTTTGTATTTGGTGTGCAAGCACTCATAACCTTATTTTTTTATTCATGAGTTCAAACAAAAATGAAAATTATGACTAATCAATGTCATCTTTAACAACCCTCATGTCATTCAAAAACTGTATGATTTTCTAGGAACACAAAAGGAAAATGTTCAGTATAATGTTGATGTTGCTCTTTAACATATACTGTATATAGGGGGAAAAAAATCTTTATTATCTAGCGTATGGCTTCAGGAATAGGAAATATAATGAATATAGTGTACATGTAGTCTGTTGACTACTTTTATGGTGTTTTATTCTCGTTTTACTGAAATTTGGAGCTTGACAGCACTTGGTCATCAAACTCTTTCATTGTTCGTAAAAAATAGCAGTGTGTACATCTTGTCTAACAGCTCCTTTTGTGGTCTAAGGCAGAAAGAACATCACACAGGTTTGGAATGATATGAGGGTGAGGAAATGATGTTCATTTTTGGATGAACTATTCCTTAAAGCTGTAAATCTGTTCTTGTTTCAGAGCACTGTAACATGAGTACTCATGCTGCTCAAATAGAATCAAAGTCTTAAAGCTGGAAGAGTGCAAGAAAAGGGTCCGTTATGTCTTCTGATGATCACTGGGGTGTAATACATTCTCAGTTTCATAACCTAAGAACTGCAATGTTTCATGTTGGGAGGGAGTTTTTTTTTTATTATTTGATCCCAATTTCATCTTAAGCCTAACATGACTTCCCTAATCAAAGTGAGCGAATGTTCACGAATATGCGATGACGAGCCTACTGCTATTCATTAATTAGTCAACATGAAATAGCATTCACAATCCATGATGCATTTCAGAGGGAAACTTTATAAAGGAGAAAAATACAGGGTGGGACTTGGTTGTATCTGTAAGGACTTGATTGGTCTGTGAAAATTGGGTGTTCCATAGCAGAATGCAGTCAAAACGGTGTATAAATTTGCATACGAGGAGGAGGCTTGAGCTTTAATGTGCTCTCATTAAATAAATAAATTCTGCTTAGTAGCACAATAAATAAATCACTACTGCACTCACAAAATAAACAAATATTATATATATATATATACACTCTAAAAAATGCTGGGTTGTTTCAACCCAAATTTGAGTCAAATCTGGACAAACCCAACCGTTGGGTTAAAAAATGCATTTAAAAATTTAACCCAATGGTTGGGTTTGTCCATTTTTAACCCAAACTTGGGTTGAAACAACCCAGCATTTTTTAGAGTGTATATTTAACTATTTAAAGGGGCTATATGTAAGAATTTTCATGAGGGTTAATTACTTTTTGTATTGCTATTACATACTGTAAGAGCTATTACATACTGTTTTGATATAGTTAAGACGTGTGTGGAAATCGCTGCTTTGTGACTGAGGACGTTTAAAATTGTCCAAAACAATCTCGCACCCTGTTGAGGCCCTGTTATAAAAACACATAACCGTATTACTTTCATTTAACATGAATAGTTAGTATGTTACTACCTTGAAAGCTGAAAACGATGTTTCTTTTGATAACTGATGTTAATGGCGCTCTGCTCTTATGAAGTAGCGGCGCACGCGCGACCAAGTTTAGTGTGGCTGCACAGCTCCCTCTGTTGGTGAAAATAATGACTAACAGTTACACAATTGCTCCGTTCGCTATTGTCACGGCTGATGGCTTCACAATACCTGCAGAATGATTCGGCTGTTCAGCCCCAGACGTTAATACTGCCTTGCCTTGAACATGGGCTGGTATATGCAAAAGTTGGGGGCGTACATATTAATGATCCCGAGTGTTGCGTCACAGTCGGTGTTGTGTTGAGATTCGCCTGTTTTAACGTGGTGTTTTTCACGCACAAGATTTACATAAGAAGGAGGAAACAATGGTGTTTGAGGCTCACGTTATGTCATTTCCATGTACAGAACTCTTATTATTCAACTATGCCGAGGTAACCTCTTTTTTAAATTCTAGGACACCTTTAAGGTTTATCACTAATTCAAAAGCCCTTACCCATCATTGTTTATTGTACTCTCGGGTTGCTTGGCCTGTGTTGTAATCTCGTAGACTCAAGCACTGGTGCTTATTTATATATAAAATCATCATAGGTTTACTTCCCTCATATTTACAGCAGAGTATTATTCAAAAAGGTGTAAAGAATTATGGTCTTCGCTCAAAAGACTATTTTATTTTAAACATCCTGAAAGTTCACACAAATATGGGTAAATGGGCATTTGGTTATGCTGCTCCATTTGATTGGAATCAGTTGCAAGACAAATTATGTTTAAAAGAGTTGGTATCACTAAATGATTTTAAGGGTATTTTAAAGGATGTAGTTTCTGAGACATTTGATTGTAATTATTTTTGAGTGATTTTGTGTATTAATAAACCTTTATTTAATTTAAGATTTTAAATCTCAAGAGTTAATAAAACTCTTGAGATTTAAAATCTTAAATTAAATAAAGGTTTATTAATAATAATAATAATAAAGCAAAACCCTTTTTTTCGTTTTATTTCTGCTTATTAACACAATAAATAATAACTATTAGACTACAGCAATAAAAAAAATAATTAACTGTTTAAGTAAATTACCTGGGGGTTGATTAAAGTGATAAGTGAATACATATAATTAAATAAATCAATAAATAAACCAATAAACAAAATGAATTAATATCTTGTGCATTTGTCGCATATCTATATGAAAATTCAGTTGCCGAAGTAGAAAGACCACTGGGTCCAGATGTTGTAGTTACAACATGAAACATACTGAATCACAATTACATACTGAAACTGAGCTATGTTAACCTAGCCTAAAACAATGCATAAATAGCCTATGTGACCTAGGTGCCATCAGCCAAAAAGAAAGTTATTATTTTATTTCCACTGATGAATCATGGACAGTAAAGACCAGAATTGTGTATTAAGAAGCTACATAGAGTCAATTTGAATTTTTCTGCTAGGAAATAAGAATTGGCTGACTGGTTTTGACTTGGCTGCTGACCACAGCAACATGGCCAGAGTTCAGTAGCCAAGCACCTTCTTACAGAACAATTCAATTGCACTGCAGTGTGTGGAGCCTATGTGGTTTGTTCCTGAATTTTGTTACTTTCTGATGGCAAGAGTAGAGAGAATTGCGAGAATTGGCTCTGTTTTATTTGGATGAGCATGCCAAGTGAACAAAGCACTGCAAAATGAATTTATGCCGAACATAATATGTTTGTGCATGCAATTCATTTACACTTCATAGCAGTTGTTCTGTTTTTGTTCCTCACTTACTGCAGCCCTGTGAAAGTCTAATTTTGACCATATTACATAATTTAAATCATTTAAAGTGAAAGCAAACTGCTGTTATTTCCCTTACAGAAATGTACCAATGATGGTTTCAGATGGCAATGCCGTCAAATAGTACCTTTATATATATACCATGATAATGAACGATTATTTACCACAGTACTTAAAAATTCTATGGTGCTTTTTAAGAAATTAATACATTTGTACAGCAAATATACATTAAATAGATCTAAAGTGACAGTAAAGATATTACAGAAAAGATTTCTAGATCAAATAAGTGCTGTTCTTTTGAAAATTTCTATTCATCAAAAAATCCTTAAAAATGTATTAAGGATTCCACTAAAATATTAAGCAGCTCAACTGTTATCAACATTAATAATAAGAAATGTGGTAACACTTTAGAATACTGATCCTTCATTAATGAATAACTACATAGGAACAAATGAGTAATGCATTATTAACACTCTAGTAACTACTATTAACTAACAAGTAACTCTGATGAATGAATTAGTAAGTAATAGTGCTCATTTGAAGGTGGTAGTTCACTATTAACTAATCAGTAACTACTGTTTTTTTTTTTTTAATACATCCCAGAGAACTACTAAGAACTACTATATACATATTCGTAATTAATGTGAATAATGAATAATGTATAATTAATTCTAGAGTAAAGGCCTTGGTAACCCACTAGTAATGACTGAAGTATTACCAAATACTTAAGAAGGAATTACTAATTATTTGGATCAGTATTCTAAAGTGAAAAACATGATAACTCTCTAGTAGCTACTGTAGTCATTGTAAACTTTTGAGGTTTTTGTAAAGTATTGGATAGTAATAACTCAAGAGTTAGTATAGTAATTCCTTCTTAAGTATTTAGTAATACTTCAGTCATCACTAGTGGGTTACCAAGGCCTTTACTTTAGAATTAATCATACATTATGCATCATTCATGTTAATTATGAACCTGTTAGTAGTTCTTCTTAGTTCTCTGGGAGGAATGAAAAAACAGTAGTTACTGATTAGTTAATAGTGAACTACCACCTACAACTGAACACTATTACTTACTAATTCATTAATCAGAGTTTATTGTTAGTTAATAGTAGTTACTAGAGTGTTAATACTGCATTATTCATTTCTGTAAAACATTTCAGCTGGTTAAACTTAGAAATGTAAGTTCACCTGCTGCCTTAAAAATGTGAGTTAACTCAACTTGAAGATAAGCTTTGTTTCAACTCAAAAATAGTCAAGACAACACATTACCTTAAGTTAAAATTTAAACTTAAAGTAATGAATTGTCTTGACTATTTGTGAGTTGAAACAAAGCTTATCTTCAAGTTGAGTTAACTTATGTTTAGTTGCGTTAACTCACATTTTTAAGGTGAACTTACATTTCTAAGTATAACCACCTGAAAATGTTTTACAGTGGTGTAGTTATTCATTAATGAAGGATCAGTAGGCTATTCTAAAGTGTTACCAGAAATGTTTCTGCACTAAATCAGTGTATTAGAATGATTTCTGAAGGATGATGTGACACTAAAGACTGGAGTATTGATGCTGAAAATCCAGGAATAAATTATTTTTTGAAATCATTTAAAATAATAATAAAAAGGTTATTTAACAATATTAGTGTTTTAAATGTATTTTTGATCAAATAAATGCAGCCTTTGTAAGCATAAGAGACTTGTTATGAAAACATTTTAAAAATCTTACTGACCTCAAACTTTTTACAAATCTTTCTCAAAGTTATTTTGATATTCCCATTTCCAGTTCTACTCTACTTCACTTCTTAGTGCTCAACAGCAGTATATCTGCACTGTCATTTTTGCAATTTTCCATGCAGTCTGTATAGTTCCAGACAGCCAATAGTGAATGCTTACAGATATCAGCATAGAGACATAATGAGCACTCCAGAGATTGTGTGGGTGTGAGGGTAGTCATACGACCCAGCTTTGTCAGGCGCTTCAAAAATGAGAAAACAAACAGCGCTGAGATCTGCACAATATTTTACCGGCTCCTCAATATGGAGTTGTTATCATTCTGCTTCCAAAAAGTGAGTCTGACAGAGTAGGACAGCCCTCAGTCTCTTCTGTTCGTATGAGGTTTGAGCAGTGCCAGGACGAATGTTATGGACTGTCACAGCCTGCAACATGTATTTATGGCAATGTGAACATAATGGGCCCAAATTCACAGCAGACAAATGCAGTTATCATCTTGTATAAAGGCAGTTCTACAGTATACAAGTCCTAGGCACAATTTGTTACCTCAAGCAATGCCTCGGAGTAGCTTGCAGCTTATCCATCAAGTAGACCTCATAAAGGAAGAAACAAGTTCTGTCTCTATATACCTCTCAGATTTCCCTCATCAACTGAACATTGACAGTGGGCCCATGGCTCACTTATTTTTATGTGAAAAATATGCTTCTAATTTTTGTTTTGTCGCTTCTAACTGGAGCAATTCACCAATTCCTACCAGAGAGCTTAAAAGTTTGAGTCAAAGAAAAAAAAAAAAAGGGTGAAGATGAAAAAAGAAGCCTGTCTCACTTAACAGGAGATTCTTCACCTAAAATGAAAAGCGTTAGCGGGGATTTTTCTCCCACCATCTCAATTTCCCATCCTCCCTGGAATCATTAGTCCCATACTGGGGAACACGGACAGGGATTGTGAAAAAAAAATCATATTCTTTTTGCCTCGAGCACAGGGTGTTTGAGAGGCGCTATGTATTTTCTCACCCGGCATTTACACATTGAAAACAGCTGAAGGCACAGTCGGGGACGTGGAGCAAAGCCACCTGCAGCTGGAGGCGCTGGGTAGGCATAGCTGATTTACAACAAGCATTTTTTTTCATTTGAAAGCGATTGTGTAACTGTCTGGACTCAATGCACCAATAACTGTGAGTCAGCCCTACCCTTGAAAAGAGAAAAGAGGATGCCTCAAACACAGCTCTGTTTCATCTGGGCTAATTTGATCACTGAATAGCTTATTTATGTTATTCAAAGGAACAGGCTCAAAACAACAAGCCAAAGCAATTACATGCAAAAGCCAATTTCTTCTCTGATATCTGTTTCATAAGTTCAGGCCATACTCTCATAGCTCTGAATTTTTAAAGGGTGTATCGAACGGAGATGAGATGAACAATTGATCGAGAACAGTAGACAGAGAAGACATGCTTCTCCTTCTCATTTTTCTGGAGGATGGCATCTTACTGTCTATTTGGGCCATTTTTGCCCTATCGCCCTTTAATGAAAAGAGAATGAAGGAGCACACAGGGTTTCTGCGGTTGAAGTGACAGGCATTTAAGGGTCTCATTAAAAGTAAAGTGAAGTGTGTTGGGCTGGCACAGGACGCCCAGATATGAGACTTGAAATCTGAAATCTTTCTTCATGCAACTACAGTACTGTAAGCTGTAAATATTATTTTTAATGGAGATAATAATAATAATAATATTAATAAATGCATTTAATAATAATAATACAAGTGTTGTTATTGTAAATGGCATTATGAAATGATAAATGTTTTTATACTTATTTTAAATTATAAAATGTAAAAATAAATAAAACATTTCAAAATATTTTTTCACCTGAATACACAGCTAAAAAGAATAATAATATTAATAATAATAATATTCAAGTATTGTCAAATATCTACTAATGTAATATATTGATAATTATATAAAATAAATTACAATATAAATTTTGTATAAAATAAAGAAAATTTTGGAAAAAATATGACAATTATTTCTAAATTATAAAATAAATCATATCTGTGTAAAATATATAATTTAGCCAACTTTTGAATGTGTTTCAATGGAGAATGATGCTTTTTGGCAGTAGAAGGGTGTAGATAAAGGGTTAGTTCACCCAAAAATGAAAATAATGTCATTAATTACTCACCCTCATGTTGTTCTACACCTGTAAGACCTTCGTTCATCTTCGAAAAAAACAAATTAAGATATTTTTGATGAAATTCGATGGCTCAGTGAGGCCTGCATTGCCAGCAATGTCGCTGAACTTCTCAAGATCCAGAAACAATGTTCATGTGAGTACAGTGGTTCAACCTTAATATTATAAAGCGTCAAGAATACTTTTTATGCGCCAAAAAAAATAAATAAAAAAATAACGACTTTCAACAATATCTAGTGATGGCCGATTTCAAAACACTGCTTTGAAGCTTTACGGATCTTTTGTTTCGAATCAGTGATTCGGATCAAACTGCTGAAATCACGTGACTCTGGCATTCCGAACAAATTATTCGAAACAAAAGATTCATAAAGCTTCGAAGCTTCATGAAGCAGGGTTTTGAAATCGGCTGTTCTTTGAGTAGCGACTCAAGTATGAGGATCCACTGAAAAAAAAAAGTACAACTCTCCTTGTTACATTATATGCAGAGATGCTCTTAAAAGTCATGTCTTCCCCTTCAAAACATCAGAACATGCACTGAGGATTTGTAATATGGAAACATGACAGGCAAATGCATTCAGTTATTTCAAATGTTGGTGCAAGAACACTTTATCTGTCCCCCCAGACCCTTGGTCCTCTCTCAACTCTCTGCTGGTGAGAGATTTGCTCTCTCTCAGCTCTCCTGCTTTAATTTTCCTGTCTTTCTCTTCACTCCTTTGCTCCCATGAGTGTTTCTTTTTCCACTTCTCTCCTTCTCCCTCTTATTTCCCTCTTTCTCTCTTCATACATCTGCTGACGGGCCATGTCTGAGACAGCTGAGCCCACAGTTGTCACCAGTGCCACTCAGAGTCCCTTCACAGAGCATGATGTGGAGCTGCCTGCAGTGTTTCATTAAGGCCTTACACACCAAGTCCCAGAGGCAAAAGGCCTAAACCAATCATTTCCCCTCCACAACCTTTCCTAAAATGGAAGTCCAACCAAGTGGCCAATAGAGGCCAGAGTTAGTGGAACAAGGCAGGAATATGTGTTGATAATAACCCCAATAGGGAGATACGCAGGGCAAATGTAATTTTACAGGACTAAGCCGGCCTGTTGTGAAAAGAGTGAAGACTGGCATAGCATATCTACTGTCTCTCCTTCTTGTTTTTTATGTTTCATACTAAAGTGTTCCTTTACGTTCATGGTCATTCTTCAAGGATAGTGAATTGTTACGATTCTTTGGGAAATATGCTATAAAATGGGAATATGGATTTTCCCTCACCCAAAGTACAGCCATCCACAACAGATGGTCTTAGGATGGTTCATTTTTGGTGACATTCAGGGACCCGGTTTGGCTCCGAAAGGACAGCAGATGCAGTCTGGGAGTGATGTGAAGTACCGTATCTCATTGCCTCTTCTATCACACCACATGACGAACAGGAGGTTCAAATGAGACATAATGGCACAGTTAAGAGTTTGCTGAGGAGAGGACGTATTCTCACAGACATTTGTGGTTACATTTCTACTATTTATAGTCATTCAATTAAGGGGTCAAGAATTTGTTAGCATGGCAGTTAGCCCGTGCTGGTAGAAGTTGTAACCATATTGTATTTACAGTGTTGCTATATTGGGATTATAGTATTTATAGTGTTGTCTATCACATATATCTGAGCCGCAGTGACACTCCTGAGCATTTAAAGGCAATTAAGAGAAATAAATATTGGTCAGAGTAGGGTGTTGGATCATGAATATTTTCATGTCTTTTATTTTGAAGTTTTCTCATTGTCATGTCATGACAGAGCAGTGAAAACTAAAACATTTAATTACTACAGTACTAATTTCTTACTAGAAATTGAAGTGGAAAACGTTGGTCAAAAACATACACACAAACTGACCAGAAACCACAACTTTCAGAGGCCATCTTTCTCTATTTATTGCTCAACTGTCACTGAATGGATAGTCTCGCATAGCCAGACCTTCAGACTGACAGCAGAAGGTCTGGACTCTATCGCAGCTTTCATTGGCCAAGCACCACCCAAGAAGACATTTGACTGACATGTAACGCAACCAATCACAGTTCGTTTTGTTCCACGTCATGTTTAGGTGTGTAAAAATGTAAAGTCGATGTCCTTACAATAACAGACCGGCCTCCATCTATAAATTATTCATTCAAGAACATTGTGCAAGCTTTCTGCAACAATAGAGCCATGAACTTCACATACTTTTGAAAACCCAGAGTTTAGTTGATCTTGGTAAGCGTTTATAAACAAGACCGCGTTCTTCTTCCACGAAGAAGGAACATTTATTTCCAGGCAGACCATTAGGGCCGTTACATAGTCAACGCGAGAAACGAGAGCAAGCAACGCGAGCGACGCGCTCCCTTTCATAGTCTAAACATTGGACGCAAGCGTTACGGGCGATGCGTGTATGCAATACACTGCTCACGCAACAGGGGGTAGTAGAGTCGGGTGATATTAGTAGAGTCAGGTCACGTGATATTCAGATCAAAATGGCAACTGAAGAGGAGTGTATTCTGTTGCTGATTTTACATCGTCGGCAACAAAGGCAACGCAGAGATAGACCGTGGTATGTTCGCCCTTTAAATCAAAAAAGAGATCAGGATGGGGAGTTTGTGTCTCTGGTGCTTCCCATGCGAAGCCTGGATGAGGAGAGACATTTCCAGTATTTTAGGATGTATAAATGTGGATGGAATGTTCGCATCATTTTTCCTCTTCGCCCGCCATTGTAGTCAAACCTTCTTCTTCTGTAAACACAATATACTTGAGTTAATGTACAATACTTGCAATGTCGCCCCCACCGACAACGCATAGTATTGCGTGCATCGGCGCGTCGTGTATCAAAAACTAGGACGACACATTTGGCTACGCACCGACGCATAATGGCAGCCGAAGCGTAACGATGCGTAGCCTCGGAGACGCATATGCGTACAGATGCGTTGACTATGAAACGGCCCTTAAAGAACGCGAAACACATTTCTCCCAGACATCCTGTATAATTCAACCAACCAGATGACGACTTCGAACCTCCTGAAGTGTTTCAAGATAAGTGCGCCATATGCATCAGACGTTCATCCAACGGTCTGTGGGTGTGACGTCTGAGGCTGAGTCTACCAAATGGAAAGCACAGGATTGTGGGATATGAAAGGCAGTGAAGCCTTCTACTGTATCTATGCTGCCTTCAAAAATCAATCAGATGAAGGTAACTCAGTAGACACGAAGTGTAGCTAACATTTGATTCGGACATGCCTGGATGGCTTCCCACCTTGAAATGAGTCCTCTGAAGGCAGCATTTTTTAGTTTTCGGATGCAGCACATCATGTGCTTCTTTTGCTCTATGTAGGTGTGTTTAGTGCTGCGCAGACTGATTGGTGAATGACCTCAAAGTACCGCTAGAGTGATTAGAGAGCCGACGGCCCATATGCCCGAATCGCCCTCGTGGGAATTTGATGTCATATACCAAACGGTCTGTGCAGCGCCATTTCAAATCGAATTCACCTTGTGTCTTTCTCTCATTGGTTCATTGGTTCATCACTTACAGGTGTATCGTGTTAGTCATAGTCCATGTGTATTTATAGCCCTAATGTTCAGTTGTTCCTGGTCTAACTTGGTTGTTGTAACCTTCTGTTTAGTTTAGTCTAATCAAGTCATGTTCAAGTGTTCATAGTCAAGTCAAGTTCAAGTCATCATTTTATTCTGTTTACTTTGTCAGCATTGTTAAATAAACTACACTTGGGTTTGTATGACTTGCCTTCAGTCAATGGACTTTTTTGTTCCATCTGTTAAGAGATTTAAATATTGGTCAGTTTTGTTCAAAGAGAAAGTAAGCACAGGTCAAAGGTCTGATGCTTAGGCACATGCTGAGAGAAAGACACATTTATGCAGTTTACCGCCCAACAGATTCAGTTGAGTGAGTGAATCATTTATGCTAGAACTCCCAAAACAGACATCATTTGTTCCGATTATAAATAGGTGACAGAGAATACTCTACACACTACATTATTGGTAAAATTGTTTCAAGAAAAATTGCACTATATGAGCAAGCACTATATAAAATCTTCCAGAAGAAAACACCAAACAGATGTCTACATGATGTACTTGTGCTATGAGGTGTTATAAAAGGACTGAAAGGCACTCATGTTGCTCCTCGTGTTACCTTTTGGTCTTGTTCATGAGAGCAACTCACAATGTTCTTTCATAATCTATAAAGCCCTTTTCACAGACAAAAAAGTTACTTCTAATTTTAAGTATTTAAGTAAATTAGCATGATGGAAGACTTTTTTGAAGCCTGATGAATAAACTTTGAAGTCGGTGTTCAGTGTGATGTGGCTTCCGTATGACTCAGTGAATCCCGTAAGCTGCTGTACTATCTCTAACGTCCAGATTGGCTTTGCCGTAATCAGGGCCGTACGCTGACTGTGTTTTATCCAGCTGAGCTTCTCGTGTCGCTGCTCACGCTGAAACAACCAAACAAAAACAGAGCGGGAAGAGTAAACAACCCTGGGATAGTGACACTGGCCGAGTAGGAGGAATACAGATGATAGGACACAAGTGTGAGAGAGACAGTGAAAGAGAAAAAAAGGGTGGGTGTTGATTTATTTTGCAAAAAGGAAGAGGAGGAGCAAGTATGTTTTGTCTAATATGTATGGTTGATAAACTGAAGTCATTAGCAAATGAAAGAAGGAATATATCACAGAAAATCTGTTTCAGAGCTGGAGGTAAACAGCGGAGACAAGGGCTAGTTGTCACTTTTTGCTCAAGTGAATATATCCCAAATTCAAAAAAATGTATGTATTGACTACAAAAAAGCATATGAGTATTTCAACCATTATTTCTCAGAAAAAAAAAGTTTACTGAACATACACTGACCAATAGCGGGAAATGTTATATTTTAATTGACTAAGTTGTCCCAGTGGAACTTTATTAGAAAGAGAAATCTTTTGTAACAATCACTTCTGATCAATTGAATGCATCTTTACTGAATAAAAGTATTCATTTCTATAAAAAAAAAAAAACTTTTGAATGGTAGTGTATATTATTTAAATGTAAATAATACAATTAAAAATGCATTTAAAATACATGTGAATATGTGCCTCAATAATAATAGTAGTAGTAGTAGTAGTAGTAGTAATAATAACTCGCTTCCTCAGAACTCAAAACTTTATATATATATATCTCCACAATTAGCCCCATTCTCCCCTATATGAACAGACTGCTGTGGCAAAAGTGTGATCAGAGATAAAAAAGAAAAGGGAGGGACGGAGAGAGAGAGAGTAAAAGAAAGAGAGACAGAATCAAGGACAGCAGTAAAGGTTGTAAAGGTACATGAAAAGACAACAATGGCCATTCTTCTCTCCTGGTATCAGTTATGTGATGCAAACAGAAGGCAAAAGAGCAGAAAGACAGATAGAAAAAAATGACAAGACACAATAATAAGTGCTATTACTAAGTGCATGACTTTGAAGCCCTGGGTATACTTTGTTTTTTTTACATGTACGCTAATGTACACAAACAGTCGAACACACAGCCTTGCAAAGTATACTGCATTTGACTTGTATGCACAGTTTTGAGCAATCTCTTACCATGAGTTACAACCCATGTAAACATCTTTGTATTCTTTCATGCTAGAGTTGCACAATCTCTCATCTATGTTGGCCTCTATTGTCGCTGTAGCTTGCATGCGTTCCAGTCTATTCTGTTTATGCAGTTTTTCTTTGACTACCTTGTGAATCAACACCCCGCCCCAGGGCACAGTTGCGGATACCCCACCTTGTGGATAAATTAATTACTGCAAAAAAATTTAAATGCACATGTGCGACCTGTGTACAAGTACGTGTACGGTAAGTGTGTACAGTAAGCGCATACTCATCTGATGATGAAATTCACACTGACCCTCGTGTACACCTAAAAAGTGAAGTATATTTTGGTCTTCAGTGTGGAACGGATGGGACCGTTGGTGTTCTTTCAGCATATTCATGGCCCGACATATTATGAATTATACAAGTTACTTCTGGTCCGCTAATCAGTTCCAAAATGGCTAATAGGCTATCTGTGAACTGACTTGCCTTAAAGAGACTTTACATTAAATGAGAACATATGGACCAGTACCAGCAGAACCAAAATGATTTTATAACTACAGGATGTCCCAGCTTTCAAACCAGTACATAAATCATTTACATTACATTTGGCATGTCATTGTTTCCTCATAGGCTTATACCTTTCCAGAAAGACCTATATTAATGTGCATAAAAATGAAGGTTCTACGAGAAAATTCTATGAGATTCATATTTGTTGCTGTGAGACTTGTCAGTCTTTTCAAAGAACAAGGGTCACCAAAAACAGGTCCCCTCAGTGACCTCAGGTGAGCCTGAAAAGAATATTGTGGGCCATAAAGTTCCATCAGTGACATCTGGAAATAAGCAAGAAGAAGCTCATGCTGGTCAAGGACATGCACAAACATTAAGAGCTTTAAGCAGCTTTTGCATTGGGAAGAAGGTGGTAGCAAAAATGTTTGACAGTGTCATAAGTGCAATGGTTTGTGTGAACAGGAACCGTTTTAACAGCAGTAACTGTGACTGAGTCAGTGGGGAGGTCAGAGCAGCAGGTCCGGGGTCTCTTGCTGTACGCCGGCTGTCAGGACTAATCTGTTGTGCTCCTGCAGTGAGCGTCCCACAAGCTGCTCTTGCAGATATCCTTTTCACACTTGCGCTAATAAGCTGATAGTGCATCTTGTTTTTATTAGCAATTTGCTGCTTGTCTTCTCTTAAGAAGAGTTCCTTAACCCTCTGGGGTCTTAGGTGTTTTCTGGACTTTATTTGCCACAACCAAGACTTATAAAGCATATAATACGCAAATGTTTCACAGTTGGCAACTATGTAATGAGATAAACAACTTTCTGTAGCATCTTCATTTCAACATTTCAATACAAGACTATACATCAGGAATAAATATAAATAAAGTTGATTAATTACCTTGCTGTTGCAGACTGGGGTATCCTTGGTATTTGATCTCAGTGGGTAGCACTGTCGCTTCACAGCAAGAAGGTACAAGGTTCGAGCCCTGGCTAAGCTAGGAGTCTGTGTGGAGTTTGTGTTATGTCATTGTGGGTTTCCTCTGAGTGCTCAAGTTTTCCCCACGCAGGTTAGGTGGATTGGATATGTCAAATCGGCTGTGTGAGAGTGCTGGATTGAGTCAGGAAGGGCATCCAGCGTAAAACCTGGGTCAAATTCAATGTGCAAATGAGCGGGACTAATGCTAGGATAATATATACATTATTTTATGTTCCACAGTAGAAATAATCGCATACAGGTTTGGAATGTTGACATAAAAAATTACTTTTGTATGAACTATCCCTTCATTTATGATTGCGAATGTCATTTCATGTTGACTTCAACACTTTTAAACCTTCCTGCATGTCATGGATTACACACCACAACCAAACAGAAGCACACACAAATTCAGACATAGAGAGTGGGAGGGGTAAAAGAAGGAAAGAGAAAAGCCGCTCTGGTGACAGCAGCAGTTTTCAAGTTGAGGAGCTAAAAATAATTGGTCTAAACAAACAGCCGCCATATGGGGCATGTAAATAATAAAGAGAGGGATTTGAGCGGCGCGTGCAGATGAATATACTGTGTTGTCAGACTAGGATTTAGGAGGTTACAAAAATGCAGAGGCGGACAGCTGAGGAATCTGCAGATGTTTAATACCTGGATTTTAATTATGGGAATTTAATAGATGTCATGGTGATGTTAATTCTATTTACTTCTGTTGAGAGAAGAGGGAGGGTTATTGTTTTACGCTTTGTTTAGTTTGCAGGACCTTCCAGTCATTAGAATGATGTGACGGGGGCTTCAAAACGTCCCGTTGGTCTTGCACAGCAATCAACCCCAGGACGGTACTCCTTTATCAGAGAGATGCACCGTGAATGATGATTCTGCGGTTTAAGAAGCCGTCTATCACTGCATCCCCTGTTCGGCCATGTATAAATCAGACCATCACACCCACCCAATGTTGTCTGTATGAGCTTGTGTGACTGTATAACATAATTAATAGAGCAGCAGTATTGAGACCTTTATGCTCAGCTATAACTCATGGAGCTCAATGTATGGCATGCTGCACAGAGATGGCATCTGAAGGCTGAGTTTTACATCCAACACTTGGCCTTGTTCAGAATGACAGGCTTGCACGTTCTTTTGTCCTTTAAGACACACTTGCAGTAAAACATCTTTAAAAAGGTTATGTTACGAAGCTTTGTTGGCTGCTTCCTTTGTTAATGGCTCATATCTGGGCTAAATATCTACAATTCACTTTGACATCAATTCATCTTACCTCCTTTAATGTTCAGCCTTATTCAATGGCTTGCTAATACAATGCCTAAGGACATGTATAGAGCAGTTTTCAAAGAGCTAATTTTCCACTCGTCTCTAATTTAAATTTAAAGCTTGATGTTAGCCATTGATCAGCCAGACAGAATCATTTGTTATTGGCCCGCTCAAGAGTGCCGTGTTTCCGCCACCGTATTCTTACTGGTTGAGCGCCGGCGGACACACGACTTGCTTACCGAATGAACTGTCGGTAAAAGGTTTTTGTGATGAATGATTTACAGCTTGAACACACCTTGCTCAAGGCAGGCCAGCGCACCCCAGTCCTGCTGCAACCGAAGGGGCCAATTTTCCAGCTCACTTCGTTTTAGTATTGGCATCCTTCAACAAATTTCTGAGACTGCCTTCAAAGAAAACAGCGCTTCTTCACATGTGCGTGCCCATGCTGCATGCCGTGCAAGCTAACTAGTCGTGTGGCCCAGATTTGGAAGCAATAAATTATGGAACAGTAGTGGATTTTACTTTTTTTTTATTTGGCAAAAAAGTATCTTAAAAAGTAGGAAAGGCACATGCACAAACACACACACACAAAGAAAAAAAATCTTGTCATTTATTTTATTATTCTTGTGTAGATATAGTCACTACTGTATATACCTTTATTCACCAAGGTTGCATTAAATTGATCAAAAGTTATAACATTATACTGTAAGTGTTTTTACTCTCAGATATCTATTTCTATTTAATTCTGTTCTTTAAAATTTTCTATTCAATTAAATTCTATTGAATTCTGGAAAAAAAAAACAAGAAACATGACTGTTTTCAAGTGTGATAATGATTCTTGAGCATATTGTACAATGTTACTGTTTTACTGTATTTTTGATCAAATAAAAGCATTGCTGAGTACGAGACTTCTTTCAAAACATTTAAAAAAATCTTACTAAGCCCAAACTTTTTTACAGTATAATTTTAGAAATTGCATAATCATACTTATTTATTTATTTTTACATTTATTTTTATTCTTTTTTAATTGTTTTGTCACTATGAACTGCATATAGGCATACTACTCCTTTACGTGCAGAAAGTAGCAATATGCGATATCTATATAGGACCTTGAAGTACTTGGAGTTGCCACAGTTATAGCTGACATGATAGCTTGTGGTGTTTCATGTACAAACCCGATTCCAAAAAAGTTGGGACACTTTACAAATTGTGAATAAAAAGGAATGCAATAATTTACAAATCTCATAAACTTATATTTTATTCACAATAAAATATAGATAACATATCAAATGTTGACATTTTGAAATGTCATGCCAAATATTGGCTCATTTTGGATTTCATGAGAGCTACACATTCCAAAAAAGTTGGGACAGGTAGCAATAAGAGGCCGGAAAAGTTAAATGTACATATAAGGAACAGCTGGAGGACCAATTTGCAACTTATTAGGTCAATTGGCAACATGATTGGGTATAAAAAGAGCCTCTCAGAGTGGCAGTGTCTCTCAGAAGTCAAGATGGGCAGAGGATCACCAATTCCCCCAATGCTACGGTGAAAAATAGTGGAGCAATATCAGAAAGAGTTTCTCCAAGAAAAATTGCAAAGAGTTTGAAGTTATTATCATCTATGGTGCATAATATCATCCAAAGATTCAGGGAATCTGGAACAATCTCTGTGCGTAAGGGTCAAGGCCGGAAAACCATACTGGATGCCCGTGATCTTCGGGCCCTTAGACGGCACTGCATCACATACAGGAATGCTACTGTAATGGAAATCACAACATGGGCTCAGGAATACTTTCAGAAAACATTGTCGGTGAACACAATCCACCGTGCCATTCACCGTTGCCGGCTAAAACTCTATAGGTCAAAAAAGAAGCCATATCTAAACATGATCCAGAAGCACAGGAATTTTCTCTGGGCCAAGTCTCATTTAAAATGGACTGTGGCAAAGTGGAAAATGGTTCTGTGGTCACACTAATCATAATTTGAATTTCTTTTTGGAAAACTGGGACGCCATGTCATCCGGACTAAAGAGGACATGGACAACCCAAGTTGTTATCAGCGCTCAGTTCAGAAGCCTGCATCTCTGATGGTATGGGGTTGCATGAGTGCGTGTGGCATGGGCAGCTTACACATCTGGAAAGGCACCATCAGTGCTGAAAGGTATATCCAAGTTCTAGAACAACATATGCTCCCATCCAGACGTCGTCTCTTTCAGGGAAGACCTTGCATTTTCCAACATGACAATGCCAGACCACATACTGCATCAATTACAACATCACGGCTGCGTAGAAGGATCCGGGTACTGAAATGGCCAGCCTGCAGTCCAGATCTTTCACCCATAGAAAACATTTGGCCCATCATAAAGAGGAATATGCAACAAAGAAGACCTAAGACAGCTGAGTAACTAGAAGCCTGTATTAGACAAGAATGGGACAACATTCCTATTCCTAAACTTGAGCAACTTGTCTCCTCAGTCCCCAGACGTTTGCAGACTGTTATAAAAAGAAGAGGGGATGCCACACAGTGGTAAACATGGCCTTGTCCCAACTTTTTTGAGATGTGTTGATGCCATGAAATTTAAAATCAACTTATTTTTCCCTTAAAATTATACATTTTCTCAGTTTAAACATTTGATATGTCATCTATGTTGTATTCTGAATAAAAACTGAAAAAAATAAAAAACTGAAACTTCCACATCATTGCATTCTGTTTTTATTCACAATTTGTACAGTGTCCCAACTTTTTTGGAATCGGGTTTGTAAATGATAATTATGAATGAATTACCATAATTTGTTCCACTTGTCGTTCTTATATTCATCGTTCATCATTTTCAGTTAAGTGAAAGTAAACTGAGTACATATCAAACAATAACAATGTGTGACAGACAAAGCAATAGTGACACATCATAAAAACATTTACTCACACTTGTTTGTTGCAACATTACTCTCGGAATTAATGTAGTCGGCACCGCATCATCTTTTATTTTTAGTCTCTCTGAAAAGCCTGCATTGAATTGTGTCTTGTTTAAGAATGAATCCACAGTAAAATGAAGTGAACAGTGTCTTACTGAAATGATCTGGAACTTTGTTAAAAATAAAGTTGATCTGCTTTAATGTTAAAGGGGACCTATAATGTGCCTTTCACAAGATGTAATATAAGTCTGTGAAGTTTCAGCTCAAAATACCCCACAGATCATTTATTATAACTCGTGAGGGCAAAAAAAATGCAGTTTTTGTGTGTGTCCCTTTAAATGCAAATAATGTGCTGCTCCCAGCCCACTTTCAAAAAGAGGGCAGAGATTTAACAGCTTGCGCTTCGATTGCTCAACAGCAACAAAGCTGGAGAATCTCACGCAGCCAAAATGACGATTGTCAGTAACGGTGTTCAGCCTTACATTTTTCAAACCGGAGTCGGACACTACAACTTTTAGAATGCAACTGGACTATTCTGAATGGTTAGTGGAAAAAATTTATGTAATTGCTGTGGAGTTGATTCATCTCATTGACTACCATGTGCCGTCATGTTAATCTTTTGTGCAAATTCAGAGTTGAATTGACCCTCGTTTGTGAAGCAGTCCGGTGTAAAATGACAGCATGATAACAACACTCTACAACAACAACTCTCCCTCTTCTCTAAAGCAGCCAAACATGGCCTCACCCCCTTTGTTGCTTGTTCTCAGGGGCAGGGTTTATGTAAATTTCGGGGTTTGTGATGTCACCAACCTGGGAAGAAGCTCGTAGTAGCCCCTACCAGCCATTTGTTGTAGTCCTTAAACAGTGAATTCTTTGAAAGAAAATATCTCCCTTTGCATTGAACTTTGAGTGTCATAACTTTGCAGATGTTGTTTATGATCAAACAGCATGATTCCACACTAACTAAAGTTAAAGACTACCCCTTTAAGATCACAAGGAAGACAATGCAAAGACTGTTTTTCCACAGCTTGGCACTGGAAAACGTCTTGCAATCCTCAGAGGCATCTCTATGGTTTTGTTGCTGGAGTAATCCTGTGTTTGTGTCAGTCTTGTATTTACTACTACATGACGTGTGAATCAGTGGACGGGGCTAAAGATGCAATGATGTAGAAGTAAGCATTAATCTTCTTCTGCAGAGGCGGGCTTTCGCCACACTATGACGTCATACTGAGACAAAATCTGAAATAAGTCACTTTGGGAGCTTGGTCTTAATAAAAGCTGTTTTTGGACTAATGAGGACGTTTTGAGTTATGAAACTTAGAGGATATTTTTATAGTGCAATGAGCTCTTATAATGTCCAAAAGTCCAAAATTTGATTTCTTATTTCTTGACTCCTTTGAAGGAGTAGCTAAAGAAAAAAGAAAAGAGAACTTTTTTCAAAAAGACCTTCTTTTGTCACACAGGTTTGGAATAGGGTGACCACCTGACTATTGATCTGTTGCAGGACAGTAGATGTGATTTTGTGGGACAATGCGGGACACGTGAGACAGATAAATTTACAACTATTACACTATGTAATTACTGATTTACATTTGTTGGCAAATTTGGCATATCCGCCAATTAATGTTTCTGCCGCTGGGTGCCCATGCCCACACTATAATGTTGCGCTTATGGCAACATTAAATCCTGGAGAGAAGACAATTCTAGATTCACGGCTGCACATGCAGGAGGACAAAAGTTTGAGCGTGAAGATGTGATATCTGAGCAGGGAATCCGCCTGTGAGTGGAGAGATAGCTCGCGCATTTGATGCGCTCTCGACATTTTTCAATATAATAACGCCATAGAACCCACATTAAATGAAATATTAACGTGAGAAGAAAGTCGTGTCTGAATTTCGCAATTTTGTATTGGTTAAAACAAATGGAGAATATCTCGTTTTTCTGTAGGTGCTCGACCATTTCCGTGTGTGGAGCTTGATCGCCGCCGTTCGTTGGAAATATTTAACATCAGGATGGATGATTACATGCTTTAAATAATCGATTTGGGCAGCTTTGAGCAGCTTTTGAGGTTCTTATCCAGTATGGAAGATGAAATCCTTGCTGGTGTAGTTGTGTTTACTGACTTTGATGAGGCCTGCTCTGGTTATTTTCTTTTTTTGGTTATTTTCACAGCTAGAAAATGACGGCTGCACAAATAGATTTTTAAATGCTCACAGTTTTTATTATATTTCTTACTGTGGTATTGTAATTTCAGGGATGAAAAAAAAAACACAGACATAAATTAAATGCGTGACAAAAAGCTCCTAATTTCGGGACTGTCCCGCAAAATGCGAGATGGGTAGTCACCCTAGTTTGGAACAAAATGAAGGTGAACCTATTTTTGGATGAAATATCCCTTTAAATGCCTAACTATTGCAAGATTTACATAAGAAAGCATTTATATTTGCATTACTTCTATCAATAGCCTTAAACAATGGCTAAAAATAGCATTTGTATTCAATAACCAGCATGACCTAGGACAAATCAGTCAAAAAATAAAGTCATTCCAGAAGCAAAGCAACGTGCTCTGATGATTTCTGCACAATAAGAGCTGGAATGTACACATGGGAGGGAAAGGGCCATTTTAGTACCATATTGACTACAACACTTCAACTATACAAATTACTATAAAAGTCATTCTTTCACTCTTAGATATATATGCAGTAGGCTATCTCTACTCTCAGACAGATCTATATCAAACCAATTAACTTGTTAAATGCACTGACTTTCAACTGCAACAACACAACAGAGGTGTGAAAAGCAAGCTCTGCAAAAAAATATCAATAATGAAACCTCCAATCCTGTCCACTTAGTTCAGACAGCAGTTGGCAAAGCACAGGGTTTCCCTCATGGGTGATCGGTGCCAGCACCACCTCTGCTGTATTAGTCAACCTGGTGGAGAATGGTTAATATGGCAACTGGGACTTACCTATTTAAAAAACACGATCTGAGTACTGTTTTAAATCAACAGTAAAAAGATCTGTTTTCTATTCTGCCCTGCTACATCGAGTTTAAGGATCTGTAAGGAAACGCTCTCAAGGCTAAAGTTCTCCAAATGGCCACTTTGTAATCACTCTGCAAATGATAAAATAATCATAGAAAATAAGTGCTGTTTTTATTGAAGAGGGCCAAGACAATATAATTGCTGTTTTATTTTCCTAAGAGGCAAAGTGTGGAGTGATTGATTGAGGAAAATTTTAGGAGAGTGACCCTTGCACGGCAACAGCCTGCTAACAATGAAACAAATAGCACATAAACACCCGCCCCTAAACCCTCACTGAAGAAACAATTTTAAGATTTTAATTAAAGCATTTAGTGTATTAATTAAGCCATTTTGTTGGACCATGCAGGTGTGTTTAAATCACTCAATTTAAATTCAATTAATGGCCTTTATACTTTTTAATATTGTTCATTTTAAAACTGACTTGATGTCTCTTTAATTATCAAATGCAAAGCACTAAATTACCACTGTGTATTATGTGCTACGTATATAAACAATCTTGCCTTGCTTGAGTGATTTCAGTTTTTACTATCGTCGTGGGGACATTTGTTTCCCCAACACATGCACTCACTTGCAAAGCTTATATAATCTAAATTTTGCTTTCCCATTGACATAATTGCTATAATTACCTAATTGCTAATAATTACAACCGACTAAATGTGATCCTAAAATACAATAAATGAACAAAGTCATTATTCTGGAAAAGTTTTATATAACTAGGTTAGAAATACACACACAGATGTATTCAATTATACTTGTGCGGACATCCCATTTTCTATTTTTCTTAAAAGAATCAATTTGAAGTAATAAATTAGCCAAAATGTTATCAAAAAATATAAAGTTGTGGAGCCAGATTTTGGACTAGATCAAGATTTCAGATTAAAACGAATCACAGGGGTAAAAAACAAGCAACCGTCAAAATGCCTCTGAGTCATTCCACGAAACCGGTATGATTTGAGTCCATCTGACTTTTTTCAGTATATTTTATCTATTGGGTCACCAAAATATATTTTTAAAAGCTTTTTGTATTAATTGAAATGTCTCCTTTAAAGGTGCCCAAGAATGCTTTTTCACAAGATGTAATATAAGTCTAAGGTGTCTCCTGAATGTGTCTGTGAAGTTTCAGCTCAAAATACCCCATAGATTTTTTTAAATAATTTTTTTTAACTGCCTATTTTTGGGCATCATTAACAATGCACTGATTTACACTCAGCTCCGCCCCCTTAAATCGCGAGCTTCCTGCCACATGAGCTCTCGACTATATTACAGTGCATTTACAAAGTTTACACAGCTAATATAACCCTCAAATGGATCTTTACAAGATGTTCGTCATGCACGCTGTATGCATGCTTCAAATTATGTGAGTAAAGTATTTTTTTGGATGTTAAAGTTTTATTCTGAGTGAATTTGAGGCTGTTCTCCGTGGCTAACGGCTAACACTAAACTGTTGGGAGAGATTTATAAAGAATGAAGTTGTGTTTATGAATTATACAGACTGCAAGTGTTTAAAAAATGAAAATAGCAACGGCTCTTGTCTCCGTGAATACAGTAATTAACCGATGGTAACTTTAACCACATTTAACAGTACATTAGCAACATGCTAACAAAACATTTAGAAAGACAATTTACAAATATCAGTAAAAATATCATGCTATCATGGATTATGTCTGTTATTATTGCTCCATCTGCCATTTTTCGCTGTTGTTCTTGCTTACCTAGTCTGATGATTCGGATGTGCAGAGATCCAGACGTCAACTGGCTGCCCTTGTTAAATGCCTTCCATAATGTTGGGAACATCATGAGCTGGCATATGCAAATTTTGGGGCGTACACCCCGACTGTTACGTAACAGTCGGTGTTATGTTGAGATTCGCCTGTTCTTTGGAGGTCTTTTAAACAAATGAGATTTATATAAGGAGGAGGAAACAATGGAGTTTGAGACTCACTGTATGTCATTTCCATGTACTGAACTCTTGTTATTTGACTATGCCAAGATAAATTCAATTTTTCATTCGAGGGCACCTTTAATAATGTTTAAAAACACGACATACATTTTATCTTCATATTAGAAGTTATTTAGTTTTTTTTTTTTCAGTTGATGCCACCTATTTTGTCAAGTCCCTCAAGGCCTTCTATGAAAATGTACTTGGGATATGAAAAAAAGTCCATTCATTTTGCCATAAATATCCATCTGTGCTTTTTTGCTGGTAATGTTTTTTTTCTAAGAAAATTCATGATTATTCATTAAAATCACATCATTTAGTTCTGTACCTCAGTAACCCCTCAACCCTGTTACACAAACCATTCTCCCGCTATAAAAATAATGAACTGATACTAATGTGACATCATTAATAGGAAGTGACATCATAGAAGTCTTCTGAACAAGATTGTAAGCAGACACAGGCAAGTTACCACCTTCTTTAATAATTATAACTAAATTATGTTGTGAAATTGTGTTTGTCAAGCTTAACGATTTAACCCTGTTACATCAATTAAAGATAGAAAACTATTACTTGTGAAAATTATCGTTGTTATTTCAACATTATTCATGATTTCTTAATATCACGCATGCCATGCTCTCTCCATTTATTCACTAGATTTAGAGCAGTGGCCAACTTGGGCAAAAATTCACAACCCTGTCACAGTCAACCCCACTACACCCACATTTTTCTTGAAATGTTCAGAGCAATCATAAGAATACTGAAATTCTGAAGTTAAGCCTTTGATAAAAAATGATGAGTTTGCAAAAACTGCCCATTTCAGGCTTTAGTATAGCAAAATTGTGAGATTTTATGTAACTTTTACATTTGCAATTACTTGTTAAATGATCTGATTAATAGGAAAATGTTGATTTTATTACAAATACATTTTATAATAATATTCAGAGAGCTCCCATATGTCACAGATCCCTTGTTCCCCTGGACTCCATTTCCCATGATCCTCCTGTTCTCCACACCTGCACTCACTTCCCTCGTCAGTTCCTCATCATCACGGATCACCTGCACCTGGACTCTATTATCTGCACTCCCTTTATATTGCACTCACTCCCTTCACTCCTCGTCCGTCTTAATGTTATGTTTATGTTGTATGTTTGGTTCTCCTAGCCTTTTGGATTAAAGTATTGTGTAGTGTGGAAATCCGTACCTGCCTCATCTCTTCAAACCAGTACAACTGTAACAGAAAGACGGACCCATACCATTGGATTTCCACAAGAAGATGGAGACTTTGACCAGCTCCCTGGCTCCTGCGCCTCCAACGCCTCTCACCCTGTCACCCGGCGATCGCCTTATCGGGCTCTTCCAGATTGGTCGTTCACTGGAGAGGTATGTGGAGGAGTTCGTTGAGCTGGCTTATCTGTCTGACTGGTCCGAAGCTAATTTAATCGCCCTGTTTTTGGACGGTCTGGATGACAACACTCTCCGTCTCCATGAACCTGATTATCGTCTCTCCTTAAGCGAAACTATCAATTTTATTTTGTTTTTGAATAATTCCCAATTCTATGTGGATGAGTGTTGGTCTTCAGTCCGTCCAGAAACACGGTCAGCCGGGCCAGTTAGTCAGTCTCCGTATTCCTCCGCTTACCCCTCCAGTGAACGTCCTTCCTGTCCCACACGGAACCCACACTCCTCAACTGGGTCCCGAAAGCGGAGGAGGAGGAAACAAGCCGCTTCAGTGTCTCCAGAGCCCGCTCCAGTATCTCCAGAGCCCGCTCCAGTATCTCCAGAGCCCGCTCCAGTATCTCCAGAGCCCGCTCCAGTATCTCCAGAGCCCGCTCCAGTATCTCCAGAGCCCGCTCCAGTGTCTCCAGAGCCCGCTCCAGTGTCTCCAGAGCCCGCTCCAGTGTCTCCAGAGCCCGCTCCAGTATCTCCAGAGCCCGCTCCAGTATCTCCAGAGCCCGCTCCAGTATCTCCAGAGCCCGCTCCAGTATCTCCAGAGCCCGCTCCAGTGTCTCCAGAGCCCTTTCCAGTGTCTCCAGAGCCCGCTCCAGTATCTCCAGAGCCCGCTCCAGTATCTCCAGAGCCCGCTCCAGTATCTCCAGAGCCCGCTCCAGTGTCTCCAGAGCCCGCTCCAGTGTCTCCAGAGCCCGCTCCAGTGTCTCCAGAGCCCGCTCCAGTGTCTCCAGAGCCCGCTCCAGTGTCTCCAGAGCCCGCTCCAGTATCTCCAGAGCCCGCTCCAGTATCTCCAGAGCCCGCTCCAGTATCTCCAGAGCCCGCTCCAGTATCTCCAGAGCCAGCTCCAGTATCTCCAGAGCCAACTCCAGTCCCCACAGAGCCAGCTCCAGTGCCTGTGGGGATTTTAATTGTATTTGAGGGGATGAAATGGCCCTCAACCCCAGTCTCCTCCGAGCCAAGTTCTCCAGTCTCCGCCGCCGAGCCAAGTTCTCCAGTCTCCGCCGCCGAGCCAAGTTCTCCAGTCTCCGCCGCCGAGCCAAGTTCTCCAGTCTCCGCCGCCGAGCCAAGTTCTCCAGTCTCCGCCGCCGAGCCAAGTTCTCCAGTCTCCGCCGCCGAGCCAAGTTCTCCAGTCTCCGCCGCCGAGCCAAGTTCTCCAGTCTCCGCCGCCGAGCCAAGTTCTCCAGTCTCCGCCGCCGAGCCAAGTTCTCCAGTCTCCGCCGCCGAGCCAAGTTCTCCAGTCTCCGCCGCCGAGCCAAGTTCTCCAGTCTCCGCCGCCGAGCCAAGTTCTCCAGTCTCCGCCGCCGAGCCAAGTTCTCCAGTCTCCGCCGCCGAGCCAAGTTCTCCAGTCTCCGCCGCCGAGCCAAGTTCTCCAGTCTCCGCCGCCGAGCCAAGTTCTCCAGTCTCCGCCGCCGAGCCAAGTTCTCCAGTCTCCGCCGCCGAGCCAAGTTCTCCAGTCTCCGCCGCCGAGCCAAGTTCTCCAGTCTCCGCCGCCGAGCCAAGTTCTCCAGTCTCCGCCGCCGAGCCAAGTTCTCCAGTCTCCGCCGCCGAGCCAAGTTCTCCAGTCTCCGCCGCCGAGCCAAGTTCTCCAGTCTCCGCCGCCGAGCCAAGTTCTCCAGTCTCCGCCGCCGAGCCAAGTTCTCCAGTCTCCGCCGCCGAGCCAAGTTCTCCAGTCTCCGCCGCCGAGCCAAGTTCTCCAGTCTCCGCCGCCGAGCCAAGTTCTCCAGTCTCCGCCGCCGAGCCAAGTTCTCCAGTCTCCGCCGCCGAGCCAAGTTCTCCAGTCTCCGCCGCCGAGCCAAGTTCTCCAGTCTCCGCCGCCGAGCCAAGTTCTCCAGTCTCCGCCGCCGAGCCAAGTTCTCCAGTCTCCGCCGCCGAGCCAAGTTCTCCAGTCTCCGCCGCCGAGCCAAGTTCTCCAGTCTCCGCCGCCGAGCCAAGTTCTCCAGTCTCCGCCGCCGAGCCAAGTTCTCCAGTCTCCGCCGCCGAGCCAAGTTCTCCAGTCTCCGCCGCCGAGCCAAGTTCTCCAGTCTCCGCCGCCGAGCCAAGTTCTCCAGTCTCCGCCGCCGAGCCAAGTTCTCCAGTCTCCGCCGCCGAGCCAAGTTCTCCAGTCTCCGCCGCCGAGCCAAGTTCTCCAGTCTCCGCCGCCGAGCCAAGTTCTCCAGTCTCCGCCGCCGAGCCAAGTTCTCCAGTCTCCGCCGCCAAACCAGCTCCATGCTCCTCCACCCACACATTGACTTTATTCCTTGGACTCCTCTATATGATCCTTAACCTCTCCAAGTATTTTTTGGGGGGGGGCCAAGTACCCGTGGGTGGGGGACATGTGGGCGCCACACATGTGGGTGGGCCTCTGACGTGGCCTGCCAAGGCTCCTGACCCGCCGTGGCCTGCCAAGGCTCCTGACCCGCCGTGGCCTGCCAAGGCTCCTGACCCGCCGTGGCCTGCCAAGGCTCCTGACCCGCCATGGCTCATGGATCCGCCCTGGAGACCTCCACTCCAGTCCACTCCAGGGCGCCCGCCCCCCCCTCCCGGTTATTCTATTTACGGCGCGAGGACGCGCCTACCGGGAGGGGGAGGTACTGTCACAGATCCCTTGTTCCCCTGGACTCCATTTCCCATGATCCTCCTGTTCTCCACACCTGCACTCACTTCCCTCGTCAGTTCCTCACCATCACGGATCACCTGCACCTGGACTCTATTATCTGCACTCCCTTTATATTGCACTCACTCCCTTCACTCCTCGTCCGTCTTAATGTTATGTTTATGTTGTATGTTTGGTTCTCCTAGCCTTTTGGATTAAAGTATTGTGTAGTGTGGAAATCCGTACCTGCCTCATCTCTTCAAACCAGTACAACTGTAACACCATAGTGTTCATAACTTAATATGTCAGTCAGTAGCAAAGACTTTTACATTGAAAAGACTGAACTGTTGTGAACATGACGAACTTGACGAGCACTGTCAGTTACAGGAAAACCCCTTAACTATTAAAAGGAAAGATTTTTTGTTACTGACCTGAAGGAAAATGCTAAATCTGAATGCATGCAATAAACTCACTCACTCGATCTCTTTCTCAAAATACTCTTCTACATAATACTGTAAGCTTCAATGAACAATATCAATTGAGGAAAGTTTACGTTGCTAAGAGCGGTTGCTAAGGGTGTTGTGTAGTGATACACAGAACCGTTGGGTGAAGCGTTCATGAATAAAACACAGCTATTGACCAATCAGAATCAAGGACAGGAACTAACTGTTTTATAATAAGTACTAATAAACAGACAATATTCTAGTATTATCCATGTTAATAAACATCTAGTTAAAATACCCTAAAATAAAGTGTTACCCTTTTAA
The DNA here is from genome assembly GCF_024489055.1 of Chanodichthys erythropterus. NCBI lineage: Eukaryota > Metazoa > Chordata > Actinopteri > Cypriniformes > Xenocyprididae > Chanodichthys > Chanodichthys erythropterus. The sequence continues at coordinate 18,902,785 of NC_090237.1, forward strand.
TGGTTGTGGTTGATGGAGGATTTCAAACTACTGTTCAGAAGTATGGGATCAGTATGTTTTTTGCAAGAAATCAATCTTTTATTCAGTAAAGGATGCATTAAATTAAGTGACAGTAAAGAACATTTACATTGTGTAAACTGCATTTTAAATATACTAAAATAGAAAACAGTTATTTACATAAATTATAATTTGTAATAATTGTAAAATTGTAATATTTCACAATATTTCTGTTTATTATTATTATAATTAATATATAAATTCATCAACTTCTTTAAAAACAGTGAAAAATACTACTGACCAAAACGTTTGAATGATAATGTATATCATTTATTTACGTGTGTGTGTGATATTTTTCCATATTTTGCATCATGTCTGCATGGATAGGACAAGCATAAAGAAATACAGACATGTATGAGGACAATTTTAAAAGAATTTGGAACTGACACACAAAGCAAAGCACACACACAGTGAAACACATGGTTATTAATTATCAGACATCTCAGCCTTTCATTATTGTTGTCATTAATTAACCACAACAGAATGTTGCCACTGCAATATCTTATTTAATAAATAATAACCATCTTTCTTTCGTGCACGCGCTCTCTCTCTCTCTCTCTCTCTCTCTCTCATATGAAGGAATTTAGCTTAGGCTAGCATGCTGCTGTGATGAAAAGCAAATAAACAGCTTGTCATTTCATATTAAGATAAATAGTTGTTACATTAGCTAGCATAAGCCCGTCACTAACTAGCAAGCTCAGGGTGGGCTGTTTTGGGGAAACAGAACCACCATGTCATATTAAGGCAGTGGATCACATAAATATAATAAAGTCAATGTGTACTCTAATTGCTGCCATTAATCATCACACTAAACGAATAGCCACTTCAAACAAATGTCATGTAAATTAATGTAGATCATAATGAAATCTGATTATTCAATGTACAGTGGCTGGTTGTTCACACACTAAAGCCTCAATCACTTCTTCGATAAAGGTCTGCCGTGCTGTAGAGATCAGCCTCGCTTTCCAGGTAATTGGTTTTCACACTACCAAAGCGCCCTTGCGACATGATGACATTGTGGTACTTTTCTTTCCCTAAAACAGCTCATCCTGACCTTTATATCTTTAACAAATTACCTGACACAAAAAGACCAACGGCCTTCAACCTTTTTCAGGCCAAGAACCTCTCTGTGGATGTTGCATTTTAAGCTTGGCCTATAATAATAAAAAAAAAGATATTGTATGCGCTCCAAAAGAAAAGATAACCAGTCCGTAAATCAAGAAAAGTTCGATCAACCAAAAAATAAATAAATTGTCCGCACACTGAAAAACATACAGTTAGACCAAAGCAAGGGTCTATCACAAAAAATACTTTAATTTAACATCTGAAAAGTGAAAAAAAAAGGAGCTTGGCCTATAAAACATGCAAATAGTACAATATTAATGTATTTACATAGTGTACTTTGTAAATAAAACATGTAGGCTTTGTAATATAAACATCATAAATGAGTCATATGCTTTACAAATTCATTTGTAAAACTGAACTTTAGTTTGCAAACTTTAGCTTTTTGTTAAACTTATATTTTCACAAGAATAATTGGCGTACCCCCTGCGGTACCGTCATGGACCCCCTGTTGAAGACCCCTGGTTAAGTCAAAAAAATGTGTCAGGAGGACAAAGATGAAGTTGCCTATTATGTCAGCAGTACATTAATCTTGCTTTTGTGTACGACACCGCGAATACTACACCTTTGTTCAGGAACAGCATGGGACCATTTTTTTTAACCTCTCAATCTATGATTAATTCATCTAATGTCTGTCTACCTATAACCACAGTTTAACTTAGAAAATAATGTCTGCAATGACTAAAAACTCACTTGATTTCCCTTTGGCTATGCAAACAAGGCTCAAACCAATCAATGCAGAGCTTTATTGCTTTGCCATTAGCTTGATTGTCAAACACTGTGCGTATGTGCGAACATCAGCATGAACACCTATTATGTGAAAGCATGTCATTTGCGGACTTGTGCGAGCAAGGCAACAAACAGCCAAGTGCTTATCAGGGTCCTTAGAGAGAAACAGGAAATTGAGTTTATCCAGTGTAATGGTGGGCAGAGTCACGCAGGGAAACAGACGGACCATTTCTCTCCTATTAGCAACCATGTGTTATTCATGAGGGCGAATTTAGTGTGAACTATGTTTCATTGATATTCAGTGCACTTACTTTGCGCTGACTGTCTGGGGACCAAAGCCATTCTGTTTTATGCCTTTATTTATTTATTTATTTATTTCCACGCTTAAAATCTGCATGGCATGAAAAGGCATGGTGACCGTGGGGTCACGGGGTCAAACATAGAGCCCAGTTGCAGGCCGTTTAATCAGTCTCAGCTTAACAAGCCTTCAAAAGCGATAGGAAGGTTGCGAAAAGAAAGACAGATAATGAAAGGAAAAATAAAAGAATGAACTGAGGAAGTGTTCTGGGTGAGATTGGCGGCTTACAATAGTATGAGACCATGGAAAATGCCACACACAACAACATGACTTCCATTGTTCTACAGCCATAATCCCTCTCCGAGCTTTGGGAGCTGGGATTGGTGTTATTGACAGAAGCACTATGGAGTGGTCAAAATAATCATATTAATTTGATTCGGTGACAGGCTCAATGCGAGCAAAAAAATATGACAATACACATCCTTATCCAATATATTCAGTAAATGACAACCCCTTGGCCCCCATGCCATCGCTCCTTCTTATTATTACCTCTCATCCCACTATTGCCCTTTGCCATTCTCCACTGCACTAAAAATATCCCGCCTCCCCTATTCTCGCTCTCAACTTGTCTTTGGATGAGGAGGGTGTAAATTGCTGTGTGTAAGGGATCCAAGAAGGCTCACAGAGGACCAGGATCAGGGAGGTGACAGGTGTGAGGCAACAGACCTCTCTGGACTTAGTTTAGTACTGCAAGGTAGAAAAAAGAAGAAAAAAAGCCTCACCAAAATAACAGTGCGCTAATGCTCAGAGACGGTGTGATATGGAGGTGAATATACTTGATATACACTGTGTATATATATAGTTGTGCTAAAAATTATTCATACCCTTGGTAAATATGACCAAAGAAGGCTGTGAAAATAAATCCGTATTGTTAATCATTTTGATCTTTTATTTTAAAAATCTACAAAAATCCAACCTTTCATTGGAGAATAATAATTTTAAATGGGGGGAAAATCTCATTATGAAATAAATGTTTTTCTCTAATACACATTGCTCACAATTAATCATACCCTTTTATTCAATACTTTTTGCAACCTCCTTTTCCCAAGATAACACCTCTGAGTCTTCTCCTATAATACCTGATAAGTTTGGAGAACACCTGACAAGAGATCAGAGATCATTCCTTCATGCAGAATCTCTCCAGATCCTTCAGATTCCAGCTCCATGTTGGTGCTTCTTCTCTTCAGTTCACTCCACTCATTTTCTTTAGGGTTCAGGTCAGGGACTGGGATGGTCATGGCAGAAGCTTGGTTTTGTTCTCAGTGACACATTTTTGTGTTGATTTTGATGTTTGTTTTGGATCATTATCCTGTTGGAAGATCCAACCAAAGCCCATTAAATGACTTCTAACTGGGACAGTCAGGTTTTGATTTTTTATCTGTTGGTATTTGATAGAAACCATTATTCCATTCTCCCTTTTCTTTCCTTTAGTTGGTTTCAGCTGTATCTCGTTTTCCTCAGTGTTTGCGCTGATTGCTCGCGCACCTGTCGTGTTTCTCTCCTGATTGTCTTGCCTACTTCTCTCTGCTGTTCACCGCGCTTCAGTGTCAGATTATTGTTTCCCTGTTGCTGGTGTTCTCGCTAAACTATCAGCTTGAAGATTCTTGACCATTGTTATTGTGTCTGCCGCAGTCTTAGTCCCAGTCACAGAAGCAGTCTCAGGACCAGTCCACCTGAGTCCTCGGCTCCCTCTGCCAGGTTTCCTCCATCTGCCGGTTGTGGTACATTCTTTCTTCTGCCAGAGGTTCTTCAGTTCTGAGACCGTGCTGCAGCTCACTCCTGCTTGTTGACTGAGACTGTTTTTGTGTTTTCTCCAGCTGCAAGTGTCTATGTGCTACCGCACTCGGCAGACTGCCTTTGTTTATTCTAAAGAGACTAATTAAACTGTTTGATTGCACTCTCTCGCCTCTGGGTCTTCTGCCTCACAACACCATGTATCTGATCAAGATGTCCAGGACCTCCAGCAGAAAAATAGGCTCACGACATTAAAGATACAGCCATATATTTCATTGTATACATGGGGTACTTCTTACCCCTGTGTGCACCAAACCCATCTTAAGTGTTTGCTGCCAAAAAGCTTTTTTTTTTTTTTTTTTGTTTCATCTGACCACAGAACATTTGAAAAGTAACTGACACTACTGGAACTTCAAACGGGATGGGTTCTATGGTCAGATGAAACAAAAAATTAGCTTTTTTAGCAGCAAACACTGCGTGCATACATGCGGGGGAGGGGTGCGATTTTCGAATAATAATCAAATAATTCCCAGCAATCTTCAGATATTATTTTTGCTTGAAATGCCCATCCCTTATATATATATATATATATATATATATATATATATATATATATATATATGATTATGAATGTAAATTGATACTTATGACTGATCACGCTCAAACACGTCCAGTCAGAGCCAGTTGCGTTCAGTCTGCAATTACAGTCGTTGTTCAGATTCCATGTGTGAGTATATAAATCGGCTCCAGTCGAAGGAAACAATCGGTATGTGTGTTCAGTTCAGTCTTAGAATGTTTCAGCTAATCGTTAAGTGTGTCCCCGGCTTAAGAAACCACAGAACAGAACACCCTAGCAACTGCATACCAACACACTAAAAACACTCAGAACACCATAGCAACTAAAAAGATAATCTAAATGCTAAAACCATCAGAACATCCTAGAAACTACATATTAGTATGCTAAAACACTCATAAAAACACCCAAGTTTAACCACACAGCTGCAGAGTACAGACATTCAGAAAACCTAGCAACTGCATACTAGCATGCTGAAAACACTCAGACAACCAAGCAACTGCATACCAACACACTAAAAACACTCAGAAAACCTAGCAACTGAAAAGATAACCTAAATGCTAAAACCATCAGAACACCCTAGAAACTACACTAGCATGCTAAAACACTCACAAAACACCCAAGTTTAACCACACAGCCGCAGAGTACAGACATTCAGAAAACCTAGCAACTGCATAGTATCATGCTAGGTGGTTCTGAGTGTTTTTTAGCAACTGCATAGCAACAGAACACACTTGCTACTGTATGGCAACGTGGTAAAAACAAAACGAGAACACCCTACTAACTAACCACATAGCTGCACATTAAAGACATTCAGGAAAACTAGCAACTGTACAGTGACATGCTAAAGAACAACCTAGCATCTGCATAGCAACACAATAAAAACTCCTAGAACATCCTAGTAACAAAATTAAAGCACAGTAAAGACACTCAGAAAACTTAACAAATGCTTTGTAAGTTTGTAACATGTAAAATATGTAAAATAAGTATAATAAATAAATAAGTTTCACTGAGATGAGGGAGATGGTGTGCCATTCATGATTAGCTTGTGGGTCAAAGATAACTGGTCTCTTTATCTGAGGATGATTAAAAAAAAAAAATCTTTATCTCACCTCATGCTGTTATCTACAAGGTGATACCCAGTTCTGTCGAAGTTTTATATAAGAATGGAAGAAAAAGCAGGATTTGAGGAAAATAATTACACCTGCAGTGTGACAAAAGCTGAGACAAACAGAGGGAAGCACTGTATGTGCGATTAGGTGATACGCCTCCACAAAAGCCAGTGCTACGCCAAAGGAATAGATCTATTATGTAAAGTGCTGAGGAAGAATTTCATTACATGTGAAATGCAAAGTTTAATGCAAAAGAGTTTGCAAACATACATAAACAGCCAGCGAGTAAGAAAAATAAGGGGAAAGGCTCAGCAGCCCCGCCAGCCAAAGCCGAGTTGTTTGCCTTGTCTTTTCCGATTTATTTGGATGAAATCCCCTGAAGCTTAACTTTCCGCGAGCAACACAGCACATACACCCTTGCTTCTTCACTCAAAGGACAGGTGTCACACTAACAAAACACATGGGGAAAGAATGAAAAAAAATATCCAGTAGCCTATTGAATGGATAACAGCTAAAATAATATTGGATTACTACAGATCTCATTATTTTTGATCTTTTGAACATTGAGTTTATTACAATCTATCCTTTGAGCCGTTCCTTTCACCTAGGTAATTCTCAAACCCACAGTTGTACATGCAGTCTGTCTGAACACACAGCAGACAGGTTGTTTGAGGCTTGTGAACCAGACATCATCAGATTGTTGTCTGATTTAGAGTAGAGATAGTGTATGAAAAGATAGGCTGCTATAATCCCTCATGCTCAATACCCTGAAAAAACCCTGGACCTATCCCATGCTCACAGGGCAGTTTGAGTAAAGCAATCTCATATTCTCAAATGTTTGCTATCTGTGCTAAAATCCAGTTTTGTACCATATCCCAGCGTATATCCTTCAAATTGTTGTTAAGAAACAGATTAGCATGTGTGCAACAGTAGAGTAATATCTAATTCTGCTCCAGGTCACTGTTTAGCGTAGCTGACCGACATTACCAGAACAACAACAGTTTTTCTGTTAATCCCACACGTATGCACAAGGCCCAAGGGGGGAGCTTTTGTGGGGTTCCAGTTGCTTTTTTAGTCGGTTGGTGAGGACATATTTCATTTTGGCATGCCGTTAGGACAAATGGGATTACACGGCCACTCTGGGAGTGAGACTCACTCGCAGGTGAGGCAAGCTGCTCTGGCGCTGTCATCAGACGCCCAGGGAATCATTGCTAAAGGTCAGCAGAGTCTGCATCTGAATGCCACAGCTTAGACACATTTGGAGTCGAAAGCTATTCCAATAAATATCCGCTCATCTCCTGTAAAAGCGTAATTCCTGCCTCTGTATTTTGAAAGCAGAAACCTGGAGGATTATGGTGATGTTAAGAGGCAACGGGAGCAAATCAATTTTGAGTGAATGACAGGAATGATGCTTTGAATAATGCATTTTTGAAAAAGAAGGGTGGGGGGAAAAGCCGGCGCTCGTGAGCAAATGGGACTCTCATAATAGTGGAAAATTTTCTCCTTCCCTGCCATTCTGTGTGTAGATGAATTGGTGGATAAGTTACACAAAATGGCTCCAAGGAAGCATGTCAGAAAGCAGCAGGGGTATTGTATGCCTCTCAGAGGCTTAACACAGGTTTAACTAAGCACTCGAGAGGTTGTTGGTAGGCTCTGGGATCAGTCTCAGCTGAAGCAGGGTGAGCCAGATTTATACACACACGGACAGAATAAATACTTGTAAAATACCAGATTTTGCAGCTTCCCTGAAGGGCTCAGAACCTCTCAAATGATTCTATTTTCTTGTCATTGTTTATTTCCTTTTCAAAATGGGCTTATTTTTGTAGAGCAGATCTTATTTCATTGAAAGTCTCAACCATTGCTGCTGAAAAGACCATCTTAGACTAAACCAGCTTCAACAAATCTTGGAATAGTCTTTCCGATGAAGCTGAAGGAAGTCTTGATGGTTAAATTTGTTAATGGGAAAGTTCATCCAAAAAACAAAAATTCAATCATTTTCCCTTAGGCCGTGTGTCCACCAATTTCTTTCAGTTGAGACTGCTTGCTATGATATGGAATATCTGCGGAAGTGTTACTAGTATCTAATTTCACAGATAGTTTGTTTCTGTACTGTTTCTATATAAACATATTGATACAATGTAAAGTATTTGCTCTGGTTCTTGTTTTAAATTATTTTGTTCTATTATTATGCTTGTTGTTGACATCTGTTTATGCTGTACAAGCAGAATGTGGCGGTTGGTTGGTGTAGTATTTGTCCTGCCCCTCCTCCACTCTGATTGGACGGCTGGCTAAAAAGTGACAGTGATGAGCGCAGTGTTTTATTCAAAGTACAAGAACATTCTTCAACTCGAGGCGACCAGTAAAAACAGCGTCTTGTTATGCTTCTGGCATTGAAAAACATGGCTCTCCAACTGAAAACAATTGGAAAAGTACGCTAGCCGCTGGAAAAAAATGCTTTGGCGGACACACGGCCTTATCCTTATGTTGTTTCAACCCTGTATGTTTTCTTGCCTTTGAATGTTGCGATGTTGTCTTCATTCGTCGCATGAGGAATAGTGCTTTAGTTTCACCATCTGTTCAATTTGACAACATTTTTGACGTCTGAGTGACAGGCACAAGGGGATGATCAAACTACGTGTTTTTCTCAGCACTGATGATTAAAAAGAAGGCTGGGTCTCGAGCAGGACACATTTAAAAAACTTGTGGCGCAATGGTCAAAGGGGTCCATCTAGCACATATTTACATAGAAAAAACTATTTAAAAGTATCAAAGGTTACTGTAAACAGTGCAGAGTAATCATGTCATATCCATAAGAACATTTATGATTCCAAAGCAAACTTCTTACGTCAGCGCATTCTACATTTGCATGTGTTGATGCTGGTAATCCCCATTCTGCGTTCACACACAGCATCATACCGGTAATGTTACAACTTCCTTTACTGGTATATTGCCAGAAGTGATTTACCAGTATTTTTGAAAAGGTCCTGTTCACACGTGATCTCTTACCAGTAATTTTCCAGTAAAGACTGTATGTATGAAAGGGGCTAATGACGCTCAAATGCTGCATTATCGTGTTACATGTGTGACCAGAAGATAATCATTGTCATAGATGTATGCATGTCATCATAGATGGCATGCTTGCAGATACTATTGACTCTGAACTTGTGTCAGCATGATGATGACAACATCAGTCTTCTTGTTTGATCTGTACGTGAACACAGTATCCTCTGAAAAACTAACGGCAGCTCTGTACATCCATGTAAATGTATTTATTACATGCTACATCAGTAGTCTTAAGACGTCAAATTTATATTTATATATTTTTTCAGTGAAATTTATGTATTAATGTTAATGTCCAAAAGAAGCACAAAATAAATGGCATATTGTAAGCTGAAATTACAAGGAGTATGGTACTTTGTTCCATGAACTTTGTTTTGGTCACTCTTCATCACAAAGTTTATTAGGATCTGTAAATGTTTTCTTCATTGTATTCTTGCTTCATGATCTAGCCCTATCACAGTGTTTCTCCAACCTCTTTTTGTATCCCTACAGACCCATCATTAAGTCTCACATACCCCTTTGTCAACAACAAACCAGGAATGCTGCTGATATCATACACAATATCATTCAGCATTATCCATCATTTTAAGTGGCCATTATTATAATGATTCACCTTTTAAATAAAAACAAAATCGATACGGTGGGTGAAAAAGTCTCAAAATATAGCATCTACATTTAATGAGACACCTGAGCTTATTTGTCTTTCACAGGTTCTAACAGTTCCAAGGCAATTATTGAGAAACTTTCTTGAAGAAGAACAAGCAGTGAATTTGTTCATAAACTAATTTAAATTTGTATCCAAGTCGTTGATTCTGTACTGTAGGTTTAACATAAGTCAAACACTAAGTCTCTCTCTTATTCTCTCCATATCTTTTTAGGCTGTGGGTTGGAGTTCCTGCTGGTCCTCTGTGGGCTGGAGCTCTCCTGGTCTTGCCCACGCCACTGCATTTGCTATATGGCCCCCAGCACTGTCAGCTGCCAAGCCCACAACTTCCTGTCCGTCCCGGAAGGAATTCCTCCGCACAGTGAGCGCATCTTCCTCCAAAACAACAAGATCCATCGACTACTGCGGGGTCACTTTAGCCCTACCACGGTCACTCTGTGGATTTACTCCAACAACATCACTTATATTGAACCATCTACTTTCCAAGGGTTCACCTTGCTGGAGGAATTGGACCTGGGAGACAATCGCCACCTACGTTCACTGTCTGCAGAAACCTTTCATGGGCTGGGCCGGCTCCATGCCCTCCATCTATACCGCTGTGGCCTCAGTGCACTGCCGAATAACATCTTCCAGGGTCTCCGCAACCTCCAGTATCTGTACCTGCAGGTGAGACACTTGCATAGCTGCTTGTGTAAAAAAGTCATCTTGTAATATTGTAGTAAAAATATAACCACTGTTTTGTTTCTGTGTTTGAAGGACAACCATTTGGAGAATCTGCAGGATGATCTTTTCGTGGACTTACACAACCTGAGCCACCTGTTTCTTCACGGGAACCGTCTCTGGAGCCTGCACCAAAACACATTTAGAGGACTGGGGGCTTTGGACCGGCTGCTACTGCACCACAACCAACTGCAGTGGGTGGACCGTCTGGCATTCCACGACCTGCGGCGACTTACTACTCTCTATTTGTTCAACAACTCCTTGACGGAGTTAGCTGGAGAGTGTCTGATCCAGCTGCCTGCCCTGGAGTACCTTCGCCTCAACGACAACCCTTGGGAGTGTGACTGTAAGGCTTTATCACTGTGGGATTGGCTCAAAAAGTTCCGGGGATCCACATCATCAGTGGGTTGCGTGGCACCGGCAGAACTGGCAGGCAAAGATTTGAAACAACTGAGGAAAGAGGACTTCCCGAACTGTTCCGGATCTGAGTCTCTGCACCAGAGTAAGACCAAGACTTGGGCAGGAACAGATAACTCACTGAAGCAGGAGCCCCATCCTGCCCAGCCTCCACAAACACGCCCACATCACCCCCAACTGAATGAACAATACCCTTCCCCTCCATCTCCCCTGCCCCAGCCACCCCCTGCCATAAATGGTGTACAAGCAGGACCGGGAGGGTCCCCGGGCATAGACTCTGCTCAGAGGCCCGGCCGATCTCGGAACTGCACACGCCAACGTGTCCGGGGCAGCAAGGGAAAAGCACCCAACGAGGTCCACATCTTAAAAGAGATGGCGGATAAGGAGTATTCCTCTCCTGATTTCACTGGGAAATATGATGAAACATCTTCCGATGGTTCAAACACACGAAGAAAGCACAAATGTACCCCCCGGACCTCTGTGCATCCCCCTAGTGGGGTCCAGAAAGCCAGCTGTGGACACTCTCATCATACACATCTCTGTCTTTGTTGTATTCTGGGACTGCTTGTGCTCATTCTGCACTGAACTAAATTCTGGACTATCATGGATACGCCGCAGTCCTCAGATCAGCTCTAGCTCCAGCATTACCAGGCCTACTAATGTGTGTATGTTTGTGTGTGTATGTGTGAGTGATAAAAGTGTAATACATTGTATAAGGAGCTTTGCCATTTAGACTGAAATAGATGAAAACTGAACACTGGATGTTATAAATTCAAATTTGGGTTGGGGAACAAGAAGAACAGTAAAGCAAACTAAACATGCTTGCACTGCCACTGTTGTTGTTCTTAATTTTTTTTTTTTCTTTTCCCATTTCTTGTTGGTCTGGTCTCCCCTTCTAAATGGAAAATAACTTCAATGAAAGAAAGCACAGATAACCAAATAAATGTGTAATATGAGACACAAGCAAGCAATGTAGATATGCGAAGACAGAGGTTGTGTTTAGAAAATATCTCCAACTTCTTTTCTTTAAAATTTCTAACATATAGAAAGGACACAGCACTAGTACAAGTACATTGTCCTTTGTTTAATTTGTCACATTATTGCCAAATATATTCACAAATATATCAGTGTAAGGTCTCCTAAGATCAGGAGTTTCAACCATTAGTAGGACTTGCTGTCTTTATGGTGGGAATATTATCTAAATCCACTGAATGATGTGAAACAAAACAAAGTTTATTAAATGAAACACAGTGTTATAACCAGTGCTCCTAAATGGAATAGCCAGTAAAAGCACATACATTCTCCTTACCTCAGAAGAGTTAAGGCATAAAAACTTTTTTTTTTTTTTTTTTCCACTTTAGATGGCTTTTTGTTTCCTTTCAATACTTTCCTGGATTTATTTTTCATATTTTCTTTGCTTTTGCTCTAAAAAGTGACTTCAGGTGAATCGTTTTGGATTGTATTGTTTTATAACAGCACATAAAAGCCAATGGTTATACTAGCTGCTATATTGTTTATAGAAGCAAATGAGACCCATTTTAACCTCATCTGCTTCCAAAAAAACTCAGTATGTGTGTGTGTGCGTGTCCAGTATAAAAAGCTATGAAAAAAATTAGAGATGTGTTTGTTTCTTGTCCTCTGTGTTGTTTGTTTTGTTTGGCTGTGACTCAGAGGACTTAGAAATGGACTGCTGATGGGGGCATGGACTCTGGAGGGGACACAGGTCTAATTGAAGTGAACTCTATTTTGAAAAGCGCCTTCAGCCTAAGCCCGTCATCGAAAACATAGACACCTCTCTTTCTTAAAGCGGTGTGAAATCATCTGTTTTAACAAGACAGAGAAGAAAAAAAAAGAAAACAAATAAAAATACACACACAAAAACGAAATGTATCTTTATGAGACTTGATGACAAAAACACATTTCAAATTTAGCATGGCCAAAAAAAAAAAAAAAAAAAAAAGAACTTTTGGAGCCATAGGCCTGCTTGATTGCCTCTACAGTGTCTGCTGTGAATTCAAATAGGAGTCCAGGAGAGGGACAATCGCGTGAACACTCGGGACACTATGGATGATAGACGGTTGCCCGTCACAGATGCTGTGGAGTACAGGAGAACTATGCCTCCTGTTCTAAGACACACTTTGTAAAAATAAGGAGAACTGTATCAACACAATCTGCAATGGAAATATTAATCAGTACTATGACACTGACATCATTAATGACATTTTTGATTACAACAGGGTTCCTGAATCTCTGAAGAACTTCTCTTCAGAATGCAATTATTATTTTTATTATTACTTTCATTTGATCTTTTTTTGTTGTTGTTTTTGTTTTGATTATACATTTATTTGGTATGTCCGTAGGGCACCATTTTCTGACTAAACTGCACAATCCAGTCTCCTCTCGTCCTTCCCTTTCTCTCTCTTCTGTGTCTCTCCATCCTAGTGATTTGATGGTTTAACGAGTCGTTCTCAAAAAAAAAAAACAAGAAAAAACTTTATAAAGATATTAAAATCTATATCTTCTTATGTTAAATGTGTTTGTTTGCATTTATTCTGCATGTGTGTTTACAGATGTTGATGAGGCCTGTCAGAAGATGCATTTTGAAATATTATCACCTTTATTGCCTTAATTATTTTTATATTAATTTAAAGCTAGGATGTGCAGCTTCATACAAGTGTGGGTACCTGCAGGTCAGAGTAATTGGCGTGCCAAAAGGTAGTAGGTGTGACAAAAGGTCTTTACAATTGGTCGCAAAAGCTGCCTGTGTTAGGTAGGGTTAGGGGCTTGTTTGTGTTGTAGCATTGTATACCTTTCAGCACACCCTTAAAGGGTTAGTTCACCCAAAAATGAAAATAATGTCATTAATTACTCACCCTCATGCCGTTCCACACCCATAAGGCCTTCATTCATCTTCGGAACACAAATTAAGATATTTTTGATGAAATCCGATGGCACAGTGAGGCCTGCATTTACAGCAATGACACTTCCTCTCTCAAGGTCCATAAAGATACGAAAACATATTTAAAGCAGTTCATGTGACTACAGCGGTTCTACCTTAATATTATAAAGCGTTGAGAATACTTTTTGTGTGGCAAAAATCGAAATAACGACTTTTCAACAATATAGTGATGGGTCGATTTCAAAACACTTCGGAGCTTTACGAATTGAATCAGTGACTCGGAGCGCCAAAGTCACGTGATTTCAGCAGTTTAGCTGTTTAATAGGAGATCCGAATCACTGATTCAATTCGTAAAGCTCCGAAGCAATGTTTTGAAATCGGCCCATCACTATACTGTTGAAAAGTCATTATTTTATTTTTATAATATTAAGGTAGATCCACTGAACTCACATGAACTGTTTCAAATATGTGTTTTAGTACCTTTATCGATCTTGAGAGGAAATGTCATTGCTGTGAATGCAGGACTCACTGAGCCATCGGATTTAATCAAAAATATCTTAATTTGTGTTCTGAAGATGAATGAAGGTCTTACGGGTGTAGAATGGCATGAGGGCGAGTAATAAATGACATTATTTTCATTTTTGCGTGAACTAACCCTTTAACTTTCAGAACAACATTTTTAGTCACCTGCAGCTTTTTAAAATATGTTCCTGACATAAAAAAACAAACAAACAAACAAAAAACACTATTATAATTATTTATCTTTATCTTTTTAAAATATTTAAAAACATTACATCTTAGTTTGTAAATTCAATTTTAGATTAAATTGAGGTTTTACTTATTTTACAAGACATTTTCAGAAAAAGTGTTTGTTTATTTTTCTTAAACCATTAGCAAATGGTTTTCTTCTTGTCTTAAGCATACACTACCATTCCAAGGTTAGGGGTCAGTTTGATTTTTTTAAACATATTTTAGAAAGAAATGAAGCTACTCAGCAAGAATGCATTTAATGAATTAAAAATACAGTATAACAGGAAATATTATGTTTCTAATTAAATATTTTTTTAAATGAACAGCTTTTATTTTAAATAGAAATCTTTCGTAACATTATAAATGTTGTTACTATTACTTTTGATTAATTTCATGCATCCTTGCTGTATAAAAGTATTAATTTCTTTAAAAAGAATTTAATTTTAATTTCTACAATTAATCTTAATTTCTCTGAATTAAAAAATATATATTACTGAGCCCAAACTTTTGATTTGAAGTATATAAATAAAAAAGGTAATTGCAACTTTACATCTCGCAATCGCATGTTATAAAGTAAGAATTGCGAGATCAAACTTTTTTCACAATTGCGGCTTTATATCTTCAATTCTGAGAAAAAAAAGTCAGAAGTGTAACATTAAAAAATGAGTAAACAACTTGTTTTTCTAAAGTAACACTGTCTAATAGTTACACCAATGGGATTTCACTTCTTTCTTGTCTCCACTGAGCCTATTGAGTGCTGCAGGGATGATGCATTTTTTTAAGGCTAAACATCGTCCCAAAGTCAATTACATTTTTATTTTTTTATTTTTTTGGTTAAATGGCTGAAATAAGTCCTGTGGTTAACACAAGCTCAAGATACTTTCAAGTTTTATTTTAAAACATAAATATATCAGTATTATCCCACACATCCCACATTATCCCACATTTTTTTCTTTGATGTAACAATGTTTATTTAACCAAGAAAATGTGACAACATTAAGTGTAACTGGGAAATGTATTTACATTTAAAAAAAAAACAAAAACAAACAAACTGAGGACTCATCATTTCATTTCAGAACACCACTGCACTTCACTGAAAAGAATATATAAATGTAAGGGTACCACTTTACAATAAGGTTCATTAGCTAACATGAACTAATAAAGAACTGCACTTCTACAGCATTTATTAATCTTTGTTAATGTTAATTTCAACATTAACTATAACATTATTAAAATCAAGAGTTGTATTTGTTTACATTAGGTAATGCACTGTGAACTAACAAGAACAAGCAATGAACAGCTGAATTTCTATTAACTAACGTTAACAAAGATGAACAAACACTAACAAATGTATTGCTCATGGTTAGTTCATGTTAGTTAATACATTAACTAATGTTAACTAATAAACCTTTTTGTACAGTGTTACCAATTTAAGATATAAGTATTTTGTTTTTAGGATGTTGATTTTTTTTTTTTTTTTTTTTTTTTTAAATACTGATTAAGTTAACTATTTTGCAGTAGGATTCAACCATGTCAGTAAGATTTGTCCTACATATCTTTGCTTGAGCATACGATCTGTCTCTCTGGATCCTACTCTGACAACACACCATAGCTCCCCTAGATCTGAAATAAATCTACCTCTATATATTTGTGTGTAGATCTGCACACACACACACACAATCAAAATCTATCATGAGTCATCATACACTAATATATGTGCTTGATTACATGGAGAGCTCAGGAACATCGCCACCCACAAACACTATTAATTTAACTGATTAAAGCAATTTCATTTCATAAGGGCTGCACAGGCTCACTGATATGCGTGTGTGTCTATTCAATCAGTGAAACATGCAAAAACCCATACAACTAACCCTCTATAAATCATCTCCGAAGCATTGCGTATTATGAATGTGTCACTGCAAATCTGGAGATATTCAAGGTTATCATTATGATTTTTAATCGTACTTTACAGCATAAATCCCATTTCCTCTCCCTCTATCCTATCCACCCACCATGATGGAAATCGATTCCCATGTTAGAGTGTAAATTACTTTTTTTTTCTTTTTTTTATTCTGGTCATTGAAAAGAGGGGAAAAGTTAGTTTTCTGCATGGCAGAGGACGGAAGCAGAAATACATTTGAATTGATGAGCATCTCTAAAGTGATAACATGGTGGTTCTCGGCTCATTCTCTCTGACGTGCAATCGTTCGCTTCACCTCTCCATCTCTCTTCTTTCTCACTCTCGCTCCATTTTACCATCCTCACCTCCATTCTGTAGATTTACAACATCCAGTGGATAAAGTAGGATTTCACTAGAGCCTCGGTTATGTTCAATAATATTGGCACTACAGGAAGGGAACACAATATTTAAAGGGGCAAAACACAAGGAATCAAACTATCCTTGAGCTACTGAGATAAACAAAAATAACTTGACAACTTGAAGAAAACAACTCAAAACTTCTCAGTTATAAAAAAAAAAAAAAAAAGAGTATTTGCCTGAAAGTAAGCTGCAAAGACTATTTGTTCTGAATTTCGGTAACTTTTCACACAGTTGACTGCAACAATGCATGACTTATTGGATGATCAGAGACACTGGCTAGTCATGGTCAGGTAGAAAGGAAAGAGTCAGATAGATACTATTATTCCTAAACAACAGATGAACTTATGATATAATAGTAAAATTACTGAAAATCTTTCAAAAGTTATGCTGACTATATCTGACTGTGTGTGCATGGCACTTGCCACACTGCATATCTCAACATTAGAAACATTAGAAAACTGTTTTTAACATGACCTTTATCATTCCAGTTCGATCTCAACAGTTTGTATAATATATTTGAGTGCAGCTGTTTTATTACAGTGTCTATGGCCCTGTGTAACCCCTCCTATTTGAACTGTCCGCTCTAAGCGAGACTTGAACCCGGGTCCACTGGAGGCTAAAGACCGCAATCTCTAGTGTCAGGTGTAAAAAGTCCACACATTGCATTTAAATGAACACGCATTTTGATTGGTAATGACAGTCATACGTCATTTCATGACGACAGACATAACACGACACTGTCATTATTTTTACGCCCACTAGAGGGCACATGACTTCAACACGTAAATATAGGTCGTAATATGGTACTTAAAAAATGACCTATAGGACCTGAGGACAGCTACTAAAATGAAGGCTTTGCAACAAGGTTGTTATTGACAGATGAAAAAGACACCACAGCAAACCTTCAATTTCACATGAAAAGTTGCTTCTAAAGGCACAGTAGCAAAAAAAAAAAAATTATTATGAAAACGGTCATAATGTTTTGACATAAAAGCATTAATGTTTGAAGTAGTTATTAGTAAGATGACACTCTAAAAGTGTGTGATGCAGATGGAATTTTGTCTTGATTTTGTCTTGTCTGCATTCAAAACATTTAATATTTTAAGCACTTGCTAAGGGAATAAAAGCAGCACATTAGTGGTTCAGCTAAACCCTGCAAGCTAAACTGTGATTGTGCCACTGCAGTCGTGAGGGCCAGACACAAAAAAAAAAAAACCTGCAGTATTTCTATTCCCAGCTCTCTGTTTTACTTGCATTTATTTGCAAGGCAGGAGCTGCTTCAAAGCTGCTAAAAATAGCCTGAGCTCAGTCCCTTCACAACTTCAAAAAACATCTGAATGAAGGAGGAGAGGATGTGAGAGGGAGAGAGGGCAGAGTGGGGAACAGGGTTAAAGGGAAAAAGGAGAGCAGCGGGGCTGGGGAATGAGGTGAGGAGGGACCCGATGGGAGAAGAGGCGATAAAAGAGACAGATGCAGAACAGATGGTGGGTCTGTGGGTGTGGGAGTGGAAGAGGCTCACCGGGCCACAGAAAGAACCGGAGTACGAGAACTACAGCAGTCGAGGGAAATGAGAGCTGATGAGGACCACCGGAGCTGAGGGAGAGAGATAATGAGAGAGCGAACGAAGGGTGAATGATACTACAGTCCTGAACACTGAACACATTATGACTCTCAATGTACAGTGCCCTAAGAGGTATCTGGACATTTAAAAAGTTCGTCCAAACCCGTAAGACCTTCGTTCATCTTCGGAAAACAAATTAAGATATTTTTGATGAAATCCGAGAGGTATATGACTTATCCATAGACAGTGATTTAACCACCAGGTCCAGAAAGGTACTAAAGACATTGTCCACGTGACTACAGTTGTTCAACCTTAATTTTATGAAGCGATGAGAATTCTTTTTGTGTGCAAAAACAAAACAAAAAAAACCACTTAACGAAAAAATTTCTCTAGCCTGTCAGTCTCGTATGCAGTGAACGCAGTTCAGCTCTTCCGTGTTTACGTCCAAATGCCGGCTCTGTATTGACCAGCTCCTGCCTCAGCATCGTAGAACCTGGAAGCACTGAACATAAACAGCATAAGAGAATGACACAGAAGAGAGGATATTGTTGAATAAAGTCCTTATTTTTGTTTTGTTTTTGCACACAAAAAGTATTCGCATCGCTTCATAAAATTAAGGTTGAAACACCGCAGTCACATCGACGGTTTTAACGATGTCTTTACTACCTTTCTGGACCTTGAAAGTGGTGGAAGATGGAAGCTGACTATGGAAGAGTCAGTTTCCTCTCAGATTTCATCATAATATCTTAATTTGTGTTCTTAAAAAAATATATTTGAAAAAAATAATATATGGACAGCATGTATAATAAAATTTTAGACAGAATCTAATATGTAAAACTATTTACATGACTTTAGTAACAAAAGTCTTTACCAACAATCTATTTTTGATCGCTGACCATCCAGGAATCACAGCCACCTGCCAACTTGTCAACAATTGCTTTTGGTGGTCTTCTCTACAGACAGACATAATTTCTTTCATACGAGATTGCACCATCTGCCAAACCACCAAATCATCCCACCAAGACCCATAGACTTTGTAACAGATCTGCCCAGCTCTCAGGCTGACATTACTATACTCACGGTGGTTGACCGATTCTCTAAAGCCTGCCGTTTCATCCCGCTGCCTAAGTTACCCACAGCCTTTGAGACAGCCGAGCATCTTTGTAATTGTTTATTTCGATTTTATGGTCTTTCCGAAGACATTGTCTATGACCGTGGTCCCCAGTTCACCTCCCAGGTTTGGAACGCTTTCTTCCAGAAACTCAAAATGTCAGCCTAACTTCAGGTACCCCCAAGCCAACGGACAGGTAGAATGCCTTAATCAGGAACTCACCCGTTATCTCAGATCATACTGTCATCGCAACCAGACAGACTGGAGTCGCTTTCTGTTCTGGGCAGAATATGCTCAAAGCTCGCTTTGCAAGCCTTCCACTGAACTGACACCTTTCCAATGCGACCTGGGATTCCAACCCCCTCTGTTTCCCTGGTCAGGAGAACCTTCGGATCAGCGTTCAGTCAACGATTGGCTACAGAGGAGTGAGAACGTATGGAATGAAGCCCATGTGCACCTGCAAATGGCTGTCAGACGTCAGAAGGAACAAGCAGATCGTTCTTGCCGCCACCACCCTGATTATCACCCTGGTCAATGGGTTTGGCTATCAACTCGTGATCTACGTCTCCGGCTACCTTGCAGAAAACTCAGCCCCAGGTACGTGGGTCCCTTCAAAATAATCAGACAAATTACTCCAGTCTCATATCGTTTGGCTCTCCCCTCTAGTTACCGTATCTAACCCACTTTCCATGCGTCTTTTCTTAAGCCCACAGGTGGTCCGAGAGGAGAGGAGGACCAAGACGAGGCCGGTGACCATAGACCCCATCACATTATTATCGAAGGCGAGGAGACCTACCAGGTGCGTGAACTTCTGGATTCCAGACGCCGGGGTAGAGCACTGCAATATCTGGTGGACTGGGAGGGGTATGGCCCAGAGGAACGTCAATGGTCAATGCAGAGGACATTCTGGACCCGACCTTCATCAATGAGTTTCATCAAGCTCACCCAGAGAGACCTGCCCCCCGTCCACGCAGAAGGCCCTGGCGTCGACCACCTCCTCGCTTCAGGAGCCACTTGCAGGGAGGGGGCTCTGTCACGAATGCGGCCTCTGTGGCTCCCTCCGATCCCCATCTGAGGGCTCCACCGCCAGAGTACTAACTCTTTTGGACATTTCCCATAACCCCCTGCCTGGCGCTGATCACGCGTGCAACTGATCCCCTTCCGGTGGACTATAAAACACGCACTCTCACACACACACACACACACTGCGAAGTCTTGTTTTGCCACGGCTGACATTTCTGAGCATTTTCCCATGTGTATTGTTTTCCTGTGTACGACCAGGATTGTTTATTCTGTTACGACGTCTTCCTGCCGGCCCATCTGACTCCTTGCCTGTTTATCTGGATGCCGCTAGTTCTGTCTGCTGCCAGCCCTGACCCTGTGTCTGTCCCTTTTTTACGTTTCTGCCTTGTCTGTGATACTGTTGTTGCCGGTGATTTAACCTTGCCTGTTATACTACGATTGTCTACAATAAAGCTGCACATGGATCCTATGGCTTCTGACCCTTCGTTATAATTTTAATTACAATATCCTATTATATAGATATTTTAAGTGTGCTTAAAGTAATAATATTAACAGAATAAATGCATTAAAATGTCAAATTAGGCAATTGTGTTAAATAAAAAAGAGGCTATAGAAAGCCCACCTTTCATGACCCATTTGATTCTTGCACTATATTTTCTCTCACTGAATATCCCATTTCACATCATGTAATTAGGTTCTGGATGGCGATTGCCTATTCAGAACCTTGTCTATTAAACGGCATGATTGCACTGCTTTGGTAAGAAAATTTCAAACCATGTGAAAAACTAAAATGATTTCATATTTATATCTAAAACAATGCCATTCACACATTGTTAAATGTGCCTTACACTTTGGTTCGAATGTAAATTTAGATTTATGTGTTAATGTGCCACTGCGAGATTGTATATGAAACTAAAAGAGGCAAAAGATTGTAGTGAGGAATCCAGTATGCAAGTGAGATGCATAGGCTTAATTGACTTCCTTTCACTGGTGTGTGAGTTTAATTAAAAGCAAGCCTTTAGAAAATTAAAAAGTAAAAGAGAAAGGGAGCAAGGAAGAGTGAGTGAGGAAGAGCGGCAGGAAATGCAGAGAGAGAGAGACATGATAATTAACAGAATAAACGAAATGACACAAACGTCATAGCACCTGCCTCTCACCACCTCCCCTTCCTCCCCATGCAAGTCCCTCTTTCCCCAATCAATCACAAACCTAATATCATCTTCCAAACCCTTCCTCTCTCCACTCCACTGTTTATTTATTTAGCCTGAAAGTCCCATTAGGCCCTGCTGAACCTCACTTGCCTCAGCTGCATATAAAACAGCAGCTGCTTTATGGCTAACATGATGCTACTTGACTCTGGAAGTCGAACTTTACCTGTCGAAAGTGCGAGAATAAAATACAGCATGCATGAAAAGAGACTTCCTCAAGTCCTTGATGATTTTGTTTGATCTAGTTTTTCAGCAGTTCGGTTTTAACCTGTCACGACAGAGTTATTGCCAAAAACTCCTCCGCTTAAGCAAGTGCCGCCCGCCGGTCAAGTGCAGTCTGGTGTATCCGTGGGCCTTACTGTGATTTACTGAAGCTGTTTATTACCGTTTGGTAAAAGACAACTGTACTCACTCACGGAGCAGTGGCATGCTGAAACCGTCTCTGTCAAGCTAACAACTGATCAATGGCTATAATTAAAAGGCCGGATCAATTTCAGCTGGGGCAACCCAATAAAAGTTGGGCTCAAACTGCATGGCCCGTAGCCCCATCAGTCCTGAACAAATTCCAAGCTGAGACGAGGCCATGAGCAGCAAGGCTAATGACATACACAGCACTTTCTGTCTTTCAATTAATCACACACACACACAGTGGCCTGACACATGGTACACTCCCAAACACAAAACCATCCACTTCCCAAGGTTTTATTTTCTTCTGCAGAAAACGTGTGGCCATGTGCATCTTTTTTTCTTTATTTTCAATACATCTGCTTTTCTAACACACATCCTGAAGTGTCTGGTAACCAGAGCACAACAGTCATGAATCTCAAAGGGATTTTTGGAATTACAAAGGGATTACGTGCATAAGCTGCAGCATATCAAAATACCGAATCAAAATTATGCTTGATTATGAGAGACTCAATAAACAATGACATTTGAGATTACTGACAAAAAAATACAAGTCATGTGAACTGCTTTAATGATGCTTTGCTAGTGCTTTTTTGAAGCTTGACAGCCCATGGTCGTCATAAACTACACTACTGTTCAAAATTCTGGAACAGTAAGATTTTTTTTATTATTATTAATACTTTTTTCAGCAGGAATGTATTAAATTGAGCAAAAGTGACAGTAATAAAACTTGTTTTTTGAACTTTATTTAAAAAAAATCGATGTGGATGTTTGCACAAGCTCTGGAATTTAACACTCCAGTGAAGTCACTTCACATTTATTTATATATCACTTTATACAAGAGATTGTCTAAAAGCAAGCAGGTATACGCTTTGGCAAGCTATTTCAAACTCCTGAAACGAACACAAAACGAACTTTGTTTTGGCCTGATATTGTTCATCAGTTTGTTCTTCAATATCAATTGAAGTATATTGGGACCTTAAGAAATGTTTCTTAAACACCAAATCAGCTTATTAGAATAATATCTGAAGGATCATGAGGCCCTTGTTTTAAATTGTAACAATATTTCACAATAATAACATTTTTATTGTAATTTTGACTAAATAAATGCAGCCTTGGTGAGCATAAAAGACTTCTTGGTAACGCTTTATTTTAAAGTGTCATTGTTACATGTTACATGTAGTTACTGTAGTAATAACTATAAATGATGCATAAATGCATGCAATTAAAACAAAACCCTCATCCTAACATTAACCCTATAGTAAGTACATGTACTTAACCCTTAAATGCATAACTGTTTCACCAATCACTCTTACATATTCAGGTTTTTATCGACCTGGATCAATATCTAACACGGAAGGATCTTTACCTGTCGCGATAATATAAAACTCGTCTGATATTAGAGTAACAATTACAGAAGAATAAAGTAAAGCATATTGTGTTACCTTTTGGAGCTTGAAAGGGCTCAGTTTGAGCAGATGTTTTATGCCATCACCACTGTCCTCGTCAGAGCTCATTTCCCAGTAAATTCAGCAAATATAGGCTAGTTATATGTTTGAGGTCACGAATATGAACCTATTCACGATCTCAAACATATTCTCAAAACTATATAACTTTCAACATCTTCAAAATCAATATTTCAATCTCTAACAGCTTCACCAGATCCATCCAGTAACAGTTACAGTCGTATTTGATTGCGTTTAGTACTTGCTCTGCAGTAAATCGCTGAGCCATTTTATGTTTTTCTTATTATTTCGTTTTTTGTCTAAATGAGTTGTCACTGCAGCATTGTGTATCAGACATTGCCACCTTGTGGAATAAAGGTGAATTGCACTTATTCCGTCATCTAAGATTCAATTATTGTTGAAAAAATATACGTACACTCATACACACCTCGGGTCGTTTGCGACCCTATACCATTTTTACAAAAAATGAATAAAAAAATAGGCAATTTTTTTTATAATTTTATGATTTTTTTTCTTGTTATATTCTTTATAATAAATTGATTGAAGAATACCAAGAAGGTTGATGTCTAACTTAAAAAAATTAGCGAGGAGGAGGGTAGTGAATGACGTCCCGGGTCACTAAAGACCCAAGGTATGCATTTAAGGGTTAAAGGTGCTAAAGGGGATCTTTTCGTCGACTGACAAACCAAAGACTGTTAATGAGCTTATGAAATGAGCGCATTCTTAAGAACAACCCCCCTCCTTCACAGCTCATTTCGAGGGGAACGCCTCCCAAAACTTGTGCACAAGTATTGGAACACGAGTGTTTACCACCGGCATTCGCTGTGTCGTGTTTTTGGATTCATTATGTCGGACTCACCGCAGGTAACTCATAATCTGCAGTTGTCACTCCTGTCTCATGACAAAAACATTGCATGCGGCGCCTGTGGAGTGTGGAAAGTTACTGGAGCGCGCAGCCGCGCTCGTCTCTCACAAGGAATGTCAAGGCAGTTATTGACAAGCCAGAGGGCCAATCGTTTACGCGATGATCGCGTAAACGATTGGCTGATGTTTTTAAGGCCCTACCTCATGCACAGATGATGTATATTAATATTATTCCTTTCAGTGCACCTAATAAATAGTCTTTTATCAGTTAGTAAAGACAGTTTCAAGTAATATTGCAAAAATGTATAAAACAAAACATCCTCTTTAGCACCTTTAATTATTATTACTCCATACCTAAACGTATAATTACACTGACACCTCAAAATAAGGTGTAAGTCGCTTTCTTTTTAAAAACATTTAAAACATCTTTCTGACCCAAACTTAGTGGTGTACATGGGGGGTGTGGGGGGTGGGGAGAGAGAAATGACATGAGAGTGAGTAAACAATCAAACAATCCCTTGAAGTAAAATCGTGGCTATTATCCTTCAGTTTAAATTACCATATCATTATATAAATGTCTCATCAAGTTCACATTTTCTTCAGGTCATTTATATAGTTATATTAGCCCATAATCTTGGTTTCAAATTGCATTGAGTATTGTTATACATAAATGACACTGGAGAACATCATAATCCTCCAATAACATCTGCTTAATCACCTTGTTGCAACCGTACCGAGTCACTGAATCCTCAGTCCCCCGTGTCCCCAGCATCAAATAAACATTCTCAATAATGAACCGCCAATTAATCACAGGCTGGAGGACATCCCACACAAAAGCAGGTTCACACTGAGGGCGGCGCACATGTGCACTGGACTGAGGACTCTTGAGCTAATGACTTTTGAAGAATCTGTGACAGACAGAAGCTCTCGTAAACAAGTGGATCTCAACCCTGCTGCAATCCAGAGGACATGAGAAACAGACCCATAGGAAAAAGAATCACAAATGAGATTGTTCCTACAGAGCAATGGGATTAAAATAAGTTGTCTACTTGTGTTTTTCTCCTGAAAAAGAGTTTCTGGTATTCACAAATGTCTACTCAAGAATTTCAGAAGAAATCTCAACAATGTGACAAACTGTGCTGGTTGCCAATAAGTCAAAGTCATCTAGGAACTCAAATTTATTATCAAATCTTTAGAGATCATATTATTTAAACTGTCATCCACAATTATTTTATAGCTCCATAATAATCTCTCAGTGTAAATAATACATTAATCTCATTCTTGGATATTTGTAATCTCTTTTTAGAAAGTTAAACAAACAAGAGAAAAAAAAAATGTATCAAAGATATATTTCTTGTTTAAAGTGTGAGGTCACAAAATCAAACTACTGTATATAAAATGAAACTTATAACTTACATATTAATTAGAAAATACTATACATATAATCAGAGGTGTAAAGTATTTAAGTAAATGTAATTAGTTACTGTACTTAAGTCCCACGAAATGCTCTGAGACTTTGGTAAGATAAAAGTGCAGTTAAATAAGAAAATCCAGAATTGTCAAAGCCAGGCAGAGGGTCAAAAACACAAGTAACCAGTCCATAAAACATGAAACAAAAACCAGACAGAGTCCTCAGACATGCATTGTAACAATAGCAAAACCTCAATGAAACTGACAGAAACAGACAGGGTATAAATAGGCAGAAACTAATGACATAAGTGAAGACAGCTGTGTGCAATGATCAGTGATGAGTACGGAACAAAGGGTTATGGGAGATGGAGTCCTATAAAGTGATGCAATAGTCCGGGTTGGAGTGCCCTCTCCAGCAGGTGATCATGACGCTTAAGTATCTTTTTGGCTACTTTGTAGTTGTACTGAGTAACAAAGATATTAGCAACTTTTACTCTTTACTTGAATACATTTTTTAACATAAATGTACTTTTTACTCCGGTACCTTTGTGATGAGTAATGCAATTACACATTACTTTTTACATGGCACCTAACTTTTTCTGCAGTAGTTTGTTTTTGTGATATCGCTATCTAAGGTCATTGAAGGTACTATATCTTGTGCTTTTTTCCTTTACTCTCCCAAACTTGTCAGCAAGGCTACTTTACGTGAATGCGAGTGCAGTAGCAGGTAATTTCTGAATTACAGGTATTTGCGTTTGAGGCCAAAACCAGCACATCCAGTGCATGTAGAATTTGACTATTTAATTTTATTTAACATAATTTTACTTATTCTCTATATTGACGAGACCTTTTTGACGGATATTGATTTACGGATGGCCTTTTTGTGCACTTGAGCTTAACTGAAACTTGAGAGTTTGTAGACATTTAAAAGGTTGTTGTGTCGACCTTGATTTATTGCAATATTGAGCAATATTGAGGATTGTTTTTACAAAATAAACATGATTTCTCATTTTACAAATCATTATTTTCACCGGCATGTCTCTTAGGTGTTGAGGACTATTGCATCTCTGAGCCTACATTCAGTACGAGTAAAATACTTAAGTACTGTTAAAATCAGATACTTTAAGACATATTTTACTCAAGTCGTATTGGAATTGGTTACTTGTAACTTGTAATGGAGTCATTTTCGATGTAAGGTATCTGTACTTTTACTCAAGTATGGTTTTTAGGTACTCTTTACACCTCTAAATGTACTAAAATAATAATAAAATATCATAATAAATAAGTGTATATTCGAACAGAGACAAAGTGGATAAGCAAAGCAAAGCAAGACATTCAAAGATAAATCAGCATACCAAAGCAAAGCTGAGAAAATATTGCTACAACAAAATAAGTAAATAAAAATAATTCATTACATTAAAAAAATAAAATGGTACCATAAATATGGTACCATCTGTTATTGTTAAATATATTTTTTTTAATTATCGGTATTGGTCCTGGATATTTAAGTATTATATATTTTAATTTTTTTAGATTAAATTTGCCGTCATCTAATGGATAGTCAAAGTTAATCTATTCTCCCTTGGTAGAAATGGGTACGCGGGGGCACCGCAGTGCGACCACAAAGGACACTTTCACTTTCACAATAAAAGGGGAACGCCACTGTCCTAAACACACATCTAAAGCCACTGTTGGATTTCTGAAGAAGAACAGGGTGAAAGTGATTCAGTGACCATGTATGTTTCCTGATCTGAACCCAATTGAACACCTATGGGGAATTCTGAAGAGATAAGCTGAGCATCACTCTCCATCCAGCATCCAGTCTATAAAAGAGGTCATTCTTGAAGAATGGAAAAAGACAGATGTTGCAAAATGTCGCCAACTTGTTCATTCCATGCCTAGAAGACTTGGTGCTGTCATTAAAAATCATGGAGGCCATACAAAGTACTAGATGTAGTAGTTTTTGTTGTGGGGTGTACTCATTTTTGCATCACCTTAATTTGAGTAAAACTGAAAAATGTGTAATCTAAGTTATATTACTAACCTTTAGTTAATGCACTGTGAACTAACATGAACAAACAATGAACAACTGTATTTTCATTAACTAATGTTATCGAAGATTATAAAAATACAGTAAATACAGTAATAAATGTATTGCTCATGGTTTCTCATGTTACTTAATACATTACAATTAGTTAAATTGTAACTAATGTAACATTAGTTAAACATTAGTTAAAGTGGTACCATATTTATTTATTTATTATTCAGACCAAATACCATATATAGGTTTAAAACTGGCCATAACAGTATCATAATATTGGTTCATCCTAGAAAAAAAGAAAAAGAAAAAAAAAATAAACTTAAGCAGTGGCAGCACAGGTCTATGCTCACCTTAGTAATAATAAGTTAACGAGTTTGTTTGCCCATATAATCTTTAGGGTATTAGGTTAGCTAATTTGGCTTGCTGTCCACTGAGGAGGGGCTCGATGAAGCAGCTTCAACTCGAGCTCTGATAAATATAGTATATGATTACATAAGGCAAGGTACCTGAGATGAAGGTGGAGTTTGGGTAGGTGGAGGGATGCTGGAACAGCTGAGGCTGAAGAGAGGTAAGCAGCTGCTTATATACTCTGGCTGTTGATTGGAAGATTAGATGGGCTCACTCCTCCCTAAATTACGTTTAGGAACTTCACGTATATGAGTGTCTTCAGTCAGGGTTTCACCCTAAGCATAGTACGGAGACTGCATTATTGCGAGTGACTAATGATCTGTTAATGGCTGCTGATGGCGGATCCTTATCCATTCTTGTTTTGCTTAATTTGAGTGCAGCTTTTGACACCATTTCACACAATATTCTCTTGCACCATTTGTCTGCCATTGGTATCACTGGTATTCCTCACACCTGGTTCACTTCATACCTTTCAAACCTTACACAGTTAGTACAACTAAAAAAATTTCAATCTCAACCTTCTTCTGTTAGCTGTGGTGTCCCCCAAGGTTCTGTCCTAGGTCCCCTATTGTTCCTAATTTACCTTCTCCCACTTGGTAATATTTTCTCAAAATATGGTATTAAATTCCACTGTTACACTGATGATACATAGCTTTATGTATCCACAAACCCTGATTCCACTTTTCCACCTGCCTGTCTTACCAACTGCCTTCACAAAATTAAAGTTTGGTTTTCTGCCAACTTTCTCAAACTCAATGGCAGCAAGACTGAAGTACTCCTTATTGGCACTAAATCTATTCTCTCTAGGTCCGGTAGTTTTTCTTTATCCATTGATGGTTATTCCGTTTTCCCTTCCCGCCTGGTTAGGAACTTGGGGGTCATCTTTGACAGCACCCTTTCATTTGAAGCACACATTAATAATATAACCAGGTCTTGTTATTTTCATCTCCATAATATCGCTCATCTCCGTCCATTTCTCACTCCGCGCAGTTCTGCTATTCTTGTTCATTCGCTTGTCACCTCTCGCATTGACTACTGTAATTCTCTTTTAATTGGTTTACCACACAAATCTCTTCATAAACTTCAACTGATTCAGAATTCTGCTGCTCGTATCATAACCCAGACTCCATCTATACAACATATTACCCTATCACTTCAACAGTTGCATTGGCTTCCTATCAAATTCCGGATTGAATTTAACATTTTTCTCCTCACTTACAAATCTCTTCATAACCACTCTCCACCTTACCTTTCAGATCTTTTACAGCCTTACATTCCTTCGCGCACTCTCCGCTCTTCTTCTCTGGGTCTCCTCCATACACCTTCTGCTCGTCTAACCACCATGGGCCACAGGGTCATTAGCCATGTTTCTCCTCGCCTTTGGAATTCTCTACAAGCCAAACATCCATTTCAGACTCCTTATCTCAATTTAAAGTTAAACTTAAGACTCATTTATTCAGAACAGCTTATCCTTCATGATTACTGTGTACACTCAAGTCTAGCACTTTTGTTTTTTGTTATTCTTATAGCTGTCATGTTTTGTAATTGCTGCCTTTTACTTATAGTTATTGGCATTTACTGTTATTTATTATTTTAATATTGTTCTTAATAATGTTCTTGTTGTATGGTGACCTTGAGTGATTTGAAAGGTGCCTAAAATAAAATTTATTATTATTATTATTATTATTAAACAATAAAAATGGACTGGGGGCTTGTTTTCAGACCCTCCCCAATAAATTTCACAAACCCTTCTATGGGCTGCTGTAGACTTCCATCTAGAAGAAGAAACCTAATATGTGACCCTGGACCACAAAACCAGTCATAAGTCACACGGGTATTTTGTAGCAATAGCCAACAATACATTGTATTGGATAAAATGATATATTTTTCTTTTATGCCAAAAATCATCAGGATATTATGTAAATTTCCTACCATAAATATATAAAAAATGTATTTTTGTGAGTGGATATGCATTGCTAAGGAATTCATTTGGACAACTTTAAAAGCGATTTTCTCAATATTTTTATTTTTTATTTATTTTTTTTTATTTTTTTTGCACCTTCAGATTCCAGATTTTCAAATAGTTGAATCTCGGCCAAATATATATCCAGAGGATATATAAATCTCAATTTCAAAAAAATTGACCCTTATGACTCGTTTTGTGGTCCTGGGTCACATATAACATGCGTCACCACAGCTTGGTCCCTAATTAAAAGGTCAGTGTACAGGGGGAGGCTCATCTTTTCTGTCATCACATATCTTGCCTGAATGGTGTGAACCAAACTCTGCAGTGTCTGTCAGATGACAATCAAAGGCCTAGATTCAATGCCAAGTTCAAGGCTGACACTTTAGACATGGTTCCTCACCCCAAAAATGTACTATAAAACATCATCTCTTGATTTGCTCTCTCACTCACATTTGTGTCATCTGGGGGATCGATGTCATCTGCGAAGCTCCCTCTGCCTCTCACCCCTGCAGCTCTTCCTCGACTACAGCGCCGCGTCAACTTTTAAAACAAAGGAGAGATGGGAGAGCTTCTCTCTCCGCCTCCTTGCTCTTCTGCACCGTGGGAGGCTGCGCTGCTTGCGAGTTCAAACTTCTGCTCTTTCTTTTTATTTTTACTTGGTTTCTCCTTCACTTTTTTTGCCAGGAGCAACATGCTCTCTCCGAACTCACACTGACAGAAATGACTGTGCATCTCTCTCAGACAGACACAACCCCATCACTTAAAAAAAAAAAAAAAGTGCTATATAGCACTAAAAGTGGTTCTTGGCTTGTAATCGTAGAGGAATCACTTTGGTGCTATGTAGCACCATATCTTTAAAGGTGCTCTACAACACCTTTGTCAAATGGTGCTATGTAGAACCCATAAGAAATGCCATATCGCATTTTATTTCTTTAACAAAAATGGTGCTAAACAGCACCAACACTGGTTCTTTGGCTCGTAAAGAACCTTTAAAGGGGCTTAACAGGTTCTTTGAACAGCAGTGGTGATATATAGCACCTTAACCACCCCAGAAAAAACACTGAAGAACCATACTGGGGCTTAACAGGTTCTGTATACGATAGCGGTGCTATATAGCACCTCAGTCATCCCAAAGAACTGGTGAAGAACCACTGAAGAACCACTAAAGCACCGAGATTTGGTGCTATACAACATTTAAAATGGTTCCCCTATGATTACAAGCCAAAGAACCACTTTTAGTACAATATAGCACCGTTTTTTTAGAGTGATAAACAAGGCATAAGGTGACACATATGTGAACACATACATGCCTAAACACAAGTGTTGTGTTAGACAGTTACAAAAAAGTAAGGCTAACCAAGTAATGGGCTGAGAGCAAGTTCAAGTCACTTGAAGAAAAGAAAAACAAAAGACACGAGTAAACAAAAACTGCACAGCAAATAAATAAAACCAAGTATTTAAACATCATTTGAAAAAATCTGAATTAGCGGTATTGCTCAATACTTGATATTTACCCATTAATTATCTCCACTATTTTATTTAGATCATGTTCGCAATCATCTATTGTTAATCTCTAAAAACACATAAAATTTCATTTCATACTTTTAAATGCAATCCTTAAAGGTACAATTTGTGATATTTTTTTCCGCTAGAGGTCGCTAGAAGCCTATTCAAAACAAAGGCGTAGTTTGATGACGTAAAGTTTTAGAGTGGAAACTTGGGACATGTGGTCTCCATCTCAACGGACGGTGCAAAAGAATAGGGATTGGAGTCTGGAAGAACTCATGTTCGTGGATGCGATTATTAACGTTACTGTAGTATGAAGCAGAGCAGGACCGAGTGTTGCGGGAGCTGAACGAGGAGCTGGAGCGATTGATCAACACACGCCTCACGAGCAGCGGGACTTTTATTATGACACAGTCGCCGGCGCCACTTCGGCTTTTCCGGTCATGAGTTTACGGGAGCTGTCCTTGTCGACAGAACCAGCGGCAGATGGTAAACAGTAATTATGTTCCATAAATAAGTAACACAATCCACCATAAAACGTGCAAGAAGTAAATAAGGAACTGCTTGAAGCAAGCTAGTGGTTTGCTGGACGTTAGACTCTACTTCCGCATTTGTCCACGGCACTGTTGTCATGTGGTTTCTACGTCAGTAAAGGCGGTAACAAAGGTAACTGCGTCATTGACAGGCGACTGCACTGCCCCGTGTCACTGTTTAGAATGGGGATTTTCTCATGATTTACAGGTAGTTGAAAATATTAGAGATATTGTTAGTAATCAGCTGGACAAAATATATAACACTAGCCTAGTGGTTTTTGGATATTTTACTGCAAAAATTTTACAAATTGTACCTTTAACAAATGCCGAAAACAAAATGTAAAAAAGTTTTTAGTGTTTTATTTTTAATTTATGTGTACCAAATACCACATACCATAATTGAAATGTAATGCATCAGAGAAAAAAACAAAAAACAAAAATGGTGGTATAGAGCTAGTCTGGCAGCCCCAATTAATGGACTTTCAAATACAATTTTGCTTATCAAGTAAATGTATCTTGTTCTAAAATTGGTTTACTGGAAAACAATAAAAATAGTGATTAAGAAAATGATTTTTAAAGTTTTAGCTATATACCTGCTTGGCTTTTACACATTCACATGCTCTCAAACAGTCTGACAGTTTTGTTCTGGTGAGCATGTATCATTCAGTAAAATTATAGTCTTTACAGCAGGTGCTGAATAAATCCGTCCAGATAGCAGAATTCATTCTGGAAGAGTGAAAAAAAGCAGCTCATTATGATTTATATTGCAGTTGTGAGTCTTTATTTCCTACAGAGAACCAGGCACTCACACAAAATAAATGTCCTCAATACACAAAATTACAACATGTCATGAGACAAGCACAATACAAAAGAGAGACAGACCGATTTGCACAATGCCGGAATGCACCTTTCTGTCCGATTGTTTATCTGTAATTGAACAGAGCACAGATCTACTTCTAAAACAGCCATGAAACCCATGACGGAACGTGTCATTTGGACCATTTTGTTCCACTTTGTGAATCAGTCTATACTGAGAGGTGCTGCAAGCGGGATACGATGTATAAAATCTCCTGGTGAGAAGGGACATAATATGCCACAATTCTATGCAACATAACTGTCACAAATGCATGCTGATGATATTTGAGCTTTTAATTCCTGTTGGTTTGTAACTACATGACAGAAGCCAAGTAACTGCAGTCAATCATGGGTCCATTTTACACTTGGCATTACCTAACATCTCTTTTTCTGGGGGAAAAAATGCAATACAGGTTTGAAACAGGATGAGTAAATGAAGAATTTTTCATTCAATTTTGCATCAATCAGATAGCACTTGATCACATTAAAAGCCAGGTGTAACTGCACCCACTATGCACTGTCATCATATTACTCCAACCACATTCAGAGGTATTCACTAGGGATACAACTGGACAGGCAGGGATCTCAGGAACGCCCTCCGAGGCATTGCCCAGAGGGAACTCCAGCGATCTGGTCATACTGAGGCAAGCAGACAACTCAGTAACTACCTCTAAGGCAGGCGTGGCAGCCATCTCGGCTGAGGGTCCTGGAGTGGACTCAGGGGCTGGAGAGGGCTCTGGAGCGGACTGATGGGCTGGAGCGGGCTCTAGAGTGGACTCAGGGACAGTTCTCCTTCTCATTAACCTGCGCTTCCCAGTGGAATTCAAGAAGCCAGGGTTTTGACTCAATGAAGGAGTGATGGTTGGAAAGTCTCTGTGGAAGGGTATTGATTGACCTGGTATTGCCCATTGCAACG
The DNA here is from genome assembly GCF_024489055.1 of Chanodichthys erythropterus. Classification (NCBI taxonomy): domain Eukaryota; kingdom Metazoa; phylum Chordata; class Actinopteri; order Cypriniformes; family Xenocyprididae; genus Chanodichthys; species Chanodichthys erythropterus. Next base: position 18,936,577 of record NC_090237.1, read on the forward strand.
ATTGTGGAGATATCTGACAAAGCCCCAAATATCCAAGATCTGGAGTCCATCCATCTCCTATAAGGGCAGAGGGTCATCAAGGCATTTATTAAAGATATCCTTAAGAACAACAACATCATTATAACATCATATATACCCCACTGCGATGGTCCAAAAGGTCTGGGCAAAGTTTCCTACTTACAACCCCTGTTGATACATTATACCCGAATACAAGCCATCCGCTCCCTCTTAGTGGCTGGAGGGACAATCTGAATTCCCATACTGCTGGATCTAAAGATGATTGAAGTTTATGTCACAGTGCGCTGAGACTTGAAGATTAAAATTAAGATAAAATCGCAGCTTTATGGATATCCAAAGTTATTGTCAAACATCCAGGCAAGAGTCAAAATCCATGAACAGTCCACACAAAACAAGAAAACAAAACACCAAAGCATCCTGACCATACCAGACAACAGCAAAGGGCCATATTCATCTGTCAATCAACAATGGGGCAAAAACAAGGATTAAATTAATTAAAACTTAAATGTGCAGCTTTGAAAGAAAACTATTGCCATTGACTAATGAAATGGAAAAACACATGCAAAAGAACAACTTCAGTATGACAAATATCAACATGAAGTGACACAGAATGTCATTATGGCAATTCGTAAATAAATTTATGGCTAATTCGTATGTAAAATTCTTGGCAACAGCTGATTCATCTTAAAATTAACTGTTTCTGTTTCATCTGTTTCATGTATTCCCTTTCAGGGTATGTTTACATGACAACAATATGGTTACATTTGTTAAAAAGTTTTTTCCTTTGAGTTTTCCATACACAGACCACACCATTGCCAAAACAATCCCCATTCATACGAATCTGTGAAAATTCCCTTCATCATCTACATTGCCTTGTTTTGTTGTTAAAATAGTGCATATTTACATATATGAATAATCATTTGGAGCACATTGTATGTTGTATACGCAGCAAAATTTGTCTGTATTTGACCCAAATTCCAGAATTGTGATGAATGTTTATATGGTTGTCAATGAATGGGACGCTAAATAATATTTTGCCTTTAATAACATTTTCCCAATAAATAGGAAAGAATAAACCAATAACAAAGCACTTGAATGTGACAAGCTTGTAATCACAACTTCAGAAGTGGGATGTAGGAAATTATTGTATAATCCTTTTCAGCTGATGCAGTAAAATCATCCAGTCAGTCATTGTTGTTGTTTTTATATTCCCGGTGGAAAGCACAATCAGTTGACCCTTGACTAAACCTTGCCCTGAAAACTTCAATCCTTTCCTCCCTCATGTATTTACTCAGCCAAACTTAATTTTTTTTCTTTTACTTTTAATGACATACGTTGACAAACAGCTAGGGGGGAAAAAAATGGCTTTTTAAATACGCCTGAGGTAATTCACTTAATTTCTTCTTTCTTCATGGTGGCTTTAAGATTACCAATTACCAATGATTCCTTGGCTGAAAACACTTTTTTTATGTATTCTATTAGTGCCTGAGTAAAAATCCTAAAGGTTGTCTTTTTAAAATTTACATCACGTCACATTATATAATCCAAGTTCCAAATTATCAAGAAAATCATTTTAAAATGTCTTTCAGTTAGTTTGTGGTTAGCAAGCTAACCATTTAGCATGCTAAGCTAAAATACTTTACATTTAATAAACTACAGTAACTGATTAGCAGAGACTTTACTCCTCAAAAAAACAACCCTACAGAGACAGAGTGCATTTAGGCCACGCCCACACCGGGGGGGAAAACAATCCAGCCATCTCCATTGACTTTGTATAGCGTGAGGCTGTCTCCTCACCATTTCTGACTTATAACAAAAAACAGAACAATGTCTAAAAGCTCCTATGTGACATGGTGTACAGCAAACAAGCTAAAAAACCCAGAACTACGTTTTTATAAGCTGTCGACCCCAAAAAACGAACGTTTAAGGACACAAAAGTGGATACAGGCAGTGAGACAGAGCTCAACGGGTCATATTACTGTAAGAAATACATTGGAGGGAAACGTAATCAGCATCAGGTTATGCTAAACAAACAAAGAAGAAAAAAACATTCATTATTTTGAACTATGTCAAAGAATTATTTCACCTGTTGGCGAATACGTTCATTTTTGGGTGAACTATCCCTTTAAGATGGCTTTTTAGATCGGTTTCTTGAACACAGGCTGGAGCACGGAGGAGCAAGGAAACAAGGGAGCAACAGTTTGAGTATTGAGAAGCAATTTTGCAAGGAAACGATTGGCATGCCAAACTAACATGTTTAACATGCTATCTAAAAGTGCATTCAAAAGCTGAAAAATGCTGTTATGGGTCCTTGGTCAGTTTTGTTCAGTTACGAGATCTCAATGTTTGACAGTTTTGTTTTGATTTATGAGATTTCAATGAAGAATTCAATGAATTTTCGAGGGATACCAGGTCATCCTGGTATGCTTTACTGTTAAAAAAAATCATATGGATTTAGCAATATGGCAGGTGTATTATGTATATTACGAGGTTGTTATAAAATATATGCCTTTCTACACTGACATTCTGAATTGTTCAAGAACATGGTTTGTGTAACATTAGCAACACATTATTACCTGTTTGATAACATAGTCAAGCAAAAGGCTAATCACATTATCATTATGTGTCCGATGTTGTAAAGAGCGATACCATTGTGCATGAGTGTTTAAGTTGACTCGATCAGCAGCTGTCAAATAATTTTACTCTTGATCAGGATACCTGTCAGTGTATCCCCAGATAGCAACTTTGTGCTGCCCATGCGATGTGGAATGATGGCACTTGGATGGACTGCTCCTGTTGGCCAAATCTGGGCCACAAACAGGCCATAGCGGAAGGAAGGAAGGAAGGAAGGAAGGAAGGAAGGAAGGAAGGAAGGAAGGAAGGAAGGAAGGAAGGAAGGAAGGAAGGAAGGAAGGAAAAAGAGCTACAACTGACTCCTGTGGCCACAGCCTTAGATGAAATGAACTGAAGATAAAAGAATCTGATTAAACAACTCTACAAACAAATCCATATGATTACCAGCTTAACTTATTACTAACCACTGACTTTATTTCTGTTAGACTTGGGGACACACTAGGTGATTTTCAAATCTTAACCAATTTTAAAACTGTGGAAGACCACAGACATAATGACAGTTTCAACCAATTTTTAGCATTATAATCCTCTGAACACACACGTAGATGATTCGACCAGACTGCAATACCACACACTTGTTGATTTCAGAAACAATTTCACAGTGAGACGAGGTCTCAAAGAGACTTGCGAGATCAAACGTGACTTGAGAAGAAAAGCAAATGGAGGACAATCGATGTTGTCAGCCGGCTCTCCTGCCATTCGTTCTGCTTTACAGTGAAAAGCAAAATAGAAAACAAAGAATAGGCCTATGGATGATTTTTCTCAATAATCCACTTTCAAGGCATGTCTGTGGGTGCGACGTTTCAGCTAAAGAAATTCTTGCAACATCCAGTAGGTGACATTTGCTCACTCTCATGTGGGTATCACATCCAACCAAGAGTCATGTTTGATATTTACGATTTGAGATCGGGGACGCTTCATCTCATTCGGGAGCAGTTAAATAATTGTAATGACACCACACAATAGAGGATTTTTTTGGACCAAAAAAAAAAAAACGAATTGGTTGCGACAAGCTACGAATTGGGCTGTGTTCCGGGAAGTTCTACAGAAGTTCTTATTGAGAATGAACAGGAGTTTAAAGGTAATGTTTTGTTTGTTTTTTTAAGTCACCATAATGGTGATTGGTGTTTCTATTATGTGGACTCTTAACTCTTGTTAAAAGTCAAACTTCTCTGTCAGTGTTTTTGTCAAACACTTTCGCAGCAGCAAAAAAAAAAAGACAAAAGGAGATCAGATGATGTTGGTGATAGTTAGCTATTGATGGTTTTGTGATCGTGAAATAACCTTACTGATGTTTCTGTCTAACTGTATTGTGCAATCAATACATTTACATTACAGATCCTGTGTATATATTTGGTCTAGCCAATATAAGATCACATTATATTACAGAAATCAGTTAGAAGATAAAAAACACAAAAATTATTTGAAGACATTAAGAATCAGCACATGAATCTCAACAATGGTGACAATCAAAAATATCATGCCGCAATGCATGCTATAATGTTCTTTAATTCTAACTATTTGCTTTTAATTTTTTACTGTGGTTTTTGTTCTGTTTTTTAGTAACTTTCTGTGATGTAAAGAGTTGATTTAATTGTCTGACTATTTTGTTGTCACCATTGTTGAGATTCAAATGCTAAGTGCTCATATATGTGTTTGTCATTGAAGTTTGTTGTTCATCATTAGGGTGCATTTAAGATTATCTCTAAATCTCATTGGCTGAACACTTTTTTGGTATTCTATTAGTGCCTGTTTACAAATATAACTAAACTATAGTTTGTCTTTTAAATTTTTTATGTCACATTATTACAGAGTCCTGCACATGACATGCAGGAATAAAATAGTAGGCTAAATTGTGAGCACGCATTGCTAAGACGTTCAGGATTATTGCATGGAAAAAACATAAATTGTGCGCACAATTTAGTAAATCGAGGGAACTAATTAGAAAATCATGCGCAAGATTTACTTTTTTTCCCCCTTCATGTCATGTGCGGGGCTCTAGAAAATCAAGAAAATCACATTCAAGAAAATCATTTTAAAAAGTCTTTCAGTTAGTTTGTGGTTAGCAGCTAACCATTTAGCATGCTATGCTAACATACTGGTAAGCTTAGTAAGTAAAAAGCAGAGGTGGGAAGTCCAGGGGTCAGAAAGTAAAAGTCTTTTACTCTCTGACTCCTGGACTTCCCACCTCTGGTAAAAAGTAACTTAAACTAATTTATTCCCAGCTAACAAAAAGGAGATGTCAGAACGTTTTGTTAACATTCTCTTTAAGTTATGAAAACATTATTACGGAATGTTTTTTAAACGTTCAAAACGTCCAGTTTTTTTAATGTATCAAGAATGTTTTTTCTTGTTTTATGTGAACGTTACAGGAACATTCCATTATATCATTTTGGAAATGTTATGAAAACGTTGTTTCTGAATGTTTTGCACACATTGAAAACGTCCAGTTTTTTTACTGTATTAAGAACGTTTTTTTGTGGGGTCTCTGCAAACGTTAGAGGAACATTCCATTCTATCATTTTGAAAATGTTATGAAAACTATTTATTTATAGTTATTTTCTGAACGTTCGCAACACCCTGCCCCGCTAGAAATGTTATGTTCCCAGAACATTCTCAAAACATCCCCACTGTGTTAATGACGTTGTCTAGTAACGTTCCCAGAATGTTCACGATGTGGAGCTCTTTTAAGGTTTGGGGGACGTTATTTGGCGGACCTTCACAGAACCTTTCAGAACGTTCTCTGAACATTTAGGGAACCATATTTTATTTTTTTATGGAATATCCCTGCTGCCCTTGTCAAAAAAATTGACTAATTAAGTACTGCTCAAACAAAAACTAATTTTTCTTAAATGTCTTACAAAAGACAAAAAAACAACAACAACAACAGAACACGTGCAAACTTATGTAACTGCTGTATCAGCAACTACACAGTTACTGTCAATCATCAGAGCTTCTGGATAATCACTGACTGAAGCACAGGCTCTACTCTCCTGCACAATGGTAACCTCACAAAACTCAGATAACAGAAACAACATTAAACACTAACAGATCTCTCTAGATCTCAGCATTTTCACTTATTACAAACCACTCTGACTGTGTTTCTTTCATACAAATCTTCTTAATGAAGTGTTGATGTTTTATCAATTTATAAATGTCACCGTTACGGAGGTAAGCGATTGCTTTAGTTGGGCTCCTGACCCTTAGTGTTTTGTCTATGTTTTCTCCAATTGTTGTAATTGTGTTTTTAATGCATTTGATGCAAAAGAAATTGTGAGAAAATAAAAATGGATTTGGCTGCTCATTGTTGATGATTTTCTCATCATAAGTGTCTTTATTCACTAATCTTCGTATTTTCTTTCATGTTGTTGTAGTCATATGATAATGTATAAAAACCTGCCATGTTTTGATATTTTGAAAGTTTTTATCATTGCGCAGAAATTATTCAAACAGATTCACACAAACATCAAGATTCTGCGTATGATCCTCAACAATGGTAGCAAAATTTTCAGATAAACAGATTAACTCTGAGCATCACAAAACAAGCTTCAAAAGATTTTTGTTTAGTGTCACCATTGTTGAGGATCGTACGCTGAATCATGCTGTCTGTGATTTTAAAAAACATTGTTCAAAACTCTTGTCTGTATAATGAATTAAAGAAATTAAAAACATTAATAATGCAAAACTAACAGTTAAAACATTCATAGTTTTAGGCGTCAGTGAATCAGGACACGCCATGATGATTGAATCAAAAGTGTTACAGAACATTTGGGACACAAAACGTCCTCTTTTGGTAACGAAAGTGCTGCAGTTCAAGGTTCCTTATATGATTTTAGGGGGACATTCCAATTTGATTAATTTTATGGTTACATAAGAACAATGAGGATATTTTGGACATTAATTGAACGTTGCCACATGGTCCTGGTTCATTTAATAACGTTCCCGATATAAGTTTAGGATGACATTCTATTTTGGTTATTTTATGGTCACGCAAGAATGTTACAAAGAGGACATTTGGGAAGTTAACAGAACTTCCTATAGAAATAGTCCCCTAAACATTCCCAGAATGCATGTTCTCTGAAGGTCCACCAAATAATGTCCCCCAACCTTCAAAAGAACTCCACATTGTGACCGTCTCTGAACATTCTGGGAACGTTACTAGACAACGTCCTTAACACCAGTGGATGTTTTGAGAATGTTCTGGGAACGTAACATTTCTAGCAGGGTAAACTGTCACCTAGTAACTTTCCCAGAACATTCAGAGGAGGTCACAATGTGGCTTCATGTTCTCTTCAGTTCTATTAAAAAAAAAAAAAAAAAATGTTAGATGAACTCCCAGCTAACATTTCAAAAACATTTAGCAAATAATAATAACATCATAAAGACGCTATGGCAATGTTGTTCTAAGAACATTTTCTTTCAATGTTATGAGAATGTTCTTTAAGTAAAAAATAACATTGTATGGACATTCCATGAATGTTGTTCTCACAACGATTTCTCTATATAATAAGAACATTCATTAAGTACAGATTACAATGTAAGGACGTTTTTTATAAACGTTGTACTCAGAAAGTATTATAATAACATTATGAAAACATTCATCAAATAATAATAACATTAAAAGGATGTTCTGAGAATGTTATCCTAAGAACATTTTCTCTCAACATTACGAGAACATCAGTCAAGTACAAATAACGTGATAAAGACGTTACAAGAATGTTGTTATGAGAACGTTTTTGCCCAACATTATGAGAACATCAGTCAAGTACAAATAACATGGTAAGAACGTTCCAACAATGTTGTTCTGAGAATGTTTCCTCTCAACGTTATGAGAATGTATTTTAACTATGAAAACATTATAAGAATGTTCCTGAAACATTATTTTAGGAATGTTTTTTTCTAACATTTACAAAACTTTTACATAACGTTAGTGAAAGTTATGGAAACGTTCCCTGTTAGCTGGGTTAGCATAAGATTGCATACTCTGGTGCTTCTCACTTCTTATTTGTGCATCCTTGTTTCCTTTTCTCGCATCTCAGCTCCACCCACCATAGGATGCAAGGGAAGGATGCAAGGAAAGAAGATGAGGACAGAGGAAATGAAGAAAATCTTTTTTGTATCACTAAAGCTAAAGTAGCCTAAAGTAGTCTAATGCAATATGAATCTGCATATCTGCATATATAAAATTTTAATGGTGGTTATTAAGTCGACAAATTTTTTTGGGTGGGGAAAAGGCATCATATTCTGGCTACAGACAAAACGAGCCAAGAGCCGTAATTAATTTGTTTATTGCTTTTTTACAGATTAGTAAAAGAAGACTTAACATTGATTATTTCAGTAGCATAAAAAAACTAAATATTTTTTCAAACTGGGAATTGTTACATTAAGAAAGCGATCAAAGAACACAAAAGCGGTCCATTCAGTCTAATGTGAGTTAGGCTATGCACTGTTGCTAAAACTCCCGATATAACCTCAGAAACTGTCTATACTGCAAAATGAATCTCTTACTTGCATCTTTTCTGCATTAAATGAATCTATTACTTGCATCTTTTCTGCATTTTGTTGTTTATGATGATAAACAACAATTCCCATGAGTGAGATTCAGAATTCAGTCAGTGAGTGCGAGCAACCTTCATTAGTCACCGGCATTTGCGCGGTGACTAATCATGATGCCAACGCCTGTTTGGACATTGCATTCCATGTGATTGGTTATAATGCTCTATATTGCAATGTCATGCATAAATAATGTATAATGCAAACTACACACATAAAAGAAAACTATAAATATGATACAACAAACAAATCTACTGTAAATGCAATGCCGCAATTTTCATATTTATAGGTTATGTTTTATATTACAGGTAGACTACTTTCTTTGACCCCCTCCCCCCAGCAGGGGGAATTCAGACACTGATGAACACCTGCTGTTAACAAGCAGAATCACTGAAGGAAAGAGGAACAACAAGCACAGGAAAAAGATTAAATCAACTGAAGTTAAAAGAAGATATTAAATCTCAAGATCTGATTAAACAACTCCACAAACAGCATTACCAGCTTTGCATAATACTAACCAGATTGACTTTTTTTCTGTCATTTGTCTGTTTTTGAAAGTGTTTTGAAATTTTTATTAAAAAGTAACAGAGGTTTAGATGTTGATGATTTGTTTGATCAGTGTTTGCTTTAGTTGGGTTATTGACCCTTGACTTATTAACATTAGTTTTTCTTTTGCTGCTGTAACTGTGTCTTAAAAAGTGAGAAAAAGTGATTATGCCTTTCTGCCACTAGAAGAAATAGTTCCTGACCTCAAATAAAAACAGACTAAGAACCTTTTTCAAATGCTGTAATTATTTAAAACAAAAATTATATAGAACAAAATGTATTATGGAAGTTAATGGTGCCCCACAACTGTTGGAAGAACTTGAGGGCGAGTAAATGATGACAGAATTTTAATTTTTCAGGTGAACTATCCCTTTAAAGTTATACAAAATAAAACCTATTTCAAAACCTTGTATTCAGATTTCAAATTGGTCTTTGACACTTTGACTTTTACTAGAATCACAGCATTATTTTGTGTTCCTATATGCACTCCACCTGCTCTCACCATAAACCGAGAAGCTATCATAAACATTGCTATCAATGCCAAAATACAATACCAGCTAAGTGCATGTGAACCTCCAAAAGCTCTTTGTAAAAGTCGATAGATGTGTTTACAGTTTGTGACGCATGGAGAACATGGTCAGTGCGGTGTGGTGAGGGAAATGTCTATGGTCTCAGCTGTCCATTTTCAGACATGTTATCATAAAGCAACCAGATGTACACAAACACACAGACTCACACACAAACTAGCAGGACAGAATTATTGCACCAAAACTGCTCAGCTTGAAAAGGCAAACCACCCACATGGCGCCACAAGACACAATACAACAACACTATCATTAATCACATAGCTTCTCCTGACCCCAGAACACGGCACATTTCTCCCACTTTACTGTAATGTAATGCATTTACGTAATCAATGAACATCCATAGAGAACATCAGCCTAAAAATGGTAACATTTTATTGATCAGAGGCTGCTCTATCCATAGCCAGAAGACTTGTAAAAAAAATGTAGATCCTTATTTCATTTAAGTATCAACTTTTATCAAGAGATGAAAATAGATTTTTTTTAACACACAAATTATTCTTATAATGTAATGGCTGTGAACAAATCACACAACGAAGGAGAATGCAAAGAAACACTTTACCGTAAAGGAAAACAAACAAAACGATCACAGAAACAACCACACATCCATACATGATACTGGACAAAAAATTAAGGAGAATTCAGGGCTTATATACAAACAGGGTAATCAATGTAGAAACAGAACAGGTGTGGGGAACTTAATAACCATAGAAACAAACTAGTGGTGGGAAAATGAGAACAAAGGAAACAGGAACTAATTAAACCAAAACAAAACGTACATGTTACAATTCTGAATCCTCAATATGGTGTGAAAATCACCATGTGCACATTTCAACAGCCTCTTAGTCTGAATTTTGACCATAGAAATATTTTTTAACAATGATAATACCAATAGTATAATGATTCAGGACTCAAGGTAAGATCCATTTGCAAGCTTTTATTAAAGTTAGAGTGGTCGTACAGGCAGGGTCGAACAGGAGCAAACAGGAACAGCAGGGGACAGACAGAATCGTGGTCAGGGTGCAGTAGATCGAGGCAGGCAGAAAGCGTTCACAGTCCAGGAAACAATACACAGTCCAAGGGTATGCAGCAAAGAATCATAAACGGGTAACCAGACAGGATCAAGAACAGATAGGCAGACATGGAATAAACACTCAGAAATGTTACAGGGATAATCAAGACTTCACGGTGAGGTGGTGTCCTTTATAGTCCTGGTAATGAGCTGCAGCTGGGTGTGGTGATTAGTGTAGTGATTGGTGGAGTGAGTGCAGGTGATTGGCAGAGAGGATTATGGGGAATGTAGTCCGGGAAGTGACAGGAGCGGACGGTGATCGTGACAAATAGGGACATTTCTCTTAATTATTAGTTACTTATTTTGACTTGCTTTGCACAGTTGTTAGACCTTGCACTAAAGCTTAACCCCAGAAAACAATTTAAAAAATAAATAGAAACTTTAAATGCCAGCGTTTTTCAGGCACTTGTCAAATTCAAATATTTAAACCATTTCATATTATTTAATAAACTTGAATATTTAAAATAATTTTATGATTGAAAACTCAAGAGGTCTATTGCCATATTTTGATAATGACCCAGATGCAAATAAGACAGTAAGAATCTATTCTAATTTGCTCAAATGTTTTGGTCTTGGATGAATTTGATGAGAAATATTTGTTCGTAATATTGAATTTTTCAGACAATCTTGGCAAATCTAAGCACAGTGGAAGATATTGTTGGGAAATCTTCTGAGAATGTTGTTTTTCAGTCTCAGGAGAAAAGTCAGAAGATTTAAGCAACCTTCTCTATATGCTTTCAATTTAATCTGTTTACTGTCTAGGAGAAACGTTGAAAGAGATTTCATTTGTGATTTTTACTTCATATGGAATGCCAAAACAAGAGGAACTCGAGAACTGGGAGGTTTGACAGATGTAAGGTATGTCTGGAACGCCTTAATTTTAATCTGGGAATAAAACTGCTTGAGCACTACACCCATTTGGTGAAATGGCGTGAAGAGAAAGCTCCAATAGACATGTAAAAAATAAGTCTGGAGGCATCTCACTCTGACGGTCTGCCCAGGGGACACAGAGCCCGACATCACAGCCCACGGTGCTGACAGCACTGAGGAACACAGACCTGTGAGTGGCACTCTATCACTGGGGAGCACACAACAGTGTTCTTCACACACACAGCCCAAATACAGGTGGAAAAACTATTGGTGAAGAGACTTTTTGCTTTGACAGCTCATACGGAATAGGATCTCCATTCCTCCAAGGACATTTCTCAGCATTGTTTTGTTTGTATGTAATGCATAGAGATAGAGTGAGAGAAACAAGACCTCATAGAGTGGCAATTTCAAATTCTTTCAACTGAGATCATGTTAGTTCATTCAAGAGTTGAAACTAGCATGTTGTGCTTTCTAATTTTTAAACGCAGTCACTCTGCTTGCAGTTACCTTGATGTTATCAAGGAGAGATATAGCTGTTGCTTCAGATGCAGCTTATATTTTTAGTTAGACATACTCATTTTAGTTCAGTTTACACTGTAAAATAGAATTGTTGGTTTAACTTAAAAAGGTAAGTTGCTTGGATGCCTTAAAATTTTGATTTTGTTGAAGTTAAATCCAATAAGGCAATTGGTTTAATCAACAAAAACTCAAAATAATATGTTATCTGAACCATATTAATTATCTAAGTTGATTTGACAAAAGAAAAAATGTTCTGATAACAAATCATGAAATTATTTTTTTACAGTGTAGTTTCAGCTCAATTTTTAGCTTCATCAAGAAAAACAGAACAAGTAGATTTGTTTAATATATTCACTTAAACTTCCAGTAGGATCCAAAAATATAACACTTAAAAAAATGAAAATTATCTCCCCCTTCTCTCATATATTAGTAAAGTTAGAATAAGTATTCTAGCATGATACACTCTAAAAACTAATTCAGGGGACCTTTAGTCATTACTTTATAACATTATATATATATATATATATATATATATATATATATATATATATATATATATATATATATATATATATATATATATATATATATATATATATTGTTGTGAAAAAAAAATCAAGTTCTGAAATGATGTTAGACTTTTTACTTGTAATTGTTATTTTATTGAGCTTGGATGACACACAAATTATGCCTATTGATTCGATATACTATCATGACTTGTCATAGTTTAACATTTTCAGTTAATCAAAAATGTATTTCATTTTAAGTTCTGTTAATGTAAAATACAATCTGATGATGTGTAAACGTGTATCATTGTTTTGAGTTGTATGAACACTTCTTTTAATTTAGACGAACTTAAGTGAAACTGGGCTGGGATTTATATTTCCCATCATGCTTTGCCCATGGCACTTGAAAGGGAGAGTAAATGCTAAAATTAAGTGTTATATAATGTTTTTTGCACAAGATTAATGGTAAGGGAGATTTAGCAGTAATTAGAGTTTTGTTATGCTAATTTAGAAGAGTTTCTGTTAATGTGGGTTTTTGTGAGATTTACCATCATGGTGACAAGCGGTGCTTGGTAAGTTACTTCAGTTAGTTTATGTTACTTAGAAATGTGTTTTTATTGTGGCAAAAAAACATCTTCACCTTACTTAAAATATTATGTTGGATCAACTCAAAATATTGCTTTGAATTAATGTAATTCTCCCAATTGGCTTAAGTTAAAAATTCTAGTGGAAAACGTTAACTTTTTATTTTTTATTTATTTTTTTTTTTTTTTGAACTAGTTTTATTTTTTTAGAGTGAGTAATTAATGTTTTGTTATGCTAATTTAGAAGAGTTTCTGTTAATGTGGGTTTTTGGAGATTTACCATCATGGTGACAAGCGGTGCTTGGTAAGTTTATGTTAATGCGTTTTATTGTGTCCAAAAAGCGTCTTCACCTTACTTAAATCATTATGTTGGATCAACTTAAATAGCTGCATTCATGTTGACAATTATTAAGTTCATGTTACTTAGAAATGTGTTTTTATTGTGGCAAAAAAAACATCTTCACCTTATTTAAAACATTATGTTGGATCAACTCAAAATATTGCTTTGAATTAATGTAATTCTCCCAATTGGCTTAAGTTAAAAATTCTGGTGGAAAATGTAAATTTTTTTTTTTTTTTTGAACCAATGTTTTATTTTTTAGAGTGTACATAAAAGTTAAGCTTGAGGAAAATTGAAATAAACTATAATCATGATGGTGAACTCAAATAACTGACAAAAATAAAATCCAAAACAACAAAGAAAACACTAAACAGAGCTATAAACAATTTCTGTCATGAAATGTGTTTGGCATGGTACAATGTTGTATGTTTGGTCTTGGCGAAATAGATCTGCTACGCCGCTGCTGTTTTTATTGCTGCTGCTGCTGTTGATTATTACATACACGACACACTGCTGTGAGCAAGATGTAAGCAGATGCTGCTGCTGTACAATATTGTACATGAATTACCCGTAGCAGATCTATACAGGTGGAGCTGGGGAAGGTGGAGGGTTTTCATGTTGCACTGCTAAGGCAAATGCTACCAAAGTATTTTGAAGGTTGAGCATGCAAGCTCATTGGCTACTGATACAGCAGGAACCAATCAGCTGTGCCCTATAGATAACAATGTGATTATGAGCAGGTTGAGTTAAAGGACCAATTAGCCTGCGCCATCTAGAGTTTCATGACAGAACTTTGTTTTCCACCCATAAAAATTACCAAACAACTATTTGAGGTCCTTATAAAGTGCTTCAGGGATGCAGTATTTTTGTAGGCCAAAACCTTAGCTGAATGAACTCAATTTTTTGATTGACTTTAAAAGATTTATGTAAACATGAAACATTGTATTATGTAGAAAAATGAACCACATCAAAATGTGATCATTAACCAAGAGCTCAAACATTTTGAAGAAATTGATCTAAACTTTCAACCAAAGCAAATATTGTATTGCTCTGTGTGGCTCATAATTCACCTGGCTGTGGATCCTCCATTCAAAGCATGGTTGAGAAGGTGAAAGAAGGGACAATTATTAAAACAGCTCAGCTCTCCAGTGCCTCACTGTGTCCTTCTCCTCCATCTGCCCTCCTTAGCCTAAACCCAGTCAATTAAAATCAGACTTGTCAGATCAAACAGACTTCCATTTACTTTTGCACACATAACAACCCCCTGAAGAATGCAGGGAGGCTGAAGAGTGCTGCCTTTTATTCACGACTAGAGACGGATCAGGAGAAGAAAGTTGACGTTCGAGGACAGGCGAGCGCTCTGCCCGGAGATCCCATGATGCATTCGCTGCTCGATACGTCCCTCACAGCTGCTCTAGTTCAATTAGGAAAGTGGTCTGTGAGGCCGTTTGATCTGCTTGAGGAGCCAAAGAATAAGCTACGATCTCCACATGAATGCAGTATAATTCACACACACACACACACACACACACACACACACACACACACACACACACACACACACACACACACACACACACACACACACAAAGGAGGGTCCTTCTCACCTTCTGTTTGCATAGGTTTAATAATTCATTTAATAGTTACAATTATTTTAAATACTATTATTTAATTTGCTAATCACACAAATAAGCTTGTGCTTATGAAAATGAAACAACAACAGCAAGATGACAAGGTCTTGTTTTATTAGACTACTGACACTGAAATAAAAGACATGGCCTTCACTGGACATCAGACAGCACTGATATTAGAAATACTTCAATAAACATCTATCATACCTCTATAGGTAATGAAATTGTGCTACAACACAATTCAATAATGCTAAAACACACTCAGTTTCCAGTAGAATGAAAACTATGAAACAGCTGTGTACAAATATGGCACTACAAACTGCTGACAAAGGCCTTTGGTCTAACTCGCAGTTTGTACAACATGTACTGTGGCAATACATTGTTTTTTATTTTAGATTATTATTTTAGTTTTGTAATATTTCTAGATAGATTTTCTCACTAGCAAAAAAAGTTTGACTTTAAAAGGAAGTGAACTTTTCTGCAACCGTTGCTTTTTTTGGAGTCAGAAATCAACTTTTCACTTAAAGAGAAATAAACCCAGGCAAACCCTGATTTGATTTTCAGGGGCATTTTTATATTTATGGGGGCAATTTTCGGTAACACTTTAGATTACAGCCCGGAAAGTACTGTGTAATTACAACAAATTTACAGTGTAACTTTCAATAATTATAGTGTAACTATACAGTAAGTATGTGTAAGTATAGGGGAACAATATGTGAAGTATTGGGAATAAAGGGGTAATAACCAGGAAAAATAACAAATTATTCATACTTTTAATATTTTATAACTAAGGGGTACTTATGACATAACTAAGGGGTAAGTATGACATTACGGGCCGTAAATTAAAGTGGAGCTTGTTACCCTCTTATTTCATGTAGTTACAGGGTAAGTATGACATTACGGGCCGTAAATTAAAGTGGTGCTTGTTACACTCTTGTTTCATGTAGTTACAGGGTAAGTATGACATTACGGGCCGTAAATTAAAGTGGTGCTTGTTACCTGTTACAGATCCCTTGTTTCCCTGGACTCCATTTCCCAGAATCCTCCTGTTCTCCACACCTGCACTCACTTCCCTCGTCATCTCCCTATCATCACGGATCACCTGCACCTGGACTCTATTGCTAGCACTCCCTTTATATGACACTCACTCCCTTCACTCCTGGTCCGTTCTGAATGTTGTTTACTGTATATGTTGGCGTTCCTTACCTTTGTTTGATTAAAGTTCTATGTTCATTGTGGAAATCCGTATCAGCCTCATCCCTACACCAGCATATCATAACAGAAGAACGGAACAAAAACTTTGGATTTCCACAGTATGGAGACTTCCACCAGCTCCCTGGCTCCTGCTCCTCCAGCGCCTCTCACTCTTCTAACAGCCAGCGAACGCATTATCGGGCTCCTGCAGGTAGGACGTTCGCTGGAGAGGTATGTGGAGGAGTTCGTGGAGCTTGCTTTCTTGTCTGACTGGCCTGATGCTCAGTTGATCTCCTTGTTTTTGGATGGATTGGATGACGACACTATCCGTTTTGATGAACCTGTTTTTTGTTTCTCCTTAAGCGACACTATCAATTTAATTTTGTGGTTGAATGGCTCCAATTTCTTAGTAGAAGAGGTTCAGGATCAGTGTTGTCGTCCGGTCCATCCAGAAACACGGTTGGCCGGGCCAGTCAGTCAACCTCCGGCTTCCTCCGCATACCGCTCCAGCGAACTCCCTGCCTGCCCCAGGCTGGACCCATATTCCGCTACTGGGCCCAGTAAGCGGAGGAGGAGGAAGAAAGCGGCACCAATGTCTCCAGAGCCCGCTCCAGTATCTCCAGAGCCCGCTCCAGTATCTCCAGAGCCCGCTCCAGTATCTCCAGAGCCCGCTCCAGTATCTCCAGAGCCCACTCCAGTATCTCCAGAGCCCGCTCCAGTATCTCCAGAGCCCGCTCCAGTATCTCCAGAGCCCGCTCCAGTATTTCCAGAGCCCGCTCCAGTATCTCCAGAGCCAGCTCCAGTATCTCCAGAGCCAGCTCCAGTATCTCCAGAGCCAGCTCCAGTATCTCCAGAGCCAGCTCCAGTATCTCCAGAGCCAGCTCCAGTCCCCACAGAGCCAGCTCCAGTGCCTGTGGGGATTTTAATTGTATTTGAGGGGATGAAATGGCCCTCAACCCCAGTCTCCGCCGAGCCAAGTTCTCCAGTCTCCTCCGAGCCAAGTTCTCCAGTCTCCTCCGAGCCAAGTTCTCCAGTCTCCTCCGAGCCAAGTTCTCCAGTCTCCTCCGAGCCAAGTTCTCCAGTCTCCGCCTCCGAGCCAAGTTCTCCAGTCTCCGCCGCCGAGCCAAGTTCTCCAGTCTCCGCCGCCGAGCCAAGTTCTCCAGTCTCCGCCGCCGAGCAAAGTTCTCCAGTCTCCGCCGCCGAGCAAAGATCTCCAGTCTCCGCCGCCGAGCAAAGTTCTCCAGTCTCCGCCGCCGAGCAAAGTTCTCCAGTCTCCGCCGCCGAGCAAAGTTCTCCAGTCTCCGCCGCCGAGCAAAGTTCTCCAGTCTCCGCCGCCGAGCAAAGTTCTCCAGTCTCCGCCGCCGAGCAAAGTTCTCCAGTCTCCGCCGCCGAGCAAAGTTCTCCAGTCTCCGCCGCCGAGCAAAGTTCTCCAGTCTCCGACGCCGAGCAAAATTCTCCAGTCTCCGACGCCTACGAGCCCTCAGCTCCGGCCGCCGCCTACGAGCCCTCAGCTCCAGCCGCCGCCGCCGAGCCAGCCGCTCCAGCCGCCGCCGCCGAGCCTGCCGCTCCAGCCGCCGCCGCCGAGCCAGCCGCTCCAGCCGCCGCCGCCGAGCCTGCCGCTCCAGCCGCCGCCGCCGAGCCAGCCGCTCCAGCCGCCGCCGCCGAGCCTGCCGCTCCAGCCGCCGCCGCCGAGCCAGCCGCTCCTAGTATGGTCTCTGTGATTGAACTCTCCAGCCCAAAGACTGTTTTCCCTCCCTGCCTCCCTCTCCCGCCTCCTCCAAGTCATGTCTATACTGCACCTCCACCTCAAGCCCCCTCGCCCAGATCTCCACCTCGGACCTCTGGGCGATTACCTTCACCCCGGCTCCAACCCTCCCTCTGCTCCACCGTTGCCCATCAGTCCTCCAGCTTCACCAGTCTCCATCCTGCCTCCACTCACACCTTGGTCATTCATCAGCCTGCCCTCCCCTCTGGACTTCACTCCTCCGTCTCCGCTCCGTCACTCCGTCCCTCGGATTCAGTTGGCCTCCTCACTCCCCCGGTGTTCGTTTTGTTGGCTGTCCTTCTGCTTTCACTGCGGCCTTCTGGAGCCCCGGCTGCGCTTCGGTCGGCGGAGCCTTCGGTTCCGCCATCACCCGCCAGTCCTTCAGCGACGCCTGGGCTCAACGCCTCGAAGGCTTCGGCTCCTGACCCGCCATGGCTGCCCGCTGCACCTGACCCGCCATGGCTGCCCGCTGCACCTGACCCGCCATGTATGCCCGCTGCATGTCTGCCCGCTGCACCTGACCCGCCATGGCTGCCCGCTGCACCTGACCCGCCATGGCTGCCTTCGGCTCCTGACCCGCCATGGCTGCCTTCAACCCCTGACCCGCCATGGCTGCCCACGGCTCCTGACCCGCCATGGCTGCCTTCAACCCCTGACCCCCCATGGCTGCCCACGGCTCCTGACCCGCCATGGTTTTTGGACCTGCCCTGGAGACCTCCACTCCAGTTTACTCCTTCCCCTGCTCCGGTTTGAGGTCTCCAGGGCGCCCGCCCCCCTCCCGGTTGTTACATCTACGGCGCGAGGACGCGCCTACCGGGAGGGGGAGGTACTGTTACAGATCCCTTGTTTCCCTGGACTCCATTTCCCAGAATCCTCCTGTTCTCCACACCTGCACTCACTTCCCTCGTCATCTCCCTATCATCACGGATCACCTGCACCTGGACTCTATTGCTAGCACTCCCTTTATATGACACTCACTCCCTTCACTCCTGGTCCGTTCTGAATGTTGTTTACTGTATATGTTGGCGTTCCTTACCTTTGTTTGATTAAAGTTCTATGTTCATTGTGGAAATCCGTATCAGCCTCATCCCTACACCAGCATATCATAACATTACCCTCTTATTTCATGTAGTTACAGGGTAAGTATGACATTACGGGCCGTAAATTAAAGTGGAGCTTGTTACACTCTTGTTTCATGTAGTTACAGGGTAAGTAATTAATAAAAAATAAAATAAAATAAATAAATAAAAACGTCTCGGTTACGTATGTAACCCTCGTTCCCTGAAGGAGGGAACGGAGACGTACGTCAGTAGTGACCGACGAATTGGGATATCGCTTAGAGAGCCCTATCATCTTCGTGTAAACTAAAACAAGCCAATGAAATTGGCGTGCGATATTTGCATAATGCGCACCACCCCCGTCAGGTGTATATAAATAGGAAGCAGATGCAATCGCACTCTGTTTTTCGCTGAGGAGACAACTGGTGTCCGCGCTACAGCGAGGGTACAGAAACTGTGGCGACGGGACGTACGTCTCCGTTCCCTCCTTCAGGGAACGAGGGTTACATACGTAACCGAGACGTTCCCTTTCAGTCGGTCACGTTCGACGTACGTCAGTAGTGACCGACGAATTGGGATCCCAACTAAAGCGCCACAGTTATGAAACCCCTTCCAGTGCCCAGCGCAAGCTCAGCCGCCCATAGCACCGGCTGGCGGTGAAGGGGGCGAGCTTACACCGAGAGAGTCTACTGCTGTCTAACCACTACCCACTAAGTAAACTAGACACACTGGGGAAGCGAACCCGTAAGGGACGCTGCGGAGACCACTACCTACCCAATGGGGGAGGAGTTTACGTGGGAAATACACACATGGACTGGCCCGGGGGGCAGTACGCATATGGAGTCCCTGGGATGGCTCCACCTGGTAGGGGGAGACTCATCTGACAGGTGACAGCAGAGCTGGCTCTGCTAAGGGAAAGACACGGACTCGGCCCGTAGGGAGTTTTAAACCGTGGAAAATACACATATGGGACCGCTCGCGTAGAGGGGTCATATGGGCCCCAGCCAACAGACAGCGTCAGCGACGGATGTAGGCCTGGCATCAGACACTCCGCAATGTCCGAGCCGAAGGGGGAGGCGGAGGAACTCGACAGGGTTCGCCAAGCGGGGAACACGACTGGAGTGAAAGTATGCACGTATCCGGCCAGTGGCGGGAATGGCATTGCAAGCCGACACTTAGAGTGGGTACAACACGTCTACCGACTAGTGGATGCGAGTACACGTGAGGATACCGGCTCTACACGTAGGCTATAAAACCTAGCGAACGTGTTTGGTGTCGCCCAGCCCGCAGCTCTACAGATATCTGTCAGCGAGGCGCCATGAGCCAGCGCCCAGGAAGAGGCCACCCCTCTGGTGGAGTGGGCTCTCAACCCGAGCGGGCAAGGCACGCCCTGGGATTCGTACGCCAAGGCGATGGCATCCACTATCCAGTGGGCCATCCTCTGCTTGGAGACAGCCTTTCCCTTCTGCTGGCCTCCGTAACAGATGAAGAGCTGATCTGAGGTTCTGAAGCTTCGCGTTCTGTCCACGTAAACGCGCAGAGCGCGGACGGGACAGAGCAAAGCTAGGGCTGGGTCTGCCTCCTCCGAGGGCAGCGCTTGCAGGTTCACTACCTGATCTCTGAAGGGAGTGGTAGTAACCTTGGGCACGTATCCAGGCCGGGGTCTCAGGATGACGTGAGAAACACCGGGCCCGAATTCTAGGCACGTCTCGTCGACCGAAAATGCATGCAGATCCCCTACCCTCTTCAGGGAAGCCAATGCAACCAGAAGAACCGTCTTAAGAGACATTAGTTTCAGGTCGACTGATTGCAAAGGTTCAAAGGGATGACCCCGGAGAGCTGTGAGAACCAGGGTCAAATCCCAAGAGGGTACGGAGGAAGGGCGAGGAGGATTGAGTCTCCTGGCCCCCCTCAGGAATCTGACGATCAGATCGTGTTTCCCCAGGGACTTACCCTCAACTGCATGGTGATGTGCGGCAATAGCGGCAACATACACCTTGAGGGTGGAGGGAGACAGCCTACGCTCCAACCCATCTTGCAGAAAGGAAAGCACGGATCCGACCGAACATGATCGGGGGTCCTCTCGGCGAGAGGCGCACCATTCGACGAACAGGTTCCACTTCAACGCATAGAGACTCCTAGTGGAAGGAGCTCTAGCGGAAGTGATGGTGTCTACGACCGCTTGCGGGAGATCACTCAGAACCTCCGCATCCCGTCCAGGGACCACACGTGGACGTTCCACAGATCGGGACGCGGGTGCCACAGGGTGCCCCGTCTCTGAGTCAGGGGGTCCTTCCTCAGAGGAATCGGCCAGGGAGGTGCTGTCGCGAGGAGAATGAGGTCTGAGAACCAGGTCCGAGTGGGCCAGTACGGAGCCACTAACAGAACCTGCTCCCCGTCCTCCCTGACCTTGCACATGAGTTGTGCGAGAAGGCTCACTGGGGGAAACGCATGTTTGCGCAGACCCGGGGGCCAGCTGTGTGCCAGGGCATCCGTGCCGAGCGTGCCGCCGGTCAGGGAATAAAACCACTGGCAGAGGGCAGTTTCCAGGGAGGCAAACAGGACTACCTGGGCCTCGCCGAAACGCTGCCAAATCAGCTGGACCGCCTGGGGGTGGAGCCGCCACTCGCCCGCAAGTAGATGCTGCCGTGGCAGCTCGTCGGCTGCACGGTTGAGCACACCTGAGACACGAGTGGCCCGAAGGGACCTCAGATCCACAACAAGAGATGGCAGGCGAGTTGCGACATGCGACGGAAGCGTAGACCACCTTGACGGTTGGTGTACGCAACGGCCGCAGTGCTTTGTGAGCGGACTAGAACGTGCTTGCCTGACAACAGCTTCTTGAAGCGGGCCAGCGCAAGATGAACCGCTAGCAACTCGAGGCAATTGGTATGCCAATGCAGCTGAGGCCCCGTCCAAAGACCTGTCACTGCATGCCCGTTGTACGTGGCCCCCCATCCCGTGGCAGAGACATCTGTGGAGACCACAGCGTGCCTGGACACTCGTTCGAGGGGTACTCCGGCCCACAGGAAAGAAGGGTCCAACCACCGGACAAGGGTGCGACGGCAGCTCGGTGTCACGGGGACACGGAGCGTGCCGCACTGCCATGCCCATCTCGGGACCCAGCCGCGGAGCCAGTGTTGAAGCGGTCTCATATGAAGCAATCCGAGCGGCGTTACCGCGGCTGCAGATGCCATATGCCCCAGGAGCCTCTGAAAATCTTTCAGTGGAGCCGCTGTCCTGCACTTGAGCGAGCTCAGGCAGTTCAACACCGACTGGACGCGCACCTCGGTGAGACGCGCAGTCCGTGCGACCGAGTCTAGCTCGAGACCGAGACAAGAGATCCTCTACCCGGGGGCGAGTTTGCTCTTGTCCCAGTTGACCTGAAGACCCAACCGGCTGGGAGCTACAACCATGTCGGGTAGGACTTTGTACTGACATGTCCGACCCTCGAACGCAGACCGACCTAGGAAGGGTCTGTGTCGAGGCAGAATCGAGACATGAAAGTACGTGTCCTTCAGGTCTATTGCTGCAAACCAATCCTGGGGACGGTCCAGGATTGGCCGTAGCCCACCGCCCTTTTACGGTACAATGAAGTAGGGGCTGTAGAACCCCGACTTCATATCGGCTGGAGGGACCGGCTTGATTGTATCCTTCGCCAGGAGGACAGCAATCTCCACCCGGAGAACAGGTGCACTGCCCAACGACACCGGAGTGAAGTGGACAGCCCTGAAGACCGGGGGACGCCGGGCCAACTGAATCGCATAGCCGAGTCTGATAGTACGAATGAGCCAACTGGACAGGCTGGGGAGCATGATCCACGCTTCCAGACACTGGCAGACACCTCTTGTTGTGACCTGGAGTTTGAGGAAACTGCTCTTTTTGTGAAAAAGTGGGTACCGCTGGACTCCGGAGAGCCAGCGGCGGTGGACAGACAAACACAAATTCCCCCCGGCCCTCCTCCGGGGGTGGGAGAGATGGTGGAAAACTCTCCCGAAGAGCAAGATCCTTCCCCTCCAGGTTGCCCGTCTCAGTGCCGTGTTTTGCTCTTGCGTTTACTACCGGGCTTAGCGGAGACGGGCTGGGCACCACGCCCGCGACCGGCACCCTGCTGTCTGGCTAGTGTAGGCTGCTGCTTTGCCGTCTTAGCAGGGGCGGAGGACGATGCAGGCGGGCTCCCTCGGCGACGAGCGGGCTGAGGCTGAGCCACGGGCGGCTGGGTGGAGGCAGCAGCGGACTGCCGTGGCATGACGTGACTGATAGCCTCAGCCTGCTTCTGTGCAGCGGAGAACTGATGGGCGAAGACCTGGTCACCTCGTCGTGCACTTCCGGGAAGAAAGGCATTGGGGCGGGACGCTGGGTTTGGCCAGCGCGACCCCCCCCCCAAGTACCAATCATCCAACCGAGATGGGCCGGGACAGGGTGGAGGGTTCCACTCGAGCCCGACACACAAGGCAGCCCGGGAAAGCACAGCCGTCAACTCGGGATCCGACTCGGACCACGCTACCGTCCCGGAGGGCGGCAGCGCGTCCGGGTCTTCCCCCGAGGACTCTGGCTCACCTTCCGATGCTGTGATCGACATCTGATCCGCTGCCGGCGCACCAAAGGTAACGGCTGGACAGTCCGAAGAGGGCCCAGCAGATCCTCTCCTGAGGCAGTGTTTTAGAACAAAAAACACACGAAGAAAGGAGTCTTCTAAATAGGACACCAGTGAATGGCTCCGAAGCGAAAGACAGAGTGCGATTGCATCTGCTTCCTATTTATATACACCTGACGGGGGCGGTGCGCATTATGCAAATATCGCACGCCAATTCCATTGGCTTGTTTTAGTTTACACGAAGATGATAGGGCTCTCTAAGCGATATCCCAATTCGTCGGTCACTACTGACGTACGTCGAACGTGACCGACTGAAAGGGAACGCAAACAGTCATATCACTTGGAAAACTTTATTTGAAAAACAACTTATTTCAAAACAGATTTAAAGTTGCAACACTTCTTATTCGTTTCTCTTGCTTAGCTTCTTCCACCTCTTGTTCCTCTTCTTCTTTTTTTCCACTGATGAATCTTAAGAGGGAATCCCATTTGCTATTCTGTATTTAAAAAATACAGAACACCCGGAAATGTGCTCACCGTTTACTCATCTTTTACCCTCATGCCATCTGAGATGTATACGACTTTCCTTCTTAAGATGAACACAAAAAGGATTTTAGGAAAAAAATAAATCATCTGGGGATGCTTTATAATGCAAACTCACGTGTTCCTAAAAGTCGAAGCATCAAACAGCACAAACAGCAATAACTATAGTAATCCATACGACCCTAATGGATAAATCGATGTCTTCTGAAGTGAAACGATACGTATTTGTAAGAAAAATACCAAATATTTGAATATTTTTAAAACTTTCGACCAGCTGTCTTCTGCGCGTGCATGCGAGGGTTGAGAGTTTATGCTTGACGTAACTTGAAGCGTGACGTAAGCTTGCCGAGAAACTCACGCAGATGTTGGATGCCGTCAGTTTTTTTTTTTATTATTATTATTATTATTATTTTTTTAGTAATGCTCACAACAAAATACACAGAATAGCAGATAATGAGAATGAGAAACAAACAAGACAGAATAACAGAGACGGCAGTTCTCGCGCGAGTTTCACATGAATCTCCCGCGAGAACGTCATTAAAGATTCAAGTTGCTTCGTCGAACGCAAAGTCGACTCTCATGCAGGCGCTGGTGACAGCTGGTCGGAAGCGAAAAGATGAATAGCCTAAACCATGAGAAAATTTCGGGGTGTACTGTATTTTCTTATAATACAGAACAGCAATGAGATTCCTTCTTAAGATTCATCAGCTGAGAAACAACAGCAGGTGGAAGCCAAGCGAGAAACAACAACAACCAAAAAAAGGACAAAACTTGTTACTTTCTGTCAGGACTTTAGAGTTTGAAATGAAAAGTTGATTTAAAAAAATGAATAATAAGTGTTGTAGACCTGTTTTTAATAAAGTTGTTTTTCAAATAAAGGTTTCGGAGTCAGTGATATCAGATTGTTTGCATTTTATTAATTACTTACCCTGTAACTACATGAAATAAGAGGGTAACAAGCACCACTTTAATTTACGGCCCGTAATGTCATACTTACCCTGTAACTACATGAAATAAGAGGATAACAAGCACCACTTTAATTTACGGCCCGTAATGTCATACTTACCCCTTAGTTATATGTCATAAGTACCCCTTAGATATAAAATATTTACAGTATAAATAATTTGTTATTTTCCTGGTTGTTACACTATAATTATTGAAAGTTATGCTGTAAATTAGTTGTAATTATGCAGTACTTTCCGGGCTGTAATCTAAAGCGTTACCCAATTTTCTTTCTAACCCTAAAAAAAAGGGTCATCCTCATTACAAATACTTTAATTAAATCAGTTAATTAAAATAAATTCTCAGTCTTGGGAATTATTAACTCTTATCCATAATATAAATCAATTACAACTTAGATTTTTTTGGGTGATTATATATATACTGATCAGGCATTTCATTATGACCACCTTCCTAATATTGTGTTGGTCCCCCTTTTGCTGCCACAACATCCCTGACCCATCAAGGCATGCACTCCACTAGACCCCTGAAGGTGTGCTGTGGTATCTGACACCAAGATGTTAGCAGCAGATCCTTTAAGTCCTGTAAGTTGCGAGGTGGAGCCTCCATAGATCGGACTTGTTTGTTTAACATATCCCACAGATGCTCGATTGGATTGAGATCTGGGGAATTTGGAGGCCAAGTCAACACTTCAAACTTTTGTGCTCCTCAAACCTTTCCTGAACCATTTTTGCTTTGTGGCAGGGCACATGTCCTGCTGAAAGAGGCCACAGCCACCAGGGAATACCGTTTCCATGAAAGGGTGTTCATGGTCTGCAACAATGCTTAGGTAGGTGGTACGTGTCAAAGTAACATCCACATGGATGGCAGAACCCAAGGTTTCCCAGTAGAGCATTGCCCAAAACATGACACTGCCTCTGCCGGCTTGTCTTCTTCCCATAGTTCATCCTGGTGCCATGTGGTCTCCAGGTAAGCAACCCACGTACCCAGCCATCCACGTGATGTAAAAGAAAACATGATTCATCAGACCAGGCCACCTTCTTCCATTCCTCTGTGGTCCAGTTCTGATGCTCACGTGCCCACTGTTGCCGCTTTCGGCGGTGAACAGGGGTCAGCATGGGCACCCTGACTGTTCTGCAGCTATGCAGACGCAACAAACTGTGATGCACTGTGTATTCTGACACCTTTCTATCAGAACCAGCATTAACTTCTTGAGCAGTTTGAGCTACAGTAGCTCGTCTGTTGGATCGGACCACACGGGCCAGCCTTTGCTCCTCACGTGCATCAATGAGCCCTGGCCACCCATAACCCTGTCGCCAGTTCACCAATGTTCCTTCCTTGGACCACTTTTGATAGATATTGACCACTGCAGACCAGGAACACCCCAGAGCTGCAGTTTTAGAGATGCTCTGACCCAGTCGTCTAGCCATCACAATTTGGCCCTTGTCAAACTCACTCAAATCCTTATACTTGCCCATTTTTCCTGCTTCTAACACATCAACTTTGAGGACAAAATGTTCACTTGCTGCCTAATATATCTTGCCCACTAACAGGTGCCGTGACGAAGAGATCAGTGGTTATTCACTTCACCTGTCAGTGGTCATAATGTTATGCCTGATCAGTGTATCTATATATATATATATATCTATATATATATATATATATATATATATATATGTATATATATATATATGAATTAATGCCACAATTTCATTTTTAGAGGCATTTCTGATTAATTTCCGATCCTGCTTTGTACATGCTATTATGATACTCTTCCAGACTTGTCTGATATTGTTCTTCGATTTCTAGAGCATCAAACAAAAGAGACAAATTCTCTATGAATCCAGATCTCATGTTACAGCTGTTTTCAACTTGTTTAACAGAGCTCCACTGCAAAATCTCATTAGGAATTTTATAACTTTAATATTTGAAGTTCTCCTAATGCTGTCACAACATTTATTACACAATAGCCTAATTTGCATCATAAGTGATAAAGGCGTGCATAATGACTCCCATTATACTGATGTGACAGGGGAATTCAGGTTCCTTTCAGCACCTCCTTTATTACGAGACTCGAGCAGTCATGATGATTACAATGATTATATGATGAGGATGCTGACCTGTACTGTTACCTCTGAATCACAAGAAGGAACTCACAGAGGAATATATAGCATCGACAATTTACTTTCAAAAATATGCCTTAAAGAAAGACTTTGAATAAGTGAGTGATATTTTCATGTGTTGGGACTGTAAGAGTTTTCTATTTGCTGAGATGTTCCTATGACCTTGTCACCCAGGACAAGAGTGCCTTGACGTAATGACACATACGAGACACCTCATTTTGTTGAAATAATCACCAGTGCTTTGGCAGAGATCAGGTCAAACGTCTGCCGCTCTCCCCACTTTTTTACTTAGTTTGCATTTTGTCAAGGTGTCAACAAGGCACACTTTGAACATGACAGAAGGTCGACATTTACAAGACACCCTGATGACCCCGCTGCACCCCGAGAAGAAAGGCCACGCCAACGTCACTCACTAAACCAATGTTTCTTTAACGGGCCCATCAGTGCAGATGCAAGAAGGTCGTGAAGACCTTGTAACGGGATAGAGACTGAACGTAATCTGATGAACTGCCATATCCCATAACTGCCATCCAGTCTGAACGAGAGCAGCGTTGAGCTCAGAAAAGTGTCAGAGGGGAGCAGATTCTGACATTAAACAGTAAGAGCATTATCATCTTCACCCTGACAGAGCCAAAGACTAGTTTAAGATGATACGTGTGAGAGGGTTTAATGTCACACGGTGGGAGAGCTTAACAATACCACCAGCTGTCAGACAGGATGTGCAAAGAGCCTGCGAGGGCAGTCAGATGTCCTACATCAGAATCTAGAGGATGTTTCTCATTTGACCTCCTGAAAGGTGGGTCGAGTAAGGGGGGCGTTTCATACACTTCACAAGAAGAAGGATTAGCCCGCCATGCAGCAGCAGGGAAGAGAATTAACAACGGCGAGGAAGAAATTCAGTATTCTGCTTCACACTGGCTATATTATTGGATCAGCTGTGAGTAATTCTATGAAATGGGGACCATGAACTTAAATTAAGCTAGGCAACATGGTGCAGAATTGTAATTCAGATTTGGTTGTAAACGGGTGGTTAACTGTTTTTTTTTTTTTTTTCCAGGCTTGATTGTGTTTATGGGGTGCAGTTTAACATGTCTTAATACTTCGTTTTTTAAAAAAACGCTGAATTTTTCAAATGTTTAACCTTTATTCTACACCGCCTTTTCCATTGTCATTTGAACGGCCAGTTTGACTTCCTGGTTCTGTGATACCACTCCCTCCGAAATACGCAATGTGCTTAGATTGGTTAGCTGGCCCAGTGTATTGTGATTCGCTGAAGCATCCGAAAATGCCACGCCCCTTACCATTAGTTGTTACATGTGCTTCAGTGGAAATGTAAATAATGGTGTCTATATTGCCATATCAAATTGAGCCCAAATCAGACCCAGATAGCAGTAATGAAGAGGGTCAAGCAGAACCTCTCCAAGCACGGTTTTCAAAAGACGTTTCTGAATGGTAAGTATTTTAGTTTGTATTTGTGTTTAGATATGCTGTCACTTGTAAATGTTACTGCTGTTTATGTTAGCTTTCAATATATGGTTTTATCCTGATTAAAGCTTTACTGTAGCTGAATACATGACCGTGTACTACCATTTTTGTAAAGGTATCATTTAATTTATAGCATGAACAACTGTTTGTTTAAATTATAATAATACTTTACATTAATACTGTTTTCACTGTTTTTTTATCAAACTTATGCAGAATTGGTAAGAATAAGAGACTTCTTTCAAAAAACGTTTGCGAACTAATTGTAGTGTTTTACCTATATTCTATCAAATAAACTGTAGTTGTTTCGGCAAGGTATGTTCCCAACCCTAATAAAACTGTTGTAAATAGTTTTCTAGTCAGTGCCGATAGCCTCACTGAAATATAGAGCCGTTGTGCTTCGGGCAACCAGAGTTTGAGTCCTGGCTCACGGACCTTTCCTGATCCCGTCCCCCTTACCTCACTTCCTGTCCACCCTATACTATCCTATCATAATAAAGGCAAAGATAAATCTAAAAAAAAAAATAGTTTTCTACTTAAGGACCAGTTCAAGTAACCTCTCTTCTATTTTACTACAACTACTATCAACACAATTACCATGATTTTGAATAGTAAACAACTAAAGCACTTTGTGGCCCTGAGTTTAATGCCTGAACTGTAAAATGTTTAATGTTTAAAATCATTAGAAATTGTTAGAGACATTTCTCAGAATATCTTCTTTTATGTTCCAAAGAAGAAAGAAAGTCATGAGAGTAAGTAAATGATCAGAGAATTTTCATTTTTGGATGAACTATCCCTTTAACACTCAAGAAAAGCCTAGAAAACAAATACACATATTTTTGATAGCCAGCACACAAAAAAGCAAATCAACCGATCGATAGTTGCAGTAAACAGAAATACACACACTCTTGTAAGCTGTTTCTACTGCAGGCTATAAAGACTGTGCTTAATGAGGGGGCATTTATAGTGCTAGTCTGGACACAGCAGATCACTAAAGCCGCATTTACAGTGCATGTCTTGATGCCAAATTCCGATTTGTTGAGTATATCTGCTTTTTTTTACGTCCAGCTTGCATCTTCTTTTAAAAGTGACCCATATCTGATATCTATACACTTTCCAAATCAACCCAAGGTAGACATGCTGACACAAAAAAAGCTTAGGCCGAAAAGGAAGTAAAATGGTGCATTGCAAATTGTACGCAGAGAAAATAATACAATCTCTTGCTTTCTACATCATCTTTAAAGGTCAACAATCATTGGGTTGAGCCAGGCCCGGATTGGCTAATCGGGAGCACCGGGAGAATTCCCCGGGGGGGCCGGTCTGTTTTTTTGGCCGCAAGGGCCGGTGTTGTCATGGCACTGTGTTTAAATATGTCAACGCGGCCAAATGTACTAAGCTGAGTAGCCTACATTTTTCCTTAAAACCAGTCATTGGCGGATTTAGGCATGGGCGGCATCTTGCCGGGGGCGGCCCGGGACACCCGCTCTAGAAAAAAACAAAACAAATGCGCGATCGGGGTTTTACCGTTAATTTGCACGTAACGTCAATGATATCATGTCACCTGTGGGTAAATTAACCTCGGGACTCGGAGTGTGCGCCTGGAGAAGACAACGCACTCAAAAATAGGCTATATGAGAAGAAGGGATGAGGTGACGTCTGTAGGGAGAGCGGAACGGGAGCGGGACAAGTTCTAAATCAACACTAAATTATGGTAAGACAAAAGGTCTAAACCACCGAAGGCCAATATAGGTAAATAAATAAAAAGGAAGAGGGGAAACGTGCAAAAGATAAAGGCATGCATGCAGCTATCGTAATAATAGTACGCAAATAATAAAATATATGGCCTATCACTTGTGTTATTGCTTGCTATGCTATTACACATTGGGCAACAATATTAATTTTTCTGTCCAATTTGCTTAGATAAACAGACAGTAAAATGTGATTTTGTGATTTCACTTCCCAAAAAGACATGAAAAAGACCTGAAAAAGACGCAAATGCATGTATCCAATTAATATCAGATTTATTTCCTCATATAAATGAGGCCTGAAACCAATCTAAGAATATCAGAATCCATGTGCTTTTTCCTGTGTTAGTGGGTCATATCCAATCTGTGCCACATGGGAGGAAAAGAATCCGAATTGGGTCACTTGAACCATGTAATGTAAATGCGGCCTAACTGATAGAGGCTGAGGCCAATAAACAGCCAGCCTCACATCAACACGCTAATCAGCTAAACCAGCCACACAGCATTCACTTCACGATGACCAGACCCCAGGTTAAATATACAACAGGCGCTGTGGAATGAATGACTGTAATTGCAGCATAACCTGGCCCTGTCTTACCCACTGCTAAGGGAATTTTATCCATGTTTTTTCCCAGGCGCTCATGAGGTCATTTAGAAAACCGATTTCGCCGACAACAAGGGTTGCGGTGTCAGGGGATTCATTTGATTCCGTGTCAGACTCTGTGTGCGAATTCTTTGATCTCGGGGCAGACTCTCTAAGCTACCACTGGCCATGTGATTATCCACGAGCAACCTGTTACTCTCAGTTTCTGACCTAATCCTATCTTCCCCTCACAGTCCTTTTATCTGTCTCCCATCTCCCATCTCTGCTTCATCTAGCAGCACTTTCATTCCACACCACCTCCCAATCTTACTGTCTTACTTAGGCCACAGTCCATTGAAAAGCCATCTGAAGCCATAATCAATTCCAGCTGAATCAATAACACTTGGCTAGGAGGAGCAGGAGGTGACAGAGTGCTCATTGAGCTGTCAATCAAATACTTACTCCAATCTCAGAGTCCACAGCATCCCTAGCCTTGGGCAGGGTGAACACCAAATGAAGAAAAAACTGCAGACGTCCCTTTATGCAATGTTTGAAATTCCAGACGAGTAACGAAAACACTTCAATTCACGCCATCAGATGCAGAGTAATCGAAAACAGCTCTGTTGGAGTGTAATCTTTATTACTCCCTGTATGTTTATCAACTTGGGATTGAAGCGATTTGATTGGAAAGGATTGTGATTTATAACTTGCAGGAGTGTCTTTGTGAAACAACATGCCTGTTGTCAGTAAGATAATTGCTTGGTGTTTGTTTTTTAGGTTACTAGCCAGTGCAAAGTTTCTGGTACTAAGATTTTGGGAGAAAAACATTAATAACATATCATAAAATGGGGAGAACAGAACAAAGAGTGCCAACAATGCATTTGTTCACTTGAAATGGTACTTTTTTCTTCACTAGGCAGAACAATGTGTCTGGTGGGAGTTAAAATATAAAGCTAACTTTTACTAAGTTCCACACACACACACACACACACAGAGAGATGACTAATTTGTGTTGTTCTTAACAGACTGCTAGCCTAGGTCCTTTTTCCAAAAAAAAATAAAAATGCGAAAGGACCAACCATGAAGTCAGAAAGTCGCAGTTATAAATCTTCTTTTGATTCAGCAAGATCTAAAGTCTGTGGAACATCTCATCTAATTTGTATTAGGATAAGTTCACTTTCAAATGAAAATAACCCTCAAGTCATCCTAAGTGCATATGACTTTCTTCTTTCTGATGAACTCAATCGGAGATATATTAATAGATATCCTGACACATCCGAGCTTTATAATGGCAGTGAGCGGGATCAGGGAGTATGAGCTGAAGAAAGTGCTTCCATCCACATCCATCCATCATAAACATACTACACAGGGCTCAGGGGGGTTAATAAAGGCCTTATGAAGCAAAGTCATGCATTTGTGTAAAAAAAAAAAAAAAAAAAAAAAATTTAACAAGTTATGAAGTAAAATATCAAAAAACTTCAAAAAGTTTACGCTATGTCCTACGCCTTCCCTATGGAAAAAGCTTAACTGACACAATGCCAGTTCCATTTTTTCCGTAAGTTCAATATGGAAGGTGGTCTGGCAGAAGCTAGATATTTTACTTCATAAGTTGTTAAATATGAATATTTTTTTTACACAAACACAACACTTCGCTTCAGAAGGCCTTTTTTTACAGGGTTAGTTCACCCAAAAATGAAATGTGTAAGACCTTCATTCATCTTCGGGAAACAAGAATTAAGATTTTTTTTTTTTTTAACAACTGTTTGAGTTTTCTTTTTTTTAAAGGCAAATAAACATTTCAAGAATACAATTATACAAATCTGGAACCCACCCCAAACCATCCCACCCCTGGTAGACATTCAATTTAAGTCTATAAAGAAAAATTAAGCATTCTATATGTCCCGACGGCAGGGGAATCCTGGAGTATGGCATATTGAGGGAAGCCCCAATACTGCAGCACAGCCATGATATAAAGTTAAATGTGCTCTAAGTGATGTCACACGTTTTTAGGCCAAAACATTTTTTGTCACATACAGCAAACATCTCCTCACTATCCGCTAGCTGCCTGTTCCCTGAACACACTGACAAAAAAAACGTGGTCTCTGTAGTCACCAAAAGCTCCAAAAACGGCAACAAAAACTACCTGGTGCAGCCTGGAACACAAAACAAAATAAACATGCTCCGACAAGAATGATTTTAAACGTGCATTCATGACTGTTTCAGGAAGCTCGGAGGGGAGGGGGAGGGGGAGGAGGAGGGAGGGTCTAGCTAGCCTCTGTTTTGTTTGACAACACTTCGAACGGCAACAGGAAGTTACTCCACCCAGGATCGCTTAGGGCACCTTTAAGGAAAGTTATATGTCTACCTCAGATTTAAAGTTTAACTGCATTTAACAGTACATTAGCAACATGCTAACGAAACATTTAGGAAGACAATTTACCAATATCACTCTTGCTTGCTTACCTAGTCTGATGATTCAGCTGTGCACAGATCCAGATGTTAATACTGACTGCCCTTGTCTAATGCCTTGAACATGGGCTGGCTTATGCAAATATTGGGGTCATACATATTAATGATCTTGACTGTTACGTAACAGTCGGTGTTATGTTGAGATTCGCCTGTTTTCTGGAGGTCTTTTAAACAAATGAGATTTATATAAGAAGGAGGAAACAATGGAGTTTGAAACTCAGTGTACTGTATGTCTTTTCCGTGTACTGAACTCTTGTTATTCAACTATGCCGAGGTAAATTCAATTTTTGATTCTAGGGCACCTTTAAGATGAAAGTGAATGGCTGTGACAAATATATATATATATATATTTATATGTGTGTATATATATATATATATATATATATATATATATATATGGGGCATATGCCTCGTAGTGCCACATAACCATAGTAATAATTTTAGACCAATCTGATTTTTAATTAGGCTACAACAATTCTTAATAACTTAAATAAATGCACTTTGGATTCACAAGCCTGTTGCATTTGATTAGAATCTTTATTAAGCATTTATATATGCCTCATACTGCCACATAACCATTTATATATGCCTCATAGTGCCACATAACCATAGTAATAATTTTAGAACAATCTGATTTTTAATTAGGCTACAACAATTCTTAATGACTTAAATGCACTTTGGATTCACAAGCCTGTTGCATTTGATTAGAATCTTTATTAAGCATTTTCCACAATAATTGTACATATTACAGGAGGAGAAGAAAAAGGGGACACAGTAATGATTTCAAAAGATGTTGCCTAGCCTAATATATCCCACCCAGTGCCGATCCTACACTTCCGGGGGCCCTAAGCAAACCTTTGTGAAGGGGCCCCTGTCAGTGCATTCTTAAACAAACCCCCCAAAATTTCCATAATCTTTATTATTGCACGAACCAATAATTACAATGGTTTATGCAAGGTGCACTGCCAGTTTTCTATAGTTAATGGAATTAAAACATCAAGGAAAAAAACTGAAAGTTATGAAAAAAGCATATAAATATGTAAAGGGAAACACATTAAAACACGTCAAATTGGCAGTAAAAACAATTAAGTAAAATTAAAACCAAATTTTCGTTGACAGATAAATAAATGCTTTTTGATAATAGTAGTGCGCTGGCAGAAAAACTATAACACACAGCCGAATCGGCTTTCTAAATGCACGATTTACTATCGAATTACAACATGATAAACAATAATAATAAAATATGCTAGGTTGTTTAAACCCAATCATTGAGTTACATATTTTAATTAAATACTCAACTGCTGGGTTTGTCCATTTTGACCCAAATCAACAACCCATCATTTTTTAGCATGAAGAAGGCTTAGTTAAACATATGAAAATACATCAATAATTCTCTGTATGAGCATTGTTTTTAAAGTACCTGAGTCACACAACAGTGTGTAGTACTGAACATGAAAGTTTATTTCTTATGAACCACGCATAAGAGCGTTTTGATTATTGATGTGTAGTAGGCCTATACCAACACAAACCGAAAGTTACATTTACCTGGACTGGAGTTATTGTTTGACAACTTGCTTCTGAATTTATTGCTTTGTCAAGACTAAATAAGAAATTAAAATATTTCAAAAATACATACTTTCTTCATTCTTGGCACTTTTTATCTGTTCCAGAAGTTTCATTTTGCAGCCATAGCCATGTCAAGATGCCTGTTAGGCCTATCTCCCACACTGCATGATGTGCTGGTTATTGAATAAATATAAATCATCATTAAAATATTTCCACATGACTCCGCCAATATTTAGTAGACCCCACACATATATTTGCATGTTATAAAGAAATATTCACATTATGGTAAATTATCGTCATGTTTATTTTGTATACTGATGAGCAAGGGGGCCCCAACTCGCGTAGCTTGCGTATAGGGAGGATCGGCTCTGATCCCACCTCTCTTTATCTGTGGAATTCAGGTTTCAATGATAGCTGCTGTTTGTTTTTCACACTATGTCCTGCCAGACCTCCCACCCAGAGCCACAAGAGAATCTGGGGACAAGACCTGGAAAGAAAACCAACACCGTGGGCTTGAAAGGATGGATTTAGTTCAGGGCTCGCCTGCTGCTCAGAACAGCTTTGAAGCCTGGAGTCGGCCCTTCGTCACACTGCCCACAGCGTCACTTTCCGTGTGCAGAGCTCACAGTAAACCTTTGCTAACAAGACATGGTCGCGGCATCCAAACAGACATATCTCTTTCTTGACAGGTCTGTGCAGTCCTATCACGTTCCAGAGCAGACTGCAGGACAGGCTGTGCTTCTGATCTTACAGCGGTCTGCCAACAACATCAATTGCCCACTAGGAAACAGAGGGTCACCAGTGGGCCAATTTAGGACACAGTGTTTCAGCATAAGATGGGAAAGTATTACTACAGATGTGGCGCCTTTGGCTGTGAAGGATAGACCTTGCCTACTCATTGTCTTATCTCTCATTTTACAGGCCTCTTTGCCATGCCTAAAACCCCTCCAATGGATATTTCTGGTATTGGTTGCTTTCCAGTGATTATATCCACTCAAAGTAATGCAGTGGCATTACCGTGGTTTTTCTTCCTTGGTGCTTGTCACAAAAACCCCATCCTCAATAAACACACACCCCCATTGCTCTTAACACCACAGCCTGGGTCTGTTAGCTCATTTGGCAGTAAGCTTACTTAGCCAAGCTGGTCTGTAAATAACGCTCCACAACAAGCAAAGTATCTGCCAAACCTAAACTAATTTGCCCAACTGCATTTACATTGCTAATTAAAAAGACTTCTGGATTTGTTGGGCCACTGCCTTTTGTCTTTCTGTCCAGAGAAAGCCATCATGAAATGGCATTTACAACTAATTTAACCTTATGAACTTGGCATCCTTCTAAGAGTTTAATTATATGCAGTGGCAAAAAAAAAATAAAATAAAAAATAAGGTGGGAATTTATTGGATTACAAGCAAAGCAATTAACTTGATATATGAATATGAATTAGGTGAAGCACAACAGTCCTAACTGGGGGAAAGTGGAGCACTGGCCATGACAAAAACATCTTGAAATAGCATTTACAACCAATTTAACATAATGAATTTGACATAATTCTCAATTAAAGTCAGCATGAAAGTTACATTAGTCTTTTTTTCCTGTTGTGACGCATATCTGAGTGAAACAGCTTCTCGAAAAAAAAGTCTAACGCCACTAAAAACGACATCAAAGAAGAGAATAGGGCTGTGTTCGAAATTGTGAAATTGACCTTTTTGAGGGAACAGGTGCCCAAAACAATAGTAGATGTTGTCGAGTGCACTCATTCAATCCCATAATGCACTGAAATAGCGAGTATACAAACTCAACAGCTAGAGAACACTTATATTGCACTGTGTTGGTCACGGTGAATTAATTCTTGTTTCACCAGAAAATGGGAGATATCCAGCTGTAGAACCGCAGTGCCAGAAGCAGACCAGCAGCCACAGGATGGAAGTTATGGGCGGAGCTTATATAGTTGATAGAGTTGCACTACCCATACAATTATCTTTTATTAAATATGAGCTATTTTTTACACAGATTTTTGATCAGAATGATATCTATAAGTGCAACTCTATTAACTATATAAGCTTCGGCCCTCACTTCCATCCTCTGGCTGCTGGTCTGAAACAAAATGTTGCACAATGTGGGTACAGCGTAATATCATACAAGTATACATTCCTTTTTAATTGATAATTAAAGGATTAGTTCACCCAAAAATGAACATTCTATCATTAATTACTCACCCTCATGTCGTTGGAAGACCTTCGTTCATCTTTCAGAACACCAATTAAGATATTTTTTATAAAATCCGATGGCTCAGTGAGGCATCTATTAACAGAAAGATAAATACCCAGAAAGCTACTAAAGACATTTAAAACAGTTCATGTGACTACAGTGGTTCAACCTTGAAGGTGCCTTAGAACTTTTTTTAAAAAGATGTAATATAAGTCTAAGGTCCCTTGAAAGTGTCTGTGAAGTTTCAGCTCAAAATACCCCATATACTTTTTTAATTAATTTTTTTAACTGCCTATTTTGGGGCATCATTATAAATGAGCCGATTCAGGGCTACTGGCCCTTTAATTCTCCTGCTCCACGCCCACGGAGCTCGCGCTTGCCTTGAACAGTGCATAAACAAAGTTTACACAGCTAATATAACCCTCAAATGGATCTTTACAAAGTGTTCGTCATGCATGCGTCGGATTATGTGAGTATTGTATACTGTTATATTGTTTACATTTGATTCTGAATGAATTTGAGGCTGTGCTCCGTGGCTAACGGCTAATGCTACACTGTTGGAGAGATTTATAAAGAATGAAGTTGTGTTTATGCATTATACAGACTGCAAGTGTTTAATAATGAAAATAGCGACGGCTCTTGTCTCCGTGAATACAGTAAGAAACGATGGTAACTTTAACCACATTTAACAGTACATTAACAACATGCGAAACATTTAGAAAGACAGTTTACAAATATCACTAAAAATATCATGATATCATGGATCATGTCAGTTATTATTGCTCCATCTGCCATTTTTTGCTATTGTTCTTGCTTGCTTACCTAGTCTGATGATTCGGCTGTGCAGATCCAGACGTTACTGGCTGCCCTTGTCTAATGCCTTTCATAATATTGGGAACATAGGCTGTTACGTAACAGTTGTCGTTATGTTGAGATTCACCTGTTCTTCGGAGGTCTTTTAAACAAATGAGATTTATATAAGAAGGAGGAAACAATGGAGTTTGAGACTCACTGTATGTCATTTCCATGTACTGAACTCTTGTTATTTGACTATGCCAAGATAAATTCAATTTTTTCATTTGAGGGCACCTTTAATGTTACGAAGCGACGAGAATACGTTTTGTGCGCCAAAAAAAAAAAAAAAATAACGACTTTATTCAACAATATCATGAAATTCATGAAGCTTCGAAGCTTTATGAATCTTTTGTTTCAAATCAGTGGTTCGGAGCATGTATCAAACTGCCAAAGTCACGTGATTTCAGTAAACGAGGCTTTGTTACATCATAAGTATTTTTAAATTGCAACGGTTCACCACTGGGGGTCATGACTTTTGCAGTTTGATACGCGCTTCGAACCACTGATTCAAAACAAAAGATTTGTAAAGCTTCGAAGCTTCATGAAGCAGTGTTTTGAAATTGCCCATCACTAGATATTGTTGAATAAAGTCATTATTTCGTTTTTTTGGTGCACAAAAAGTATTCTCGTTGCATCATAACATTAAGGTTGAACCACTGTAGTCACATGGACTGTTTTAAATACGTCTTTAGTTGCTTTCTGGGCATCTGAAAGTGTTAATTGTCTTGCTGGCAATGGAGGCCTCACTGAGCCATCGGATTTTATCAAAAATATCTTAATTTGTGTGAGATGAACGAAGGTCTTACGGGTGTGGAACATGAGGGTGAGTAATTAATGACAGAATTTTTGGTTGAACTAACCCTTTAAATTGTTTAATTAAGGTTTATACATAGTTTCCACGACAGAGTTCAAGATAAATATTTTCATTAATACTAGAGCTGCCAGTTAGCTAAGTGCCAAATGATTTTTAAACAGCAGACACAAACTACGCAAAAGCTACATACTATTACAGAAGACACAAAAGGGTTGATTTTACTGTGTATGTTCTTTAGTAAAGCAAATGAAAACAAACCTTTTTCTTTAGAATAGCACACACTTATAAATTGATCACAATAAAGCGATTGATGTTTATTTACATTAAGTGCATTTTGATGTCATGTTTTCTTTTCCACATATGTTTGGTGGGACCAAAGGAGGATTGTGAACTTGTGTCATACATTCACTGACAGATGGAGTGGAAACAGAGGAGATAAGAATAATGTCTGACAGCACTGCAGAGGATTCTTTCATTGTAGTACTCCACGTTTCAACTCAGTCATCAGCTGTCTGTCTTCACCCTGGCCCACTCTCAACTATACTCATGAGTGACTGGAGGGATCCTCTGAAATCTGCCTTTGCTTTTAAGATCTAAAATAAAATGTCAGATTCTCTCCCATTGACCCAGCATAAAGCTGAGTGTGCTTTAAGTGAGACACAACATTCATATAGACAGAGACAGATTTTTCCTACTCATCTTGAGAATGTTTAACTGACAGAGAGTAAATGAGCCCATTTGTTTCAAGTGTATGAGGTGGTCTGAACTAACGAAGGGGAATAGAGTGCAGAAAAATTGCACTGATCAAACTGTCCACAAAGTACAGAAAGTGAGAATTCTTTTCACTTCAGATGTTCTTTTGTGACTGTACCATCTTTATTTGCTCAAGCACACTTTTGAAGGATTTTTGAGGGGGAAAAAAAGAAAAGAAAGACACTGTACCACATCATGGAACCAGAGGAATGAATACAGAAACTATATGACTCCAGGCAGATAATGCAGAAATCATCAGTATATCAAACAAATGCAAAAGAAATGGCAAACCCAAACCAAAGTGCCCAGCAAGTGCTCTTCTTTTTTTTTGCTTGAACTCTCTCTCTCTCAGACTTTTCAGCCCTCAAGACTAGCCAAACCAATGTGACTGCATTGATCTGCACAGAGGCATCTTTGCTTGTCACTGCCTAGCACACTTGCAGTTGACTATAGTCCCCCACTGGGACTCAAGTTAAAGAAATAGTTCCGGTTGAAAACAATCTTCAACCATTTCAACCATCCGCTTCAATCAATCTTCAACTATCCCTTTGTGCCTCAGCATTTCTGATGTTCAATTAAATTGTATGAATGCAGGGGATTGTTACATAACCAAATGTCTGTAGAGAAGCCTGCAGAGCTGTTTTAAAGCACTGTTTACTGAAGTCCACAGACACTAAGAGCTTTTCTGAATGGTGTAACCACTGCAGCAGGCAGTCAAGAAAATGGAGCGAAGAAAAGACTTCCATTGAATCAATCTGCCAGTTAGAGTGTATTGTCAATATGCCAATGATTATATGCCAGGAATAAAAATAAAAATAATAAATTAATCATTATACTGTAAATGTTTTATATTGTCACGTTTGGTTTTGGGATCACATTTATTCTTTTATTTTGTATTATCACAGTTATGCTTTTTGTCATGTGATTCCCTTGTTGTGATTAGTTTTGGTCATGTGTTTCTCAGTTCTGTTTTCTAATTGGTTCATTGTTTCATTGTGTGTAACACACATTTCTTGTTTTGCTCATTAGTCTCTCTGTGTGTGTGTGTGTGTATATATATATATATATATATATATATATATATATATATATATATATATATATATATATATATATATATATATAGCCCTCATGTTACCATTGTCTTTTGTCTAGCTTTGTTTCGTGTAATTGCTGTTGGTGAGTTTACAGTTAAGTTCAGGTTCAGGTCTACACTCATGTTTATGTTTATTTCCAAGCCAAGCCATATTTTTAAGTTTAGTTAAGTTTATGTTTAAGTTTCTGTTTCACATCAATAAGCTGCACTTGGGTTCGTCCAACTCGCCTTCAGTGGTCATTTGTTACATATATATTACGTTTCAAAAATACTTTAAAGGTGCCCTCGAATTAAAAAATGAATTTATATTGGCATAGTCAAATAACAAGAGTTCAGTACATGGAAATGACATACAGTGAGTCTCAAACTCCATTGTTTCCTCCTTCTTATATAAATCTCATTTGTTTAAAAGACCTCCGAAGAACAGGAGAATCTCAACATAACACCGACTGTTACGTAACAGTTGGGGTAAACGCCCCCAATATTTGCATATGCCAGCCCATGATCGAGGCATTACACCATCTATGCATTACACAAGGGCAGAACGTCTGGATGTGCACAGCTGAATCATCAGACTAGGTAAGCAAGCAAGGAAAACAGCGAAAAATGGCAGATGGAGCAATAATAACTGACATGATCCATGATAACATGATATTTTTAGTGATATTTGTAAACTGTCTTTCTAAATGTTTCGTTAGCATGTTGCTAATGTACTGTTAAATGTGGTTGAAGTTACCATCGTTTCTTACTGTATTCACGGAGACAAGAGCCGTCGCTATTTTCATTATTAAACACTTGCAGTCTGTATAATTCATAAACACAACTTCATTCTTAATAAATCTCTTCAACAGTGTAGCATTAGCCGTTAGCCACAGATCACAGCTTCAAATTCATTCAGAATCAAATGTAAACATATATAAACATAATATAACAGTATACAATACTCACATAATCCGAAGCATGCATGCAGTATGCATGATGAACACTTTGTAAAGATCCATTTTGAGGGTTATATTAGCTGTGTAAACTTTGTTTATGCTGTTTAAGGCAAGCGCGAGCTCCGGGGGGCGGAGAGCGTGCGATTTAAAGGGACCGCAACCTGATTCAGCGCATTTCTAATTATGCCCCAAAATAGGCAGTTAAAAAAAAATCTGGGGGGTATTTAGAGCTGAAACTTCACAGACACATTCAGGGGACACCTTAGACTTATATTATATCTTGTAAAAAAAAACATCCGACGGCACCTTTAAATCATTTTTAATATTATATTTTAATTTGTATTATTTTTACAGCTTTAATACTGTCAGTGTTTCATTATGTCAGTTATAAGCCTTTTTATTTCTTAATGTTACAAACTTGGATAACAAATTGGATAAATGTGTTAAAAATGATTGTTAAAAAAACATTTAAAGGGGTGATGATTGATTTCACTTTTTTTAACCTTAGCTAGTGTATAGTGTTGCTGTTTGATCATAAACAACATCTGCAAAGTTACAACGCTCAAAGTTGAATGCAAAGGGAAATATTTATTTTAAAGAATGTTGTAAGGACTACAACAAATGGGTGGTAGAGACTACAACGAGCTTCTTCCCTGGTTAGTGACATCACAAACCCCGAAATTTACATAAACCCTGCCCCTGAGAACAAGCAACAAAGGGGGTGAGGCCATGTTGGGCCCGGGATACACTGCACGATTTTAGCAAAATCCTTACAAATCACACTGTGCGACATGGATCTATTAAACTTGGGTACAACATGCATGTAGACTATATGATGATGATACCTATTGACTCGTAGGCTACAATGTAAGTTTCTATAGAAGAATAAAATGTCATCAGCATGGTCGTAAACAAAAATGTTCATGTCGCATTTTTATTGGCTGGTCAGCAGACATAGGTCGTAGCAGCAAACACACTGTGTGTTGATAATGCTGAATTTCTGACACTGTCAGAAGATGATCGTAGGCCATCTTTGGTCACAAGACCAGGAAAACGGCCATCTTTGAACCTCTCTCCCTGTATGACATAGGACCACTGATTAAGAGCCACGACCACAGAAATCATCACGATTGTTTCATTCTTTCATCTGGGACAGTGTATCCCGGGCTTTAGAAAAGAGGAAGAGTTGTTGTAGTAGAGTATTGTTACCATGCCATCATTTTACACTGTACTGCTTCACAAATGAGGGTCAATTCAACACTGGATTTGCACAAAAGTTTAACATGATGGCACATGCTAGTCGATGAGATGAATCAACTCCACAGCAACTACATAAATTTATTAACAATTCAGAAACGTTCAGTTGCATTCCGTAAGTTGTAACTTCTTCCTGAGTGTCTCCATCAGTGTCCGACTCTGGTTTGAACAATGTAAGGCTGAACACCGTTACTGACAATCGTCATTTTGGCTGCTTGAGATTCTCCAGCTTTGTTGTTGTTGAGCAACCAAGTTAAAGCTCTGGCCACTTTTGGAAAACGGGCTGGGAGCAGCAGCTCATTTGCATTTAAAGGGAAAAACACCAAAATTGGCATGTTTTTGCTCACACCCAAATAGGGGCAAATTTGACAAGCTATAAAAATGATCTTTAGGGTATTTTTGAGCTGAAACTTTGAGCTGAACACCAAAGACTTATATTATATCTTGTAAAAGGGGCATTATGTTCCCTTTAAAACTCAATCCCTTTTTTTTTTACTCTCAAATATTCCAGCATCCCTGGAGTCCAGTTTGAAAACCCTTTTCCTATGATAATATTGTTTCCTCTTATTCCACCAGCAAGATTATGTCTGAACAAAATTCTTATATTTTCTGATTTTAAAAGTACTGTTGCTCTTGTACAAGGATATTACCTTTCATTCAACATCCATTAAAAAAAAGCTTAGTTAAAGTATATCATCTACAATATCTGCATATACAAAGCAACATCTAGAAATATCAAATGTTCGGCTATATGACTTCAAAGTTAGGTTTTAAGGAGAATGTAGACGCGCCAGTGATATGACACACCTTTGATGTTCTGCCTTTGATTTATGTTTCTTTTATGATTTATCTCACTTCCCAAAACCTTCACCTGCTTCGTGCAAAGAAACAAAACCTCTTGACAAACACATTTTGAGGAAATCAGTCTTCATTCTCCAGACACAATAAATAACAACAGAATATGGTGTTTCATCATAATGGCTCTATTAGTCTCCATCTCATAAACTGCACCCTGTGTCTATTTATCTCTGTTCAGAACAAGGCAGTTTAGCTCGGTTAACTGAATTGCAATTTGAGTCACATGTTCTAGTGCTGGAGGACCAGAACAAAAATGATCAGTCTTGGACTGATCTCATAACTCAAACTCTGGCCTGTCAGATAATTTTGTAACCATTTAGCTGATATTAAATATTCATTCATTACAGTGGCACACTTTAAATTGCTCGCTGCAGTCTCCTCATCCATACATTACAGTGATATATGCATGCTAATAGTCCTGCAAGGGTTTAAGGCAGCTGAACATATGTTAAGCCCTCAAAGCCATTTTGTTTGAATTTCATGAGCCTATTGCATACAGACTTTTACAACATTTTGTGACTAAATATAAAAGGCTAAATTTAAATTGTAATAAAAAA
The DNA here is from genome assembly GCF_024489055.1 of Chanodichthys erythropterus. Lineage (NCBI taxonomy): Eukaryota > Metazoa > Chordata > Actinopteri > Cypriniformes > Xenocyprididae > Chanodichthys > Chanodichthys erythropterus. Next base: position 18,980,852 of record NC_090237.1, read on the forward strand.
TAATCAGGGATACTAAAATGACTGTTTTAACAACTGCAATGCATTACGTTCCTTTGATCACTTAAATGTATCTTGCCTGTGTGGTCAGGGACAAATGTAATGAACATTATTTAAAGCTGGAAATTCAGCTGTGCCATCCATCACATGAACTGCATTTTAAAATAGTGAACGATTTTCAGTGTCTTCAAATACAAGCTAATAGTTGAAATGTTGTGTTTCTGCTGCTACAAAATTCCATCCACGTTCAAATTATTGCCACAAGGGTTGTGGGGATGGAAAGGATGCTCTGCAAAATTGTATTTATTTCCACAGACTGACACTTACACAAGGATTTACAGACTAAAGCTGAATAAAAAGGAATGATCCACATTTGGAGTAAAAAAGCTCCTGTCTGACTGATATAGATGCTGCACAGGGAAATAACAACACTCACCCCTATTGCTTCCAAAATGTATTATTTATTGACATGAAAGAAGACGTCTGAGTAATCCGGTGTCTGACAATAGAAAACAAAAACACTATCTAGAGCCTAATCCAATTACAGAAGAGAACAGGAGAGGAGTCACAATGTCATTTGTATCTACAAATTCAATCTCAGCCACTCTTTTGTAGGATACGCAGCCTGTTTTCTTTTTATCCTAACAATTATAAATGTATCCGCCTTGCACCTGCCAACCGTGTAACTGTCTGTGGAATTTTCAAAATCTAATTGAAAGGGCAGGACAATATACCTAACAGCAGAGTGTTTTGTTAATGCAGGTTATGTTGATGTGTACATCTATAGCCCTGCTCAGACTATAATGCCTGCTGGTTAAGTCTTACTGACACTCACTTTCTCTATCTCTGTTTTGTCTTCTCCAAGCCTCGGCATCTGCAGCAGGCCTATGAATCTTAAGTGAGACGCCCACATACTGTTCCGCTCTCCATCCATTACAATTATGGTCTCCCCATCTGAAGGCTATCTCTGCATTTGTCTCTGGCATCCTGCCATCATCAGTACAACTGCTTTACAGTCTGTTTAAGAGTCAAATCACATGAACACACAAACAGAGGCAACCACTTCAAAACACCTGCGTGATGCTATTTTCATCACTTCTATGCCACTAGTGACACCATACTATAGAAACCAGTTTCCACCTCAGAGTAAAAAAAAAAAAAGGAAAAATAAAATAAATAAAAAATTAAATTAAATTAAATTAAATTCAAATATTTACCAGTGACACCTGGAACCGGTGACAATATGGAAGGAAAGTTAATAAGAATTTCAAAAAATAAAATACTAAAAAAAGAAATTAAAATAAAATAAAATAAAATACTACCAATGACACCACCTCAGAGTTTAAAAAAAGAGGAAAGTTTAAAAGAAAAGAAAAGAAAAGAAAAGAAAAGAAAAGAAAAGAAAAGAAAAGAAAAGAAAAAAACATTTTTGGATGAATTATCAAAGTTTGGTGCAGAAGTTGTATGTATCAACTTCATTTGATAGAATGAAAGCACTTTGCGCACTCATCTGTGTTTTCAGCCTTGTCACAATAAGCAGGGCTAGACCAGTGCGAGCCTAAAAGATAATCTTTATCGCTCCCCTGAGCCAATTCACTGTTTAAGGTCTTAATCGGGGCGGAAGGCCTCAGCGCAATGCAAAACACAACTCCCGCGCAGGCCGTGCTCCAGGGAAACAACTGGGCAATTCAGCGTCTTCATTACCACACACAACTTCCTTTATCTGCTGTTCTGAGACCTGCCAAGAGCCCTTTCGTAGTCTGTGTAATGGCAGAGTGCATCTCTCTCCAAGGTGTCTGAGATAATCCTCCTGCAGAAACTTCTTCAGCACTCTCTTCTCAGCTGTTATCACTTCAATGGATTTATAAGACTTTTCATGGTGTTTAGATTTTGTTAAGTGCAGCTGACAAACCGTTTATCTGTTTGGCTTCATCAGGAGATGTCACAGAAGAATATAAAAATAAACTAACAATATAATGATGCAATAGACTGCAAAAAGGTTAGAGATTCTACAAAGACAACAAAAGGCCAGAAATGTTCAAATATAATGTAGAGAAATGTAGATTCATATAGAAGAATAACATTTTTTTTATTTCAGATTATTTCATTTTATTAATTATATTATATTATTAGATTATTATATTGAGGTAATGATGTGTTTTATTTACTTTTTCCATTTGCAATTGAATTGTCATTATATATGAAATATTGTGCACAATCAGAATTTTCCAAATATAAATGTAGAGAAACGTAAGTTAATTTAGAATAAAAAAAAAGTTTATTTCATTTCGTTTTATTCATTCATTTTATTATTTAATTAATTATTTCATTTAATATATATTTTATATTTTCACAATGAGGAATTTCAATTGTGATTATTAAACGTACTTTATTTTTCGCAATTTAACCCTTAAATGCATACCTCGGGTCTTTAGTGACACAGGACATCATTCACTACCCTCCTCGTTCATTTTTTAAAGTTAGACATCAGCCTTCTTGGAAGTTCTTGACGTCAATTTGATGGGGTTTTTTTGGACATCAATTGGACATCAGTGTGTGGACGTCAAATTGACGTAAAAAAAATTACGTCAATTTAATGGAGTTTTTTTTTCAAGATCAATTGGACATCAGTGCGTGGACGTCAAACTGACGTCAAAAAATTGACGTCAGTTTTGATGGGGGATTTTTTTCAACATCAATTGGACGTAAAATTAATGTCAAGTTTTTGACGTCAATTTGACGGGTTTTTTTCTGCATCAATTGGACATCAGTGTGTGGACATCAAATTGTCAATTTTTTGACAAATTTGATGGGGTTTGACGTAAATTTGATGGGGGGGGGGTTTGGACATCAATTGGACATTGAACTTTGTATTTTTCTTTCATTGCATTGCTTTTGTATCATTATTTTAGTGGTCGAAAGAATATTCGTGTGTGGATGTCGAATGGACGTCAAATTTTTGATGTCAGTTTGATTTGCATTTTTGAACTGTTTTTTTATGTCAATTTGATATTTTTATTCAACATCAGTTGGACATCAGTGTATGGACGTAAAATGGATGTCCAGTTTTTTACATCAAGCTGACAGGGGTTTTTTTCTACATCAATTGGACATCAGTGTGTGGACGTCAAAAAAATTGACATCAATTTGATGTTTTTTTTTCGACGTCAAATTGACATTAAACATTTTACGTCAATTTTATGTTTTTTTTTTTCAACACCAATTGGACATCAGTGTGTGGACGTTAAATTGACATAAAAAAATTACGTCAATTTGATGGGTTTTTTTCAACGTCAAACTGACAAAAAACATTTACATCAATTTGATGGGGGTTTTCCAACATCAATTGGACATCAGTGTGTGGACATCAATTTGATGTTTTTTCAACGTCAACTGGACATCAGTAAATGGATATCAACAATGTCCAACAGTGTTTTTGAAAATCTAGTTATCCCACCTTTAAAGCAACTTGTACACCTTAACAGTTTTGTATTATTAGAATAAACATCTTTCAGTGGCTAAATGCATTGCATATCATTCTAGGCAGATATGTATTTCCGTGCGTGTTTTTTATTGTGGCGACTTGCTAGTTGACTTTATCCTGCTGGTATGGCTTACTTGGAAGAAATAGTGAGGATTACTGATCTAGGTTGTTATCAATGCTTGTTTAGAGAGCTTTAATTATTTTGTGGATTGCTACAGTATGTTAGTATGAGTGATGGTGGATGAAAATCTTGTAATTAATGCTGTCATTTATAATATCTTAAAATGAATGATACAAGTTGTTTCATCTTCATACAGGTGCTGTACAGCAGTCAAATCCAGAATAGTCTGAGGCTGACATCATCAAATACATAAAGAACTATCTCTGATCAGCTCCCGACAGATATGGGGATATGGGACGCCAGAAGGGCCAGACAGCCATTGATCTTTGTTCTCAATCAGAATATATGCATTTTTGTTTTTATTTACATTTGTATTATTGTGTTGCTTGTTATTTTTATTTTTTTCCATTGGTAGCCCAAAATGTGATTGTTACACTATAATAAAAAAGACTGAAAATGTGAAGTTGCACTTCAGCTTTATGTGAATTTAGTGAAATTGCTATTCCTAAAGTAAATAAAATGGCTTTATTTGATCCTACAGTGTTGCTACTCTGCACGTTTTTTGATCATTACAAATAATGCAAAATGATTACCTTAGAAGATATGCTGTCTCTCACAAGTGTAATTTATTTTTTATTTTGACTCAAGTCCTGTTCGTTTGCATAGAGTGTGCAGGGTTTATGACTTGTACTGCATCCAGCCACCAGGGGGCGATCAAAGAGACCGCAGGTTCACTTTTCAGGACGTATGAGGCACACCCGGCCTCAACGTACGAAGAAAGTGTAAAACTCTTGCAATTCAAAAGCTTATGCTGCGTCCTACGCCTTCCCTATTTACAGAAAAAGTGCAAGTGACGCGACACCATGCAGTTTACACTTTCTTTGTAACTTTAATATGGAAGGCGGTCTGGCGGAATAGATATTTTACTTCAGAACTTGTTAAATATGATTTTTTTTTTTTTTTTTTACACAAACACATCGATTCGCTTCAGATGGCCTTTATTAACCCCCGGGTAGTGAGTACACCAGTGCAGCAGATGGAAGCGGCCGAGTGGTAAGTCTCCGGCGGGCGAGAATCTAACCAGAACTGGCCCGATTGTATTTTGCTATCTGGGCCCGGAGCCGTGTGGAGTGTTTATGATGGATGGATGTGGATGGAGACATTTTCTTCAGCTCATACTCATTGGTCCCGTTCACTGCCATTTTAAAGCTTGAATGCGTCAGGATATTTATTAATGTATCTCCAATTGTGTTCATCAGAAAGAAGAAAGTCATATACACCTATGATGGCTTGACGGTGAGTAAAGCTTGGGCTAATTTTCATTTTAAAGTGTACTAATCCTTTAATGCTCATGCATGTTAAGTTCATTTGCTTAATTTGAGTCCATTAAACAAATTATCTCAATTGTTTCCACAATGGCACTATCTACTGAACAGCATAGGCAGTGAATTAGTGACAACAATAAAGCAGTTTGTGTGAGCCTTTGGAGTATGTAAGAACTGGGAATTGTAATGTAAAGAAGCACAAGCTCAGTACCACTGTACCAGTACAAAGTTATTGGATTTGAATCGAATAAACAGCACCTCGGATGGACATATTCACAGTATTGACTAAAGTGAGTTCAGTATCACATAAAAAAGATAAATTAAACCATATTTTAATGCTGTTCTTAATAGACACAAACTTGAACCGTGCACGCCCGCCTCCATCCCAAGCCTGGACATACCCTGAGGCTTAAACAAAGTAGCCTACATATCACTCATTATGTCGCTAAAAAATAAGGCGCATTAATACCAGCAGGTGATGATGTAGAGGCACTTTTTAATCAAATGTCTCTAAATAAGTGCGCGAGTCGGCGTGACGCTCGCTACTGTGAGTGATTAACATATGAATATGAGCGGGCCAAGTATTCACACAGAGATTTGTCAGCTAGATCTTAAGAACAGGAATAATACCCCTGAAAAATACAAATCACAACAGGCCAGTGAAGGATGTGCCAAGGTGAGGTGACGAAGAAAAAAAAAAAAGGATAAAACGAAAAAAGGCTGCTTGGCCTTCACGTAGGATACAACAAAGCACCTCTGATGTTAACAGTGTGCTAGAACAATATTTATGTTGTGTTGTGTGTTTGCTGCTGGGGGATTTCACCAGAGGAGGTTATCATCATACAAAAAAAAAAAAAAGTTTTAAGGGGTCTTTATAGAGATGTCCTGACGCCAAAGAAGATTTTTAGTATTCAGCAGATGTAATGGATGAACAACAACAGTCTTACTGCTGGCTCCCCTCAGAAAGCCCAGAGAACCAGACTTCAGGAGAGGCACCATGACACACAATCTTTAAACATAACTTCCAACAATACAGTTGAATAGTGGATATATTTAGAAGGCACCACATTATAAAGAGGTGTGGAGGAAGCATTATAGCTTATAAGGTCTGCATCTTAAACAAGAAACTTGAAATGTAATAGTCACAACCAGAACAAAAAATTGAGTGGTAGTTACTTGTTCAGAACTCATCACCATCATGCCTAGGGTGTTCTGATTCCAACTTTCTGGTTCTTATAAATAGCTCTCTCTTCTTTAATGAAAATAACCTATGGGATTTATTTATTTTGCTTGTTTTAAGGTCTGCAAAATGAAAATTGCTCCTCAATAAGCACTTGTAGTCAAGTGCGACACTACTTGGTGCATATAATATGTTTATGTTAATACTTAGAGTAAGTGTTTGTGCTGTAAAGTCTCAGATACCTTTAATGTGGTCACAGTAGTAACATTTTAGTGAATTTATATGAAAAAAGGGTCACTGTCTAGTCAAAAGTGCAGCAACGTATGAAGCATCGCTCACACAGAAGCCACTTTCAAACCAAACAGCTTTCTGCTGGCAAACACAGCAAATCCATGTAATAAACTCAAACCAGTTGTGAAACATGCATGGGGAAATCTTTTTTCAGCCTCATGCGAAATTCCTAAGAACATGGATTCCATGGAATGGTAAATGTAACTGCACCTTTAAGCTCCCAACCCATTTTATGATGAAAATTCATAACGCAAAATAAAGCCACAAAAATAGACTTGAGAACATAAACAGCTTTATTACTTGTACAACAGAATTATCAGAGACATACAGTGTATATCTATATAAATACAGTGTGTGCATGGTAAGCACATGAGTATGAATAGGCTTATCAAGGTTCTGCAGGTCTGGTCCAGGTGTTCTTACATGAAAACAGGGGTTGTACTTTCCTCTAGCCAACCTAAGATCACAGCAGCTGACCTCTGAATGTACACTGATCTATAATTCTCCAAACTCCAAGTCTATTTCTTTTTCCATTTGTCTCCTACAATCCCTCCTCCACTTTATCACAAAAGGCATCAGCATTTTTTTAAAAAGAAACTTCAGGCCCTTTTCAATCAGTCAATTCTAGGGACAACAGCACAAGCTAATCTGATCCTGCAGCGTTTTTTAAAAAAACAAATAGGTTGTATTGTGAAATGAATGGCCAAAATGGGGAAAAACAGCAACAGTAAAGAAGAAAAAAAAAGAAAAAATTAGTACACACCATACTGTAAGAAACTCAAAAAAGCCACACAATGGCTGTGGGATTTGTTCTGTGTAACTGTGGCAGTTCCTCTACTGTGCAGCCAACTTTCTTATGTTGATGATCAGCCGTTTGCTGTATTCTCTGTGGTCCACCGGCTTGGCATCCACCACTGTCACTTTAATGCGAGATTCATCCTATGAAGACAAAACAAAAGGGATTACAATCCATGTCCCCCAAATCTTTAACTCAACCCCATCCAAGAGCAGTTGTAAGAAGAGACTTCCTGATCGAGTTTGTGCACCCGATCCGATCCGAGTCACTGAATGTTGAATATTTGTATTTTGCTAGTGCTTGCTGCACACTTCAAGAACATTAAAGTTATTAAAATCAATTCAATGTATACAGGGATGTGCAGAGGTTCAAATGTAAAAAAGGGGCATCTATCACGAGGAGTAATTCTAATAACAATTATGACAGTATTTATATTTTAAGGCCTATATTGTTATATTATTCTAATAAATAGATACGCGTATATACACACGCTGTATAAAGACATTGGTAAATGACGCAAACAATGTTACAATGGTAGACTGTAAACAGACTGTGTGGTCACAATTATGAATAGTATGGGACTACTGATATAAACTTGTATTTTATATGAACAATAAGCAGAATAATTGCAACAAATAGGGAAAAAAATGAATTTAATGTTAGAAAGCATAGTAACGTGTTATGGCAACAATGTCTTAGTCTAATGGCAGATTAATAAAAATTAACAGTAAATAATTTACTTTTGAGTTATTTGTGCAAAAGTGCACATCAAATATGCTAAACACGGAAGCTCGAATGTGCTTGTGTGACACGCTAGAACAGATCTCATTGGTTCCCGCACACACGCGATGATCTTTTACTGGTGACTTGCAAACCCACTTGAAGGTGCATATCGCCACCTACTGCACACTTGCATGACAGCTGACGTAAAGGATCAGGTTTTAGACAGCAGATACTGCTCAGTAAAAAAAAAAAAAAAGCTTAATTGGCCACAATTAAGCAGTTATAAGTTCTATTAATGGAGCAAATGTTATCGGTTTGAATATGAACTGTTGCTATTTTTAATCACAAATCAGTATTTTTAGTTGTATTCATGAAGCAAGTAGAAACAGTGAATGATCTTTTGGGGGGAAAGTGGAGTGAAGGCTCAAGCTAAGATTATCCTGTAAATAGACTAGACTCACAATTTCGGAAAAATGATGAGCATCTTCTAACGACCCCTGTGGAAACTCCTATAACCATTAGTTTAACCTAAAACCCCATTTAGCCACAACTGCAGGCATCTTTAAATGTAATATTGCCTCAGAGACAGAGAGGGCAGATTAAATGTAAATCTGCTATACATTAATAAGCTTTAATAAACTCATTCTCATTAAGACCCACAGAATACAAATAAGCAGCATTTAGATGATTTGATGTTGTTTTTGCATTGCAGAACTAGGTTTAGCAAACTTTATTTCTGAAAGCAGATGGGCAAAAAGACACAATCCACTGCCCGAAGTTTAGTTATCTTGTAGTAGTCATTTGTAAATTCAATCTTCCTTCTTGAGTTATTGACTACAAGAAACCTAACCAACCACATACACTTCTGCCTCAAGCCACTGATTGAATATTTTTCAGAGATAAAACCTGGTCATATCTTCCCAGAAACTAGACGGTCATTCCTATGCAAATCCACATGAATTTTGCTCTCTGAGCACTGGACTGCTCTTAAAAACATAAGTTCATAGCCCATTCACAGATAATGCTTCTACTTCTCTATTATAGCACATACTTAAAAGCCTCCACAATAAGTGTCACCAACCAGCCTGTACATAAATTAACCTTGCATTAATTTAACATTATATTAGATATATTATCCTTACTGTAACCCTACTGACAGCAGTAATGGGAAAGATGAACAGCAAATAGCAATCAAATTATTGCATACTGTTTAGCTTATATATTTAATAACTATGAAACTAGACAGCTTTCTATTCATTTCAACTTATTGCAATTTGCTTATGTCTGAATTAAAATGAGATAATCTGCAGGAAAAATAAAATAAAAGTGGAACCAAAAGAAACAAAAAATTGTTAGTTTCAGTGTGGGTTAAGAGGCAGAATACTATGTTTGGGTTCATGTGGGTTCACTGGTTTCATTTACTAATTGCATAAAGTGTTCTTATAGGAAAAAGGAAAGTTTCACACACACACCCACGGGATTCACAACATGTGCGTACACATAAATTTGTTCTGACATGTGGGTTATTCTAGATAATAATAGTCAAATCAAAACGCATGTTCCAGTTATGTGCGTTTCTACATTCATTTATTCTGCAGGGTTCCCAGTAACTTTAATGAATTTCTGAATAAAATATGAATATAACAATAACGACGATGACGAGTATTACCACCATCATCCACTCCACACAATTCTTTTTATATAATTTTAATATTTTGTGAGATTATAAATTTATATTGATTTTAATAATTTTCACCAATTTTCCAGGTTTGATAGTTCAAACCAGGTTTTTATACTCCAAACTCTTGTACTTTTCCCGTCTGTGTGTAGAGAAACTCCCAAATCTGATAAGCTCCATATTTTTATACACCCAAGTTAAAGGTGACCTTCACGAGTGCTGACTGTGGCCTTGTATTCTGATTTCATTACCTGAACATGCAATTTAACGATCTCCAGCAATGTGATGGCTGGGAATTCGGATACTGATACAGCATTTCCGATGCATACTAATTTCCCTGCAGAATAATAAATCGCATTACACAGAGACCGACTGCAGCACCGCTATGTACCTAACTCGATTAAAGAAATAAGCTAACCAATTTAAGGTTATAAATTAGATGTAGCTAATATGGAATAGAGTCAAATTTAGGTTGATTTGAATTTTGAGAAGTAACATATGAATCTCAACTCAGGTAATTAGAAGAAAAAAAGGTGATGGAAAAGAAAATAGCCCCAAGATGTTCTTTGCATTGGGTTTGTGACCATGTGCGTTTGAGAAATGGAGGCAATGGAGGTGGTGGCGTTTTTGGCTTCAGGTTCACAGAAACAACACAAACATCCCTATTATTCACAGCTAATCTGTCAATGTAGTTTTCACACAGATCTCGTGTAGCACGCCATGCAGAGAAAGAACAAGGCAGAGAGCAATTTTCATCAGCAGCGCTGTGATGGACGGGGCGGCAGAGATGCTGTCAATTTCCATAAATCTCAAATCACATCAAAGGTGCAAAAAACAAAAAAAAAAAAAAACATGGTTATATACATGTTTTGTTGAACTAAAAAAAAAAAAAAAAAAAGGATTCCTACCACCTTGATCTCTATGCAATTTCAGCAACTATTTTGGCTTGAAAAGTAACAATGAAAAAAGAAAAGATACAGCAGGGGTCTTCAACATTTTTCTTCGTTATTTGATTAGAAATACCATCAAAAAATTAATTGTCAAATATTACAATTTTAAAAAACGTAGTATTTTAATATAGGTCATTCAGAAATCATTTTAATATGCAGATTTGGTGTAATAAAAACATTTCTTTTCAACTATTTTTTCAGGATTCTCTGAATAGAAAGTTCAAAAGAATAGTATTTATTTAAAATAAACATGAAAATATTTATTGACACTGAATTCATATTTTCTGAATAAAATAATGGCTTTATATTTAAATAGTTATTTTATTTTTACTAAATACATTTTAAAGTGTGGGACAATAAAAAAAAAAAAAAACTTGTTTTTTTTTTTTTCTTAATACAATGAAATTTTCATAAAATATTATTAGATCAAACTGTAATTGGCACACACCCCAGCTGTATCTCCACAGACCACATGCTGAAAGCCACTGAGATCTTTTTATCTGCAAAACTTACATTGTAGGTCTCCAGCTTCACTCGGTTCCGGAAGACAAACGTATTGAAGTTTGCATGCTGAAAGACCTCATCAAATGCAGCTTCGTTCTGTAAAAGCAAGGCAAGACAATATTATAAGAGGCTTACAAACAAAACATTTTAAAAGAACATAATTTTTGTCTCTTAATATAGAGCACTCCATGAGAGAGTAAGACCTTGTTAAAAATCCTTGGGCTTGAATGCCTATTTCATAAACGCCCCACAAAACGAACTCCAATTGATACACAATGTGCTGCTCCTCACAGCGTCTTGAGGCCAATCCTCAAGGCCACACTTTCATGTACCACACTGATGGAAAGCATAGGGAAAAAAGAATAAGAGTGAGAAGCAGGCAGGAAGAAGAAACTCACCGAGTCCTTGAGTTGGCCGAGATAACTTGAGTTTTGGCCCAGAAGGATCTCAGCACTGTCCTGAAAACAAGTCACCCATTGGTTGTCTCCAAAATCAGCAATGTTGGCCTGACAGAGAATGAGAGGACAATTAATAAAAAGCACAAAAGAATTAATTCATGCCTAATTCATTAGATGTCAGTCCAACAACGATTCAGCAACAACAACTCATGTTGTTCCAAACCTGTAAGACTTTTCATCTTCGCAACACAAGGTATTTTTGATGCAATTTGAAAACTTTCTGTCCTTCAATAGACAATAGCCTATGTAATTGCAACTTTGACGCTCCAAAAAGTTAATAAAAGAGATCGGAAAACTAATCCATATTAATTAAGTTGTTTAATCCAAATATTCTGAAGAGACTTGATCACTTTTTATGATGAACAGATTTAGACTCAGCTCAAAAAAACCTGAATGACACACAAGAATGAACTTCTTCCGGAAGCTCAAACGTGCTGCGGAACACGAGAAAAGAACACAAAAAGATCTTCATTTGAGTTCCAAAGATGAATGAAAGTCTTAAGGGTTTGAAATGACATGAGTGAGTAATCAATGACAATTTTCATTTTTGGGTGAACTAACCCTTTAACGCGTACGATCACACCGGTGTGATCAGTCTTGGCTGGTCCCAGGAGTCTACGATCACACCGGTGTGATTAGAACGTTCAGCGCATCACGTGATCAACTGCCAAATTCAAATGCGCGTGCGCCCTTTGGCTGGCGCTAAACCAGAGACAGACACGTGCAGCACTCTCCATATTTTACATATATGCAGTGTTTGTGAGCCAGAATATTTTAAACTTGTGTGCGAAAGGGTTAACATCAGAGCCTCTAAAGTTACAGACAGTGATGTGCTGTGCAGATGAAAAAAAAAATAATTGAAGAGAAATCAGATTCAACAGGTCTGGATGCTGGAACCAAATAGAGCCTAAATGGAGTTATAACATTTTTAAGCTTTTATTTTCAAAACATTTTTGGCTGCAGACCAGCAGCAAGAATTTGTTTATTTGCCCATTCCTGCCCTGTCCCAGAATTCAAGATGCAGCTTTAAATACAAAAAAGGAGCAATTAACAAAACAGTCTGAGCTGATTAACAGCAAAACAGAAATAAAGTGGCCTCAAATGAACGATGCATTTAGAGCAGGAAAACAGCAACAACACTCTGCTAGTAATTAATTTCAGAAATTACTATTTTCAGAGAGCATAAAGAAGATGGCAGAGATATTTATTTTAGGACAACCAGAGAATACTGACTGGAGGAGCTTCTTGTGTTATTTCAGAAGGGGCAAAAGAGCCCTTACCGAGAGCATGAGGCGATATTTGAAGTCTGGGAACTCTTTGTCGCATTTCTCACAGCGGTACATGCCATTCTGCTGGTCCACCACCTTCTTGTTGCAGTCTTTACTGGGACAGGCCTGATACAAGCAGTTCTCTTTTCGGATGTAGACGATGGTGGCGATGCAAGAGAAATAATCAGCCTGGGAAAAGACGACAGTGGACACCACTTTAAAAAAAATATATATATATGATTTGTTTTTTATATATGTGTAAAAGGAGACATTAGTACCTTTTCTGTAAAATAGTAGCAGTTTAATACTCTTTTGCACATTTAACTATAATAGTCAAGACAATAGTCAAGGTGTATCTCTAAAGCTGTAGTGATAGATGCAAGACTTACATAAAATGATATAGAGTTTAAAAAGAGAAAAACAAAATGCAACCTAGTTGCAAAATGGGCCAAGCAGAGAGGCATATAAAAACTCTATAGTTTATTATATAGACTTTTAAAAGTGGGATATGCAAAGCAGAGGATATGCATAAACATAAAAAGGGCTTCTGAACAAGGCTGGAGGCAGAAGGGAGAGAGCAGCCATAGAGCACCTGGAGGCGAGGTCAAAGGTTCTGTGCTAAATGTATGCAGAAGAGACAATGGGAGGACAGGAAGTGCACAGCCACTGGGCTAGAGATGAAATGGGAGACTGTGATACTAGGATTTATTTTGTGCAGTTGGCACTTTCAGTGAATACGGCACACTTTGGTGTCCCAATGACTTTTCTGAAAGCCTTAGAGGCACAAACACCATGTTTTTATTAAATGAGCTAGATAAACTATTATCTAACAAAAATAACAGCATAAAGTTTTGCATGAAAAGATCTGAAATCTATGTATTTTTTCAAACATTTAATGCTGCCTTCATCAAGCTCAAACATTCAATCCTGTTCCAGAAGTCATTGTAAAGAAAAAATGTCAAATATTTATGCTCTTTAATATGGGAAATATGTTTAGCAACAACTACAAACCAACATTTGGTCCTAAACATGCTTAATTGAATACACAAATGGATTTAAACTGGTAACAGGATTGGAAAATAAAACCACCATTTTAGGCCCTATTCTGTAGCCTTTTCATAGGAAGTACCTCATGTAGCACAGTAGATGAGTTAAAATAAGAGAAAGATTGCACGTTTGAGGGTGAGAAGAGAAAGGAGGTGCAACCAAGTCTTGAAGGGCATCTAACTGTTTTATACACATCGCACATTAAGAAAAAAAGATGGAGGACAGACACAGGAGACTGCGGATTACAAGGTGAAAAAGGGGTCAGTGGCTGGACCTGAGCATGACTCTGCTCTTCAAAAGGCTCTGGAGAAACATTAAATCAAATCTTTCTTACACAAACACACACAGCACCCATGTTTAAACTGGTGACAACGGTACTGATGAGAGCACCAAGATGAAATTTCTCTGCAATGACCTACAATGGGCTTAAACATATTCCTCAGAACCCCAGGTCCTGATTCACATTTCTGCAGTAAAACTGGCTCTTTAATGAAATGCAAAAAAAGGGCACTTTGCCTTTCCGTGGACTGAGAATTCAGCTTGCAGTGGACCATAATCTATACAGAGCCTCTGGCAAAGTCTTAACCCCATATTTTCTAAGGAAATGGGATATGAAAAACAACAACAAATGGCAAAAATGTGTTACTACTGTAATTGATTTCTCTTCTAACAGGTTTACAGCTGACCACCTGGTTGTTTCGCTTTGAGAATTCAACCCCAATTAACTTCTCGAAGGGCTAGAATTGAGATTCTGTGTCATCAAATTAATAAAAAGCCTCTCTGGAAATATGAACGACAAATGCAGAAAGCAGAGAGAAAAAAAGGCTTGCTATTCAATAAGTGAAATATCCTCGTAAATTACTGTCATTTCACTTGGTGACAAAAAAAAAAATCCCTCTGAACATTTCTGCCTCTGTAAAATACAATAATTAATCCAGTAAATACCTATGTAATTGTCACATTTGTTTGGTAGATGAATGGGTCCTTACAGAGCAAAACATTATTTTTAGCTGGCTGTCAATGTGGCTTAAAATTTCACTTATTTTATACAATCTATCAGCATAGAGGAAAAAGCATTTGTACCATTGACTGAATCAAACCTAAAACCCTTGTTTCCAGTATATTTTTAAAAAAATGCTCTCTTTTCAATAAGAACCCATTTTGAATTCCCAGTGTGGTTTCAATACCTTTTAAACAATGTATTTCCATGATTTTCCCTGATTTTAGTTAAAACTGGATAAGAATGAAAAATATAATATCTTCATAAAGATTTCTCTAGAGCCGCGCACACACTTAACAATTGTAAGGCTGAATATGAATGTAAATTGATACTTATGACTGATCGCGCTCAAACGCGTCCAGTCAAAACCAGTTGCGTTCAGTCTGTGATTACAGTCGGTGTTCAAATTCCATGTGTAAGTATATAATCGGCTCCAGTCGAAGGAAACAATCTAAATGTGTGTTCAGTTCAGTCTTAGAATGTTTCAGCTAATCATTAGGTGTATCCCCGGCTTAAGTGCAATAGCTTGCCGATATATTAAATATTTTAAAAATGGAAAAAAAAAAAAAAATCTACATTCACTACAGAAATATCCATGTCTTCTCCAGGCCTGGAAATCAATTTTAAAATTCCCTTCAAATAACTTTGACAACTTTGTTCCGTTATGGCAGCATGGGACAGAAAACTAGGACAAACTTTTGTTGAGGAACATAGTTAATTACAGAGAACTGGCTGTGAGCTTTTAGCGACCTGACCTTGTGTCCCAACAGAGCAGAAAGGATGAGATCAGGGTGAGAACATGAGTGCATCTTATCTCAGAGAAGAAACTTATGAGGTTAACGTCCAGGCCAATGTGCCATCAAGGCCAGGTATTAGAGCAACTATACAACTTAAAAAGAAAATTCACTTAAATAAAGATTTGCAAAAAAAAACAAAAAAAAAAAACATCCAGTGTCTCTGTGCTAAATCAAATACTTTTTCACAGTACAGAAAGCATACTTCAGAGATACTTCAGCCACATAACGTTTCTTTTAAGGTTTCAGACATTTAAATACGCATAAGCACAATTAAAACAATATATTTAGAGTTTATAAAATACACACTGATGTCAGACGTCAGTGGAAGGAGCAATAACAATCCATTCGTTTACAATTTGCTGACATTTATTCATATCAGACACACATAATGGGCCTAAGTAACTACAAAGTTTACTCTATTATTCTTCCAGTTCACCAGCCACTTACTTGCATATATTTTGGGAGAAAATGATGAATTCACCTGCTGTAAATCCGACTGACAGGGCTCTGCGAACTGCGGGGCAAACCAAGATGGTGGCGCCCATCTCGCATTATAGATCAAGATAAAGATCATTTATAAAGGCTTTTAAACGTCAAAATACACTCACTTACACATATTTGAGGATCGGAATATCAGATAGTTGATAACATGGTAAGCAAGTTTGTCAATATTTTAAATAAACAAGGAAAAACAAAATAATAGCGATCCATCTGTCATACAGTGTTATTGTTGCTGCGCTCAGCACTCGTGACACGCATGACGCGTCCGATGGAAACATTAAAGGCAAACGTTCTAAAATAACGGTCGCCTTAAAAAAAAACTCACTCTGGGGGGACAGTTAGAATATTTTAAACTCATGCTCGAAAGGGTTAAAAATTTATATCTAACGTGTGAAAACAGTCTTTATTCTGCGTAAAACCCCCCCCCCCCCCCCCCCCTTTCATTGCTGTGCTCAAGCTGATAAGCTTGTCATTTTTCTCTCTTTTCTAGAAATCTCCTCTTTAATATTGCTATCCAAACAGATTATCATCTTCCCTCATTCATGACTAAATAAAAAACAGCCTGTTATGTTTAACTCTTGTTCTCAGGTATAAAAAAAAGATCCTTAAACAAAACAATTGATATGGCAATTGCCATCTCTTACAAAAAATAAAATAAGGCATGAATATTAACCCAACAATATTACTATAATAAACCCTCTACATCCAAACAAGAACACATTAGGTAGGTAAATACATAACTTTATATTTATTTAGTTTAATTAATAATAAAAAAAATAAAAATAAGTCCAATTATTTCTAAATTTAAATTATTTTGCTGCGATATTGATTGCGAAATTTCTCTGGTACTGGTATCATCCAAAATGTTGGTATCGTGACAACCCTACTCCCACATATATGTCTGAAAATACTGAAATAGGCAGCAGACAAGGTCAGAGTTATTATGCAGCTTATCTCTAGTATAATCTCTTAATTATTAGGCTCAGTAAATGGAGTCCTGCTAATCTCCATTCTCAATCTTCAGCACTGGATGTGAGTAATGCTTAAGCACACACCTTGGGAAGATGGGAAGGGCATTACAATGTGTGATTAATGAGCAGAGAAAAAAGTACCAGTATAACTAAATGACTGCATCCCTGTGTCTTTTGTTTCAGAACATGCACCACGCAGGACAGACTGATTCCAACAAATCAGATGAACAGACAATGAAACAACCTATTAAGGTGATGCTCCACAAGACGCTTTAGAGAAATTCATAAATAGGCTCATATGTGTCTTAATTTTTGTTTTTGTCAAAAAAAAAAAAAAAATTATATATTTATATATATATATATATATGTCATTTTCCACCCTCTCTCTGAACCCCGCTGTGCAGTCTTTTCTTATGCTCACCAGGGATGCATTTATTTTAGGGCTAAAACGATTAGTCGACATTAAACATAAAATTATCAACAAATATCATTGTCAAATAATGTCAACTGATCATCTCTTCCACTTTACTACTAGAGCACAAAATAAACATGAACGAACATCAGAAGGTATTTTGAAAGTACAACTGTCTCATGTAATTGCTCATGTAATGTTTCAACCTCAGAAAGACGTCAATAAAACAATGGTCACATAATGTTATATTTACCTCAGAAAAGCCATTTAAAATGTCCATAAACTCAATCAGACTACAGAGATAAGTATTTTTATAAACAGATACACAATATAGCATATTCATTTCATTTTTACTTTAATCTGTTCTTCGATATTTAATATGTATGAATAAATCTGTAATGTTTTATGACAGCTATCATTTAAATGTTTATACTTCAAGAAACAAGAAGAAACAAAATACACATAAAGGACATTTTAATAACTTTAATAATATGTCAACTTTTTAATGACATAGTTAAGTAGCCTACACAAATCAGTTAATTTTAACTAGGGGTGTGACAAGATCTTGTGTCACAAGATCTCGCAAGATTAAATTCTGAAGAGATTTCTCGTAGAGGCGAAAAGCAGTCTCGTGATAGTGAGGGTGAAATTAGGAAAGAATATGCCACCTCTACATTTACATTATGCCTCCATTGTTGTTTTGCTTTTTATAGAAATAAAAAAACATTTAATTCAGTTGGCTAACAGTCGCCACCGCTCCCTATTCACAGAGTACGCACAGTGAAAGTCAACGCGAGCGCATATTCAAACGCGATGTCAATACCCCGCATTTGAAAGCGGCTCCCTGATGCATGCAAATATCATCCGATATAAAAGCGATCTTAGGCTGGGCTGTGTAGTTGTAAGCATCTCTCAGCTCTGTATCATGCTTAAAGAAAAATGTATTCTTGCACTTTGAATATTGAGAGAGTAGTTTGATTATGGTTGCATTTATTGTTTACACTAAAGAAACTTAAGAACTAAAGAAAAATTATTTATTTTTATGGTAACACTTTACAAAAAGGATCCATTAGTTAACGTTAGTTAACTTCACATGAACTAAGGAAGAATACTTCTACGCCATTTTAGTAAATGTTAATTTCAATATTTACTAATACATTGTTAAAATCAAAAGTTGTATGTTAACATAATGCACTATCATGAACTAACCATGAATGACTATTTTTATGTTTAACTAACATTAACAAAGATTAATAAATACTGTAGCAAAGATATTGTTCATTGCTGATGTTGGTTAATACATTAATGCTTAAAAATGAGACCTTATTGTAAAGTTTTACCATTTTTATTTATACTCTTTATTTCTATTATCAATTTGTGGAAAGGATTTCAGTTAGGAGGTCAAAAGTTGTAGAAGCTCATAAATCATGTACAGTAAGATCTGAAGAGACTCATGAAATCATACAGAAGAGAAGCCAGTTTGCGGCAAAACTTTTTACAGTGCTTGAATATTGTTGTCTTTTACTGCATATGATAATTCACACTCAGAAAGTAGAACTGAAATGACATTGATTACAAGATGATTAGTTAAAACGTTTCAAATACAGATTATTTTTTTATTTTTCTAATCATGCATTTCATCTTTGAGGATTTCTTAAAAATAGTGTGTAAAAATCTTGTCTCGTTCTTGTGAACTCAATCTCGTGTCTCGTCTCATCTTGTGAGCTACCTGCCTCGTCATACCCCTGATTTTAACCTTTAATATTACAGTAATGTACCAATTGGGGCTCCCTGTATAGTTTAACAGAGCTGTAACAGCGTTCTTTAGAAAATTATTTTTTATCCATGTCCAGTATACAGCCTCTGTTGTGGCGCTGCCTTTTTTTGAGCACCAAAATGATTAGAATGATTTCTGAAGGATCATGTGACTGAAGATTGGAGTAGTGGCTGCTGAAAATTTTGCTTTGCATCACAGGAATAATTTTAAAATAGAAAACAGTTTTTTAAAATTGTAATAATATTTCACAACTTTTACTTTACTGTATTTTTTGATCAAATAAATGCATTCTTGGTGAGCATTTAAGACTTATCAACATAAAAAAAAAAAAAAAAAAAATTAATTCCAAACTTATGACCAATACAGCAAGTTTGCTATATGCTACATAACCCATAATCAATTTTATAATAAGCTTTGTTGATGTATAAACGTGTGCAGCCATGGGTTCATGATATTAGAAATCTATTTCAGAATGAGATTTAAAATGATTTAAAAAAAAAATTAAAATATGTAATTAAATATACATTTTAAATATAATCTTAACTTTAAGTAAATATTATATAGGGCTCGACAATAAGGACTGCCCGATGGCCCGGGGCCACTGTGAACAACGCTGAGGACAGTAGATGGAATGGTCACTTGCCCGATCGGGCATTTGCTGTAGGGTGTGCGATATATATCGTCCATGATATTTATGATATCATAATTGTTGATTTAAGGATCTGATATTAACAAGTATGTCCCTCATTTTACAAAAAACAAACAAAAACACACCCATTGAGTGCACGCATGCACCACGTGACAGTCTAGTAGGTTAGACTAGTGCACGTGCATATTTAGTCTATTAAAATTAATTTAGAATGCCCCAGAATTCAAGATAAGGGGCAAAAATGCACCTGTATATATTTCATATTTATATAATTTAATATAGTTAACCAATATTACACAAAGAGCCATATTCACTTGTTTGTCCTGTTTCATTTATTTGTGCTATTACTCATAATCTGATTATTTGCTACCATTTCATTACTTACTGTTTATTTGTCTAACAATATTTAAAATATAAGTTAATCTAGTAGCTTTTGGTGTCATAACCCTATTTATTGAGGTTAAATGTAACAAAGACAACGAAAACAATAACTATGCTTATTTTATAGGCCCATTTTCTTGTCTTTTACTTTTATTAATTTTTTGTTGTGGGGCCAGTGAAAATTGACGGGGCATGTAAAAATTTGAACCCGTTAAATCCTTAACGTTGAGCCATGTTATATAAATAAATTAACAAATTAAGGAAATAAAGGTTCTTTTGTTTTAGTTTTTTTTTGGTATTCTAATATGTTCTAATGTATTCTCTTCACAGACAAAAAAAATAAAAATAATAATAATACGAATAATAATCTCATTGAGAGTCAACGCTTAATGTTTGGGCAACATACTTTGTCTCCATGGCCTAAGTGTTCATTCTTGACTTCTGCCAGGGTCTTCCAGTTTGTGTTTCCACCACCACCAGGTCCTCTCAATTCAGTCATCGATTGTCCATCCATAGCATGTCCTTCCTTATCATACCTGTTTAAAACAAACAACAACAACAACAAAAAAAAAAAAAAAGTCAGCCTCTAATGCTGTCAATCATCAAAAAATGAATCAGTCAGACATCCGTTCATCTCCGCATACAAGGCTACAGCTCATCTGTTCAGGCAGATAAGTAGCTGATATCTTAACTAAATCTACAGAGACGAGAAGAGGCATTGACTAGCTAGGGAGATACAAGCGAAAAACAGCAGCGGTGGCTGCAGTGGTGCTGGGGGCTACTTGTGAAACGAATCAACGGTGTAGGAATGGTTCAGGGAGATGGGGTCAGGCCTGCAATGGTGAAATCAGAAACCCATTTTCACTCATGCTCCTGAGTGGCTAGAAAGACAGAGGTTGAGAGAGAGAATAAAGAAAAAACAAAGCTCTCTTAGGATGAAGCCGTGTGTCTGAGGAATCAATACAGCATTATAATTTAGAGACCACAGGACTGGGTACCGGGTGGGTAGGACGGGGTGGATCGGTAAATACAACGGTTCAGGGCTTGTTCTGGAAAGCACGACTAATTGAAAATGTCCAGGTTAATAGACAAGATTGTGGCCCTGGATGCATGTGCCGTGTAATTTTTCCCACTGAAAAATGGGTTTAATTCTAAAGCACAGCCTCTCACTTATGCTTTCACTTTCTTTTTTATATCACCACACTTATGTACTTCCCAAAATAATTCTCCAAATATAGCGCTAGTTGTGCATTGCAAAAAAGATCAGCCTACTTCTGATTTAAAAAAAAAAAAGATTTTTGTCCCAGACATTTCCAGTACAATTTAATGACAAGTGGATATTCAGAAAAGGCAGGCCTGTTGTCAAGTATATTCATACAGTGTGAAAAGTGATACTATGCTGGAAAGTAAGAAACTAATTGTGAATCTTGCAGATGAGTCATAAAAATAAACAATACAGCAGAATAAAACAAACGCTTCACATGGCCAAGACCTGACGGTGTGCGGTAATTGGCTGAGTGAGCTCAAATGTATGGATGACGGGCAGTGCCATCGAGGAAGGCAGAATGAACACCGGAGGAGCAAATTGGAAATGGCATGTGCTTTAGAGCAGTGGAGTGACAGGCTGGCGCTCAGTGCAGCGTGTCTGAACTGAGCCGAGCAGACAACAAGAGGAAAGCAGTGAGATTGAGCACTGAACGGACTGTCACATGTCAGAGGACATGAAATACTTGTGACGGGAATAGTAAGAGAGGAAAGAAAATTAATAATTACGCATGCATCTATCAGGGGCTTCCATTAATAAGTCTCAACTTTCTCAATAGTAAAAAAAAAAAAAAAAAAAATGTTTGCTGCTTTCAAAAATGGTGCATAAATAAACTACATTTGAGCAACATTTGTCTCAATATTGTCAATAAGCACCTTCACCTAAAACGTAAATAAATTAACTTAATGATGACAACAAAGTATACAATGCAGGTCATAAAAGGCTTCATCCACAAGACAATGAAAGGAATAACCCATGTCTTCCCAAACCCATTTTTTAATTTCCTTCTGTGTAACAAAATATGTTGTTAGGAAGCTATCCAATCATCTCTTTATAATACAGTGCAGTCTTCGGAAGCCCTATGATTTGAATAATAAACTATTTAATTTTATATCTTCTCTTCCTGTTATAACTAAGTTTTCAGGTAAAAAGGCCATTGTCAATCAAGTAGAGATGTAGCACAAACGAGCAGTTTTCTGTTGGTCAACAAATTTGTGTGACCAACTTAAACTTAATACGAAATATGCTGGGGAAATCTTTCACCTTTAAACAATTTCCAATCATGACGATTCCTATTGAAATTATTCCATTTCAACAGGGAAAATTCACTGAATAATGGCACATGTGGCTGTACCTTTACCATGATTTTTTTTTAACATCGAAATAGGTCACATGATGCATGACAGAATTTTGTTTTCCTTCAATGCCGTCAAACCTGACATTATACATCCAAAGCCATTTTTTTAATTGAACATAAGTGATATTCCAGATATTTAAATAAGATACTAGTTTTAAAGAAAAAACTTTCAGTTCATTTCTTACACGAAGCAATCGTATGGCTTCAGATGACTTATACACATATATAAACACACCAGTTATATCGACTGCTTTCATGGAGCTTGGCAGAATAAATCCTCTTCTGCTGTATGGAAAAGCATAAACATTCTGGCTAAGATCTCCTTTTGTGTTTCACAGAAGAAAATAACACTAGGTTAGAACATGGGGGCAAGTAAACAACGTTTTCATTTTTGGGTCAACGATTTCTGTGACCTGGAAACAGCATGGCAGCCAACATTCTCTTACAGCTTACTGTACAGTACAACAGTGTTCCCCAGGGAGAACTTTGGTCTTGAAAAGTGAGCCAAGCGGGCACCACCCAAAATTCCTTTAAACAAAACAGAAACTTGTGACCCTCGCTTAATCTCACAAATTGAGTCTGATGGAGATATCTAGTGTAGGTACGGTGAGTGCAAGCACAGACTCCTGGATGTGCGTTTCTTTATTCCGCATGCTGGTTTGAAGGCTCTGACAGGTGGGGTGGAGGTAGGAGAGGTTTAACTGACTCTGAGAAGACTGTCGAAAATGAGCCAGTCAGAGTAATTGGCAACCTATGAGTAGGAGTGCATCAGTGAACGAGAAAGAATGATAATGAACAGGCGAGAGTGGCAGGGTGAGGAGGAGCGACGGGAGGCATGACGGATGGATTATGAAGTCCACTCTGCAGTAGGAGCAGATTGAGAGTGGTTCTAATCTCTGACGCCATCTAATGGACAAAAGAGGACTTGCATCATAATGCTTATTATCTACATTAATGTTTATTATCTAGCATCATTAAAGGTTAGTTTGTAAACTTATGAAAGCTTTGACCTAATATGTAAACTGACTGCTACACTAAAAACAACCGAGGCATGGTACCAAGCAGTAGTGACTGACCAACATGGGTTTTTCCCAATTACCGATATCTAAAGAACTGGCTTCAGGGTGCAATGTGCATATTAATTTAAAGATAGACGCCATTTGACCATTGAAGTTCCATGAATTTTCCTGTCGTTACTGATAACACTCACAAAGAGCAATTGCTGGCCAATAAAATATTTTAAAGCTCAGCTTAAAAAGAAAAATATACACTGACTATGACTTTCCTAGGCTCGGAAACAACAAATTCAACATTTCTTGATATATGCAGGTCTCCAAAACATAATTACACAAAATTGACATTTACTCAAAACACTGTTTACACGTACGTGTGTGTGTGTGTGTGTGTGTGTGTGTGTGTGTGTGTGTGTGTGTGTGTGTGTGTGTGTGTGTGTGTGTGTGTGTGTGTGTGTGTGTGTGTGTGTGTGTGTGTGTGTGTGTGTGTGTGTGTGTGTGTGTGTGTGTGTGTGTGTCAATCATTAATGGATTATTAACATTAAATAAAATCATGGAAGTAGGCAGGAACATGCATTAAACTACATATTCCTTCACTATAACTTGTAAAGAAATGAAACACTCACATTGTCTTGAGTGTCAAATTACACAATAACAGAAACACTGACAGCAAAGCAGCACAGCGACGACAACTCCCCCTACACTGAGCTCCAGAGCGTGAGAACGAAGGATCCTCAATCAATGTGATTAATTGGATCGACTTAAATGGCAGACAACATCTGAGTGTCCCAACATGTTCAAATCCACAAGGACCACACTTCAAGGGTAAATCCCACTGGGCCTACAGCTTAACAGATCAAAGATGGACATGTCATTTAGAGTTAAAATGAAACACTGTTCGTAACACATTGCACTTACATGATGTAAGGCATTTCCAAGAAAAAGAGGAGACTCAACTGAATAAAATTCAAGAGGGGAAAAAAAAAAAAAAAAAAAGACATTTGTGACAGATAGTTGGAGGGTAGGGGCTAAAAAAAAAACAAGAGTGCTTAGTGATGGTCAGTCACAAGAAAAAACAAAGTATTAGACAAACTTTCCTGTGGACTTCCATGCACAATAAGACTGGGAATGTGCATAAAGAAAGCAAATAGGGTCAGAATTTGGATCATAAGCTGAACATTTACAAGAGTTAACAGTAAATACTGGAAAAGACATTCAGGTACAGTAATAGTTCTGCAGTTCTCCAGTAAGTGACCATAACAGATGAATATTTATGGACTAAAATTTATCTTAGCACATTAATTTAACCACTGGTGGCAGTAAAATGGACTGCTACAACAGCTGCAAATTAATGTTACAACTTCGAGAGGTCTCAGAAGTAGAGAACTGGCACAGTGTGTCAAGTGGCTGAATGAGTCCTTGTACTACAGACCTCAACACCTCCAGGTTCAAAACAGCACTTACTGCAGCTCTGCTAATTGAAGGATGTCTATCGATTCCACAGTGGCCTGCTGGACCTTCAGCAATCTGACCAAAAGGCCATGCACTGCGCATTGGCCCATGATTTTAAAGCTCATTATCACTCGCTTTCCAAGTGAGAAGAGGACAGACGTGAGCCCAGAGACTAAGTGGTTGAACTTCCCTACGACTGGATCAGCAAAAAGTTCTGAAACGATGCTGACAAAGAGCATTTTTAGTCCTTCAAAAAAATGCAAGGAAATATGCCGGTTCAAGCCCTATGCACAGCCAAGCATAGGAACCAGATGCTTTGAGCTGGCACTCTAAAACTATAAGGAAAGCTGCTCTACCTCACCCCGCTGTGTGCAGTCACATTCCACTACCCTCATTATGTAAATTAAGCCTTCAGATCCCCCCCAAAATAATTACCCTCTCAAATGGTAGACTAGAGGCTGGCAAAACAGGTTTTAATCGCTTGTCAAAATGAGCAAAAAAAGTGGCAGAAAATAAAATGAAATTCAAGTCTGCAGTCCTGTTATGTACCACTTTCATCTTATTTCCCTTCGAGGCTGGGGGTCTGTGTTACAAGGAGGTAAATAAATGGAGCACAGAGAGGAATTGATTGAAACCTGCAGGAAGAATGAAGAGAGACACTCGTGGACAGCTTCGGCCAGGTGGGCTGTTAGGTGGTGAGTATGGATTGTAAACACAGGTGGGAAAAAAGGATTAGTCAGTGTGGCACTGTAACAAAAAGGGTTAAGTGAGGTTCACAGCTGAGTAATACTTCATGAGTAGCCTACAGACCATTTATAGGGATAATTCACCCCAAAATTAAAATGGTCATTTAGGGTGTTCACACTTGTAGTTTGGTTCACTTGGTTTGTTGGTCTGGACCAAAAAAAAAAAAAAATAATAATTTTTAGTCCTGGTCCGTTTAGCATTCAGATTGGAATTATCATCACCGAACCAAAAGATACCGAATCTAAACGCACAGGGACACGTTCAAATCACAATTATCTGATTGGTCGGTGTTTAAAACATAGTCTATTTTGAGACAATTCTTACAGAACATCCAAAACAATGCTGTGTGCTGGGCTAAATGCACTTCTTGTATGTGTGTAGCCTGGATATGGTGGTATTTTGACCAGCTGAGAACTCATGAAGAGCTTATAAAATGCATAAAAGAGTCAAAACAGCTCAAGTATCCCTCTGTCACACACACAAATGATCTGCTGTGAGGAGACGCGGCTTTGACGCCTGTACAGAACTGTGATGGGCAACATCATGCCTATGACAAGAAAAAAAACCATATGCATGAGCATTCTCTCCTTTTTAGGGTCTCATCTTCCTGCACGGTTCGCATGAAAAATCGCTAAAGTGAAAGCTATCATACGAACCCGGGTGTGCACCAGGGTACCGAACCCAAGACTACCTGAAGGAGGTGGTCTGAGTTCGGTTGCACTCGAACTGTGGCATGGTTTGCATGAATATGAAAGCAACACGCACTCTAGTGCGCACTTGTTCAGGAAGTAAAGTAACCTGCGCATGCGTTTCAGCCGATTAAATTGTATTTACTTCAATAAAACACATTTAAGAGATGAGTGTTGATGCATGTTCGAGCAGGAGAGAGCCTGTAGTGTATTTGCGCTTTGCGAGTGCAATCAGAGTGGCAAATGAATGGCAATCAGCTGTCTCCTCAATATATAGTCTGCTCACAAGCAGCAGAAAACCATCTACATGCGAAGCACATACAGTAAAACAAAGAGTCGTTTACTCTGCTGTACACAATCGCACCAAATTAGTAAATTTATAAAAAAAAAATAATAATTTACTGACCCACTTTCTGTCTTCTATCATGCGCCGTGCACGTCTGTGATGATGCAAGATGAACACAAATGCAAAAACAATTGCACCTGGGCTCAAACCACGTCAAACGAACCCAGTGTGAAAGCTCCCTAACAAAGCAATCGCACCAGGGTTCGTTTTAATCTAACCAAGTGTAAACGTACCCTTAGGCCGGGTTCACACTGCACACGTCAGCAGAGCGTAAGCAGCGCATATTTTTTTTGGCGCCCATGTTAACAGATGAGAGCATTCACACCGCACGCAGAGGCTGCGCGGCAGCGCGTAGCAGGAGCGGAGCAGAAGTTTCAGTGCTGGGTCTATTTTTGCTGCGTTGCTAACGCTCAATTAAAGTGAAAGTACACCTTTGATCGACAAAATAAATATGATTTCACACAAAAAGTGATTAAAATGCACAGAATAAGCATATCTAGTGTGTTTTAACAAGAACTAAAGCATGTCAGGAAAGAAAATTAATATTAAAAAATATTTATAGAAGATTTACTCATTTAAACTTGTTTTTAATTATTCAGTTTGGGTTAAAGTATGGTATTATAAAAAACTAAACTAGTCAGAAAATAGGATATATAAACATTATTTTAGTTATTACACAGACAGCAATATAGGCTCTAGCATACCCAAATCAAACCCGAGTTTGCTGGCTTTTTTCGCCGAGTTTGCTGTGCTGTAAACATGTTCATGCGGCAGATAATGTAAAACATAAAGCTTACCTCATTCGTGTGCAGCAACGGATGACATGAGGCTTTTATTTATTTATTTTTATTCATTTTACGTTTATATGTGAGTTTTGTACACCTTGCATGTTAACAAACTTTAAAGACTATCAAGTTTATAAATTACCAACTTATAAAAACTAATTTATAGCTGTCTTTGTAAAGAAATGCCCACTTTATATGCAGCTTCGAGCCGCTGCTGTGACGCTGTACAAACGCTTCCAGTGTGAATACTTGCGCGTCTCTGCAGCTGCAGTTCACGCTAACGTGATGCTCACGCGCTGCTTACGCTTGCAGTGTGAACCCGGCCTTACTCACCATAATTTCATTCCAAACCTGTATGATTTTATTATATTTTGTGGGACGTTAGGGTTGAAACAACATTGGACCTCACTGACCTCACAGTATGGACAAAAAAAAAAAAAAAACACATTTCTCAAAATATGTTCTTTTGTGTACCACAGAAGAATGAATACAGGGTAATAATGTAAATGATTTCTTTAAGGGCAAACTACCCCTTTTTTGAAAATACACAAACCCTATATAATGTGTCAGCAAGGCTGAAAAGTTCCCATGATACCTTGTGTAATCATGGATCAGCTCCACAAAAAAAAAAAAAAAAAAAAAAACAGCAGGTGATAAATTATTAAATAGTTAAACTAGGTAGAAGAAATGGAATATTTTATATTTTTATATTTTTGGATTTCAATATTCAGATGACAATTTCTGTTGGCCACTGAAAGTGCACAATGATTGTGGCTTACTCAAATCATCACAATCCGGTGATTATGTAATAACTGTGACAGGTCTATTTGGGATATTTTAAGATGCATAATTATAAATTTGGCAGCCCCAACACAAACCTGAATTGGCAAGAGAAAGCAGAACACCACATTACATGAGTCATAAGTTTTTTAATTCCTTCAGTAACCAATAAAAATGTATGAGGATTAGAATAGCCCTTGTGCTCGCTCCCAAAACACAGGAAGCCACCATATACTCATTACTGTTGCCTTGTATGCAAGTATTTATAACATCATCATCACTCAACAAGGCATTCAGTGCCTACTTTCCCAATCTTCCTTGTTTCACATCCCCAAAGCAGAAATAAACATTCCTGTTCTCAAAGGACCCGAGTCACACGAGTCCACCAGGAAAACTGAACATCTTGGCAGGGGATTAGCCTTGATTTGCATTCCTATATCAGCCTGAATGCAAAGCCCACCAGAGCGCCGCTGATAGAGCTAATCTTGATATCAAAGGCATGAGCATGCTCACCCTCTCGGAGTTCTGGAGTGTGCATTTTAGTGTCTGCTCTCTGCTCGTCCCAATTCTCACAAGTGGAGAAATAAAAACAGGGGAGCATCAGAACGCATCTGTTTCATCTAGGACAAACACTTAACAACAGATGCAGCGTATTTTCTGTATTGTACAATTTAAGAGAAAAACAGAAATTTAAAAAAATAAAAAATCACTCACCAGCCCCGCAGTTTGTATGCCTCAGGAATATCGGGGTTGATCATGACTGTGCTGCTGTAGAGAGTGGAGAGAGAACGCCCACCAAAGTCAGATAATCTTGCCCCCTTAATGGCCAAGATGGGCTGCCCACTGCCATCAAATGTCTCTGCCTGCAGAGTGAGGAAAGAAAGGGGGAATAGTTAAGCGCTGGAAAAAAAGCACATATATTCCTTCTACAATGTAAACATCTTTTACTCGCTAGCAGCAGTGGATCAAAAGATTTATGAGCATTTGCAATCTAATTGGGGTTTATGCATTTCGTCTTTCATGGCAAATACTGATAAGATGAGAAAGGCTGACATGTGAAATAGAAGCTGAAATCTGGCAGCTGTAATAGAAGGAGAAAGTTTTTCTCCCATTGCTTGAGAACATCATCTGGTACAAGATCACAGTGTTTAAGGCTGGATGTCACTGTTTGCATGAGGATTTCAGTCAGTTGTAATTACACTATCGTTGTCTGCAGTCATTTTTTTTTTTTAAGAAATTAATACTATTATTCAGCAAGGATGAATTAAACTGATCAATAGTTAAAGACATTTATAATGTTGTTACCAAAAAAATTTATTTAAAATAAATGCTGATGTTTTGAACTTGCTACTCAAAGAATCATGAAAATCTATCACAGTTTCCCAAAAAATAAAAAAAGATATATTTATTTATATATTAGGGATGCACAAACAAGACTTTTTTGGGGGGGGATACAGATTTTAACAAACAACTATTGGCCGATACCGATACTGAT
Source organism: Chanodichthys erythropterus (assembly GCF_024489055.1). NCBI lineage: Eukaryota > Metazoa > Chordata > Actinopteri > Cypriniformes > Xenocyprididae > Chanodichthys > Chanodichthys erythropterus. The sequence goes on from NC_090237.1 coordinate 19,010,871, forward strand.
ATTTGTCAGTTCCTGTGTTTTGAAATTTTGTCATTTGTCTATCATCAGCTGCTGTTGATTTTCTCAACTGACGTGGTCGTTGTTGGTTGCTAAAGCTTGCCAGTGGTATCAATCTTTTTTTTAGGACATTCTAAACTGGACATTCCAAGTCAGTCTCCAGCTTCAAATCCTATTCAACAAGCATTTCACCAGCTGAAGAGGAGACTAAAGGCAGAAACTCCCCAAAACAAGCAACTGTTAAAAATTGCTGTATTAAAGGTCTGGAAAAGCATTTCAAAGTGTGAAACCAAGAGTCTGGTGATGTCTATGGGCCACAGATTTGCTCTTGTGATTGTTTGCAAGGGATTTACAATTAAATAATAGCTTACAGTTGCTTTAAGTTAAACCGTCCCAATACTTCTGCTCACATTAGGAAAAGGGTTGAAACTCTAAAAGTGCTGTACTTCTTAGTTGGTAAAGCGTTGTGTTGAAACAGTCAATAATAAAATGTAAAAATCTGTACTTCTGCCTCATATTAATCTTTTAATCATATTTATAGATGTCTTGACACCACAGCTAACAGAGCAATTTTGTCTTTACTGTTCCAATACTTATGGAGGGCATACATGAAATAAACAGTGCAAAGAGTTTTCAGGTACAGAAATAATGTAAACAAATGTAAAATAGCACTGCATATTCTTTACTGTATGAATTAAATGCATATTAATCTTTTATTGTAGCAGACTTTATAATGATAAATATTCTAATTTGTTTTTGTATACATTTAAATTTTTTTATTAAGTTTAAAAATGTACGAGATCTGCACTACCTCCTTTACAAAGGCGGCACTCTTATTTTGACAGGTGTTCTAGTCTACTGAGCTATATGGGTAATGGAGAGCACGCAGTTCTTCAGAGAAATTTTTAGTTTGCCAGATTTAAAGTTTACCAGTTTACTAAGCACCCCCTGAAAAGACATGAGACATTACAACTAACAGTAAATGAATACATGCATAAGTGTTTTGAGTAATTCGCTGTATGTTGATAATGCAATGGAGAGAGAGATTTTAATGTGCACTTCTTGTTTAGCTCTTATGGTGAAAACAGACAATTAACTTAATAAAACATCAGTAAAGTTTTGGTCATCATTCGGATGGGGTCCGCTACACTTATGAAAGTTAAAAAAGTTGCTTAGTCAAGAATAGTGTGCTATTTTTTGTCTTTTGTTGTTATTTGATTATCATTAAAGAGCAGACAGCAGCGCTAGGATTACGCAACGGTTATTATACAGCTCAGTGCCTTCATTCAGTTAATTAATAAACTATCTGTTTGTTATATCGGCCTTTTTCCTGCGAAAGCCGATATGCTGAAGATCGTAAATTGAGCAAAAATCGGCAAATCGGTGTATCATTAGGGAGAAACATTTATTTCATAATGTGATATATATATATATATATTTATTTATTAGGGCTGTCAAAATAACGCATTAATTTCGATTAATCAATCTTGAGAAAAAAATAACTCGTTAAAAAAAAATAACGCAGATTAATCCAATCCGTATTGACCTTTGAACCTGGAGCCGTTCTAGCCACCATTCAACTGTAAAATGAAGGAGGGAGACTACTGCTGCGCTGACGGACAGAACGAGCAGA